>NC_139344.1:234402019-234789519 GCF_055883805.1 Amblyomma maculatum
GCATGGTTCCAAAGTTAACTGTTGCTATCCATGGCTGTTATCCACCCTGTTTATTCGTTCCAGAGCAAATGCTCTCCCTGCGGCCGCTCAGAAGAAGGCACGCCACATTAGGTGCGTTGATACTGCTAAACCAATTAGCATTCACGGGTGCATAGAGCAGTCCATCTTTCGTCTTCAAAACTGGGTGAATAAACCGAGGACAGAGCAGAGACACCACACACAAAGCGCAGCCTCAGCTCTGTCCTTGTTTTAGCCGCGCAGTTTTTGAAGATGGACAATTTTCACCAACTAGCCCACCAGAAGGCATTTATAAAGCAGTCGCTCTGCGCGTTTACTCGAGGGCATACTGGAAGAACAAAAACACCATTTCTTTCATGCACTCAATAATTTTCTTGCGAAAAGGATGCTTCTGCCTGGGCTTTTTTTTTTTTTTTTTTTTTACGCTGTAAACACCCTTTCTTTTCGCAGCGTATTTTACTGTTGAGAGTAGTAATGTCGCCTTCAGTGGAGTCACCCGACATGAGAAAAATTGCCACGCGAAATCTGCAGCCAATTAGGTTTGCTCACATCAAACATCGTTTATCGAATAACCTGCTCTAAATAACTGGAGCGCAACCTCACAACTGCTATATAGAAGCGCAAAACCATTGCCGCGCTATATAGAGCTGTATATCACCCAGCTTTCTTCGCACTCTCTCAACGCGCTGCTGCGATGGCTTTTCAGTTTACCGATTTGTTTTATACGGCATCAGAGCCACGACAGCCTGGGTAGGCCATTACAGCGGCACCTACCGCTACTCGCATTCATACGGCGCTCATACTTGAAACGCTGGCCTATACCCATGTGAAGCGCATCGGAGGCGATTTGGGTAGAGAACCTTACACATCGAAGAAGCGCGCGCCGATGTTGGCACGCACACCAGACAAGGCGACGGTACAACCTTGCAAACAGGTGCGATACCTTTCCGTATGACAGCACTCGTCTCTGTTACTGTGTCTCGCCGGCTGCTGCACTGCAGTTTGCTTATCAGTCGGTAAACAGCCGCCTGTCGCAATGACAGTAACCTTGCACAGGCACTCGGAAAATTTCGGTTACATCGTACAATAATACCCTTTATGCACCTCATCACTGACTAGCCAACTACTTTGCGATTCACTTCGGACTCTATGTATACGTTATGGTTGTATTGCAGCTAAAATACAGCGCATAGCAAGCATAGAAGGCTTTCTTTCCATGACTGTGAAGCACTTCTTCTACTTCTACTCATCGTTCTAGCAAAAGAGGAAACAGAGGGTACTGAGAATGGTTTCGTTTATTTGATGAGCGGCAGTGTGGCGCACCGACAAGCGTCCAGGGGGTCAATCAGAAATAAACTCTAACAAATCTCTCGCAAGGAGCCTATACAGACCAGTGCCGCCGGAGGACACTCATTACAGGATCACTAAGCTGAACAAGTGCCTCCGAGCACCCCGAAGCTGAACGTCAAAAAAAAAAAAAAAAAAAAAAAAAAAGAAAAGGAAACAACAACTAACTATTGCGTTTTTTTTTGTCTGAGAAAATTAAACGTGCCATCAAAATAGCAGTAAAAGCTCGTAGGTTGAGAAAACAAAACCACATTGTGCGCGGTGAGTGAATGAAAGAGGCGCTGACTTACCAACAAGCCTTGCGGACGACATCTTTGTTTTCGGAGCCCAAGAAAGGAACAACCTTTTTAGCCAGTATCAACAGGCATTTCTTCAGTCCTGACAGGCTGTCGGTGCCATTCGAAGCATTTTTCTCTGTCGCCAAGAAAAACATGCGCATGAAGACACTGGAAACAAAGCAAAACGCAAGCAGAGGCGGCGCAAAACGTTTCCTGACGACACAATTTGCTTTCGGTTCGTTTTTCAAGTTAACCAGAGTTATGTGTGGGCACTCTGGCGCCTTACCGTATACTTCTATAGCCTTGCAGCTGCTGTTGACGAATCCCACCAGGTTTGTGCCTAAGGACCGCACTTCCTCGTACTGGAACAAAGTCATCTGTGAACGGCACCGGCCGTCCGCGATCGCACGAACACACTCGTCGTACGAGCTGAGGAGTCTGCGAGCAAAATCCCAGCGGAAGAACATGATTAGCTGTCAACTGTACGAAATGAAATTAACTTCAAAAAGAACATCCTGACACTTCTTTCTAATTGAAATAATGCTGCCATTATACCTGAAAGTGTCTTGTCTTAAAAAAAAAAAAAAAAAAAAAGCAGCTGTTTTAGGTTTTGTAACAGTTAAAGCGGTTTTGCAGCAGTACACAGCACAAAACCACGACACCACGACTCCACGTGTCACTTCAGCCCTGTACACACCGGGCTAACTACTAATTATTAGTAGTTTAACATCCTTAAACTACCGTGGTTGCTATGTGGCTTAGGCATTCAACTTCAGAAACCGAAGGTCGTTAAATCAAATTCCAGCTGTGGCAGGAGAACGTAAAAACGCTTCTGTGCTGTGCTTCGGCAGTAGACGTTAAACTGACTCATCATCATCATCAACAGCAGCAGCAGCCGAACTATATCCACTGCAGGGCGAAGGCCTCTCCCACACTTCTCCAATTAACTCGGCCTTGTTCTAGATGCATCGACTTGACCCCTGAGAGCTTAACCTCATCCAACCACCTTACCTTCTGCCACCCCCTGCTACTTTTTCCTTTCCTTGGAATCCAATTTGTTATCCTTAGCGACCATCGGTTATCCTCTTTTCGCCCTACATACCCTGCCCATGCCATTTCTTGATTTCCACTATCTCGAGCTATCACGCTTTTTATCTCTTAATGTTACACCTGCCATTTTCCAGTCCATAGTTCTCTGCTTTGTCCAAATAGAACCCTTTTTAGCCTCCCTGTCTGAGCCGCATAAGTGAGTACAGGTAAGATGCAACTTTTGTATACTTTCCTCTTGAGCGATTACCGGTAAGGTGCTAGTAATAATCTGCGAGTACATTCCAAACGCCTTCTAAATGAGTGCATTTGGGGCGCATTTGGACTCATGTGATCTAAATCAATCCGGATTTCTCCACTGCGGCGCCCTTCGCAAAGTCTATGTGACAGTTCGAAGCTTCAAACCCCACACCATACTGCATGTTTGTCCTAAACTCTTGCCGCTGTCGAAAGAAATTGACTACTCACGTGCACTCATGCAATTTCTTTCCGGTGTGCGAAGAGAATGCCAAATTTTTCAACCTTGGATGACTAGAGACGGTACTTTCCACGTCATCTCGCCGGAAAACTCCATCTTTAAATGCACCGTAACACCGGAGTACATCATCAACCAGTGCTTTCGTAGTGCAGCTTGAATCTGTCGGATCACAAAACATCCACAGAAGAAGTCAGTCGTCTGGCGTACTATAGCCCCATATGCGGTTTGCCACGGCGCAAATAGCCGGTGTTCATGCATGAAGCAGAGAGGCAAGTACAAAGAAGCATTTTGACTTTCCACCATACCAGTCTCTCAAATTTAAAGTGAAAAGTTTGAATAAAACATTAAATGCAAGCAATATGCTCTATAAAACGATACAAGGTGAACATAGAAGGTTCTAGAAAAAAAAAAATTAGATGGTCTCCTAGATGTCTCTTAAAAGTAGAATGGCGAAAGCCTACCCTTCCTCTCCAATCATTTACCTCTCATTCTTTGCCTCTTATCGGCGTTTGTTGTAGTGCTACATATAATTATAATTGGTTTACAGGAAAGGAAAGGCGCAGTATCTGTCACGCTTTCTCCGGCAAGTGAGAGTTTGGACGGTGCACCAGCGCTCCTGCCGCGTGGCGTTCCTTGGCGCGCGTTCAAGTGTGGGATTGCAGATGGCAGGAACGCTAGACAGGAACGCATCTCGAGGAGTCTCGCGAAAAATGATAGATCTCGCGCACAACTCTCGCGCACGGGATTTCGTTCCATGAGCCTAGAAAAGCTTTCGCCTTAAAATCTTACGCAATTACCCTGACACTGATTCTAGTAAGGCTTAGTTGCGATCCTACAGCAGAACAAAAAATTCACAACAGAGCTGTTTTTACTGGCTAGTTCACTCTTGCACGCGTAGCGCAAACAAGGGCTAAATAGACAACCCTGTAGAACTCTTTTCGCAAATTTCTTTACGCGGCTGTCTGTTTACACTGCCCGAATGAACCTACAAGAAACAGTTGATGACTGATGACTGTAAACGCAGGTGGCGACAATTTCGGTACACGTGCCAAGTGCACGATTGCTTCGGGACGACAAGTGACAGCCGTCGCGAGGCGCCAGCGACGGTTCATACCGGTAATAATATAATACACCCACAAGCAATGCACACAGATGACTCGTACGGGATGCACGCCTCAGTTCACTAACAACGAAATAAACGGTTAGCCATCATGGCTGAAGCGCTTAAGAGTCAAACATCTTATTGGGCAAGTTTCCGCCTGGGAATTACTTTGTAAGAAGGCTCCATCAACATATCGTTCGTACTATGTAACCACGGTAACTAAAATACCACAAAGATGCTTAGAGACCCTACAGTATACGCACTGAAAAAGAAATAAAAAAGAACAATTGCCTTTGTCCGCATTAAATGAACGAATGAAAAAGTAGCCACGTACCTGAGAATACTCTAACAGGAAAGAAACAGGCAAAGACGAGCAGCATCAACGATATGGCCTGTAACAGGGTGGAAAAGTAGGCCCGTAACCTTGCCACGCCACCCAACCTGCCGAAGGAGAAAGCACGAACGCGGTCACACGTGAGGCGCGGTACCTTTGCGCGGTGCTCGACGTCAGGTGTACTTACATTATCTCATCTATGGGTGAATTCGCCTTTCCTGGTAACCCTCAGCATGCGGCTGCTGTGAGCGGAGGCCTCAAGGCGACGTGGTTCTGGAAGCCACGCGCTATGCTCGCGCAATATGTTTCTTCCTCTTCCACCTGCGGTGGTCAATGTCGTTCCTCTTTATTCAACAGCATGCGACATAAAATGACATAAAAATGAGATAGTAACAAGCAAATTTTAAGGATACACAAACAGCTCACACTTTAAATGCGCACAGGACGAATATTTCGAACAATAACACTGGGAGCTGCGCGACTTGCTGCGCTTCGTCCTCTTCTACAAAACCCACGTGCCGCGACCAACCTAAGAAAACAGTAACCTTAATTGTTCTTTTTTTTTTTTTTTCTGTACCAGCACGCTCAGGGCAAACTCTCAGGAAGCTGGTATAGAAAGCCCCTAACCTGCGTACTAAAGCTCCTGATGCGTTTGTTTAAACGCTAGCGTTTATTTATATCATTATCTTGTTGTGTCATCAAATTGGCTAGCGACAGTACGTCAGAGGTAGCAGGAAAGCTTTTGGGATCGCAACACTCACGCTTTCTAAAAAAAAAAAAAAAAAAAAAAAAAGAAAGACAGAACGGCCGGTAATTGGCCCATTCGAGGTGTATATCTGTAATGCGCGGGCACGTATATGATGAAAAGTTATATCGATAAGAAGGACATTTGGGAAACCATCAACGACCTTGGGTTGGGGTTGTGAAGGAAAAAAAAAAAGGTGCTATAAATGCCTCTACTCAGACCTAGCAATGTGCCGCGATGAAATTTATACCGAAGAAAAAAAAAAAAGTGCCGGTACACGCTGCACACTGTCCAAACAACACTTTCTTAGTCTATGACTGCGTGAATAGGTCCTTCCTTCTTGGCTAGGAACCGGGGAGTCGCAACGCACGATTGCGCACATACACGACAAGCAAATCTCCATGATTGGCCAAGGGTCTATCCGCAACGGTGTGGCTCAATCGTTCGGCTGTTGAGCACGAGGTAGCGGCATCGCATTTCGTCCGGGGAGGCCACGTTTCGACGGACGTAAAATAGAAAGATGCCTGTCTCCTGTACCGTATCAGTGGTCATTAGGAAACCATGCGCCATCCATTGAGGATAGCCTTGTTTCAGTAGGCTAATCGCCGTTCTTGTACTTTACAGCGTTTGATTCGAAACAAACACCTTTCTTTGTAACTGCGCCGGGAAGAGGCTTCCACTAGGCTTTTTCTGTAAAACCTATTACGTCTAAAATATTAAGAAATACACGACGTAAATGATATATAACTACACTTTTCCAGCACATAAATTTGAATAACAAATCCGTGGTCAAAGTTTTTTTTTTTTTTTTTTTGTCAAAAACCTTTCAGCGAAACGTGAATAAAACCAGTGAGGATACCCTTGTTTCATAAATCAATAAACTGCTAAAATGTTTTCGAAATATTTGAATTTATTGACGTCATATTAGCCACTCTTTCTTAAAAAGAACAATACTCTCTTTTAACTAAACCACACTAAGTTCTCAAGAGACGCCAGTGAATCTTGACTTTATTCACTATACTTCAAGATCCTCGAGTCGACGCGGCTATTTTTCACTCTTATCTTCTGGTAGAGGCCCCTTCATCAAATGTAACAGTGCGGCGTGCCCGTCGAATTATATATACAGGCTTTTCTTATTTGCCCCGCTTACAGAACGCCCACATCTCGGGGCTATTTCGGAACATTCCACCATTTTATTTTTGTTATCTTCTAGCTTTTGACCCAGAATGTGAGCTTCAAAAGACTGCTATCGCACTAATATCAAAATACCTGCTCAGTTCCCCAAGCGCACGCAGCACGGAGCCTTATATAAAATAAATCGGAGAGGGCCATCGGGTAAGTAACGTGCAGTATATGAAATGGAAAGCAGCAAAAGAAGTAGTTTCAGATTTAATTGAATGTAGCCAAGTGCTCACAGAGTGGTTCGTATGAAGAGCACTAGCTTAAAAAAATTGTTCGCTAGACTGCTTGTGGAAGCTTTGTAACCATGGCTTCAATTCAATGTGAAATTCTGAGAAGGCCAGCTGCCCAGACAGCGGAACTTCAATAGATCCGTGCCGTCGGATCCGTTTAAGCCCTTTCATAGAAACAAAAACTGCGATATAGGTACCACTGAAAGTTCTAGAAAAGTTTCCAGCTTCGCTAATATTACCGCCTTTATCATATTGGGATTTCAGAGATGTATCGAAGTATCGAAGATACAGTGCCGAGTATCTGCATCGGAAATCGATTTCGGTTCGGTATCTTGTATCGGTATCGGAAATACATTTTTTCAAGTTATCGAGTATCGGTATCGAAGATACTTTTTTGAAGTATTTTGCCCAGCCCTGGTATTGAGTATGTACAGTATGTGATTGTCCACTCACGCTGCTTTCACCTGATGCTGCCGTCATGGTGACATCCCTCCAAATGAAATGAAAAATAAAAAATGGGAACTTATGGAATACGGTGTCCTGTGCAGCCATCGAAAACATAATGTGCAACAAAAGGTGCCGCAAAAATTTGTATGATATGACGACAGAACCCTACTGAAAAGCTGTTGAAAGTTTGCTTATGTATCGACGAGGGACGACCGTGCTAATATAAAGTAATTTAGAAATTGAGCAAAAATATAAATGAGTGATTGGCAGGATCACTGGTACCAGAATTACCGCCTCATCTGTCAGCACTCAACAGGGTGAAGTTTGCCTAAGACTGCTCGCACTTAACGGCCACTAAATGCGGCACGTACCGGCGCGGACAAAAGTAAACAGAGCCCGCTTTTTCCGTCTAACATTTTTCTCGCGTTGCGTGATTCAAACTGGCAGTCGTGGTATGTGTGAACGGGTAATATACACCTGTGCGCTTTCACTTGGACAAATAATATTTTCTTATCTACAGTGCAGAAGGCAGGATTTTAATCCGAACAGAAAAGCGTACTCAGTTTACTTATGTCCGCGCCTGTGCCTGTATGTGAACGATATGTCCCAGTCTTCTACAGACCCTATCGCTATCTTTCTTCCAGCCTTTTACGTGGTATTCACTTCAAAAGTGGCACATATATATTAAAGCGTTAACTCATGTTTTATAGCTCGTTCCTGAGTTTTACACCATCGTCGTTTGCGTGCCAAAGTAGAAGTCTCCAATTTTACGGCAGACGGGGAGAGGCGAAGGCTGGTCTATAGTTGGGCACAACTGAAGGAAAAAGCGGCAGGTGCCCCTCAAACGAGGCCTTTCAGACAATGGCGTCGGCCGATATTTATGAAGCCGCGGTTAATCCGATCTAGCCACGATGAAGCCCTTTTCATCGGTCAACGTCATTGGCCATAGGAATCTCCTCAGAAGGGCAAACAAAAAACGATTTTTTTTTTCTCTTGAGTTATATCCGGCTGTTATGGTTTGGGAGATTGCGGCGAAAGCGGAGCAATGAGCGCACCCGGAACATGGCTGCATGCCATTGGAACAAACCGGATTGTGGATACCGTGGAATTGCGCAACCTGCAGGTTGCTCCAAGAAGTATCCGTAGGATGGCTACCGTAGAAGGAGGAGGTTATGACAGCTTTCATAAACATTCGTGTTACACACTAGTATTCGCGCCGCCAGTTTTTAATCATTATTATTGGTTTCCTATCCCTAAGAATAATCCTTGCCTAACGGAATTCCGTATAACCAGGGGTTTCATATTGTTTTGTGAGCGTATGACTGCGACAAAAAGCAGGAGGTTTTGCTGCAGGCCCCGCATTTCCGTGGCTTTCATGTTAGATGTGCAGCAGATGTATTTACCCTTGAGAGTTTGCAAGTGTGCAAATACAGAGGGATCGCGGTAGGCCAGCGGCGATATCATTGCACGATCGGTTCAAGTGACGTCAGCGCGTCAACATACACATAGGGTCGCACAAAATAGTAATAAAAAAAAAAAAACAATCGGCTAAACAGTCCTAGTCGATTCGGGGCAAGGATTTATGGTGAAGGTATGGGACCCGAGAGGCACCGTTCGCTAGGTTCACAAGGGCGCACACGTCGGATTGTGACGGAGACCACACATACGTTGCCTTTGGGCAGAAACACTTGAGTATACAGTATATACTAACTTTCATTTGAGCAGCTATAATTACTGGCCCCGTTATTCCAGTAAAACATCGGTGGGTTAGGTTACGCCAAAGCTGCAAACCTCGTCCGTGCTCATACATTCGCCATTTCTGTTTGCACTAAGAATCTGAGCTGCGGCTGCGCAAGACGATGAAAGGAAAATTATTCATTTGTCCGGAGTTAACGGCAGGCATCATTTTAAAAGCATGCACTACGCCATATAATCATAAAATAGCAACGCAATCGCATGATACGGACAGATAGTTGCTAAGTGCATATCTTAAGAATTCAAACCCGATCAGATAGATGCCTATACTAGTTTGTGAAAATAAGCTCTCTCACTGTAATGTTTTGCGGTCACAGGCCATCACCGGCTCCATGCCAGCAGCAGTCATTCACAACGGAAACGTACGATGGCCTTACCTTCAAGGTCGAATTTGTAACGCATCCTGAAGAGGTAGCCATTGCTCTCGCCGCCTCAGATAACACCTCTAAATATATCACCACCGAATCACGAGGGGCTTGTCGGAACGTTGAGCAATGGTGGTCCACCACCTTAGCCTACAGAATGTCATAATTGTGGTGGGGACACGGACAAGCGTACCGACATCTCGTTTGGGCCCCTGGCCACCCGTATCTTGCAGAGAACGAGGCACCTGACGCAGCCTCCCGCGCGCTCTCTCTTAGGACAGTTTCCTCAGGGCTCGAATCGACTCAGGACGCCGATTCCAATCCGGCCTACACATTCAAAAACATTGAAACCTTTTATCAAGAATCCTATCGCACAAAGAGCTGGGGAAAGCGAACGAGAGGCTCCTGCACCTCTTTATCAACACAGTGTTGTGCCCGGCAATGCTTAAACATTTTGATCCTAATTCACTGGGCAGTGCCAGTACTGTGGGCAGGTGGCTGACACCTACAACATGGCATGGGCTTGCCAGCAGAACCTATTTCCTAATTCGTAACCCTTTTCGGGAGGACTGGGAGGTGACCCTGATCAGCTACCCCGACCTACGGGCCCAAAAGGGCCTAAACGCGGCGTGCGCGGGCGACGACAACCGCCAATGGGGTTTCTATCTAGGACTCCACCTAGTGTTTGTAAGGCCGGGGCCCTTAAGGCTCCGTGCCCAACATACATCCTTGTATATATCGGCCCTGAATGAATGTTTTCACCACCACCGGCGGCTGCGGCGGCCGCGTTTCGATAACGGTGGATCGTAAATAGCGCCTGTGCCAACACACGTTAATGAACACCAGGTGAGCTAAATTATCAAGAATCCTTCTCTACGGCTTTCCTCCTATTCTGAGATGTTTTCAGAAGTTAAAAGCTGTAAGCAAAAGCAAGCATGACGCATTCAATTAAGCCTTCTCTCAGCTCACTTACTATCCGAGATGGTTCATGACAGCCATAGTTGTTTATGCGCTATAAAACTACATATAACCAGCTTATTGTCCAATAGAACGTGCGCTATCATAAACCCACAACACCTCACATTCATTTACACTAGACAGATAGATGGATTTAATGAAAGAAAAGGCAGAGAGGTTGGCGGGAATAATTTAAATCTGGTCTGCCACTCTGCACTGGGGAAGGGAAATGGGAGAAGAAAGAAGATCATGATGGGTGACGATGTGGGAGAAGGCATATGAAATATATATACAGCCACAGTAGCTTGCTTTACAATCGCGAAGCAAACCCTTCCCCTTGTCCTGCCAAGCGCCCAGCAGCAGTTCCTCCGGCAGAGGCATCTTGTCCAAACGCTTCAAGGAAGCGGCTAGCACACTTCTTTCGCACGCATACACTGGGCACACCAATAATATATGGTCCACAGACTCTGGGATGCTACAAGTTGAACATTCCGGCGAGTCCGCCTGTCCAATTAAATTGAAGTATTTGCGCGTGAAAGTCCCGTTTAAACGAAGTCTATGTAGCAAGAATGCATGATGACGCGGAATATCCCGCGGAACATACAATTTCAATATTTGATCGTGCCTTTTAAGATGAATATGTGTCGGGCGTCTGGCTGGGCCCAGTAAGCTGCTGTAGTACTCTTCATACAACTCGTAAAAAGGCACGTCATATCCGCTCTTGAAAAAGGCACAGCTGTTTGGAGGCCATTGCTGAGTGCGCTTTTCGCTTCAACATCGACCTGTTCATTCCCATGGAGCCCGCAGTGGGCAGGGATCCATTGAAACATTATCATGTGGCCTTGCAGTGGGCAGATGTGAGGAGCTCCGTTATGTTTAGTACCCGGGACTGGTAGGCAGTGTGGCGTAAGAAGTTTTCCAGAATTTGCGATGCAGTCTTTGAGTCCGTGAATATACACTATTTTTTAGGTGGTTCTCAACATATGTAGTGAATAGATGTCCGAATGGCTACAAGTTCAGCAGCGGTTAATGTAGAACTATGTCCCAAAAGGAAATGTAGAGTCGTTTTCTGGGCTGGTATGACCACAGCTGCAGCGGATGCCTGTGCTGACACAGATCCATAGATGTATACGTGAATATAATTAGGATATTCTGACCAGATGTGTGCCAGAGTAAGTTGTTTGAGTCCACTAAGTGGCACCATTGATTTCTTTAGTATTCCGGGAACACGAAGGTGCACCAAAGGTTTATCCATCGTCCATGGTGGTTGGGCGGGACGATATGGGAGGGCATATCTTGTCGGTACTTGCGACTCATGGCAGCGGAGTGCACTTGTAAACTGCAGTTCGGCCGCTCATCCAGAATCTTTCTGAGTGGGTGAAAACGGTGTCTTGTAAGTTCTCGTAAATACACACGAAGTGGTTCGTGTGACAAGTATATGGGTATTGGGCGAGCGTGTGCCTCTTCAATTGTGCCTTTGTTAGAGGTGCATCTGGGCAGTCCAAGGCATATTTTCAGTGCCTGCGATTGCACGCTCTCTGAAGTCCGCAAGCAGAAAATGCTCATAGTAGAGAGTTGTATCCAACAAACAGAGTCTCGTAAAGCCGCATTAAGGAGCGCTCAATTGGACCCCATTTGATGCCAGGAGACGTACGGTATTACGACTCCATGAAATGTAATCGGGTAGCGGCTGACACATTTTCCCGTAAATGCGATCGCTGCACACTTTTCTGCCGCTAAAAGTAAACCTTTACGCCGTAAGTACATCGATGTCGATGACACAGCTCGTTGCAATCTCGCACGCTTAGTTGTGGGCGCGTCGAACCAGAAGCCCAGATGCAGATGTCGTCAGCATATGCACTGATGTGAATGTTAGTTGGCAGTGCACTCACCAGGCCAATTAGCGCATTGTAAATAAAGTTGAGCTGAGGACTCCTCCTTGTGGAACTCCACGACCAACCTGATAGCGGGTAGTATCTCCTTCAGGCGTAGTCATGTAAACAGAGCGGCCACTGAGATAACACTCAATCCACAAGTACAACCCGCCACCAACTCCCACGTCGTCAAGTCCATCAAGAATAGCATCATGGAGGACGTTGTCGTAAGCCCCCTTTATATCAAAAAAGACAGCAGCTACTAGTCGACGGTGACGCTTTTCGTGTTCTACTGTCGCCACAAGGTCGATAACGCTGTCGATGGAAGAGCGTCCCGGCGAAATCCAATCATCATATTCGGATAAAGATCATTACTCTCGAGAAATCACTCAAGTCTTGCAAGCACCATTCGCTCCATAATTTTTCCAACAGAGCTTGCTAGGGCAACTGGCCGGTATGAGGTAGGTTCGAGAGGGGGCTTTGCAGACTTCAAAAGAGCAACCAGGCGGCTAATCTTCCAGTGTTCAGGAACAGTACTAGAAGCTCATATATCATTTAAATAATTAAGTAGTGCAGTTTTACTATCCTTGCCTAGGTTTGATAAGGTTGAATAAGTAATCCCGTCAGGATCAGGTGCAGATGAATTCCGACAAGAAGCAAGAGCGGCGTCTAATTCAGCTATTGAAAATGGCAAGTCGTATTGATCATTCGGCGAAGGTGGCGCAAAAACCTCTGAAATTTCTAACTGTGGCTGGTTTGCGCCCACAACCATTTTACAAAAATCTTCAGCTGCGTCAACTTCATTGCGGAGTTGATAAAGGGTCAGGACACGAAAAGGGTGCCTTTCTTGCGGAGGTGTACGCAAGATTTTCGCAACATGCCAGATACGCGACAGGGGCTTACGGGGATCCAATGATGAGCAGAACTGCCTCCAACGCTGTCGTCTTAAACTCTCCAGGTGGCGCAAAACTTGTCGTTTAGCTCGGCGAGGAAGTGCGAGATCTTGCGCTGATTTCGTTCTTCTGTACTTTCAGCCCGCCGACGGATCGCGCGAAGCCGCTCGAATTCCACGTCGATACTCGACACTGACGCCGGTACACAAACATAGAGGGTGTTCTCACTTAGAGAGGAAGTAATGAGGTCCTCTATTTGAGATAGTGACTGGAGGTCCACGCTGGAAGTCTCCACCTATGTCCTAAAGGTCTGTGTATTGCACACGAGGCGAAGTGGCAGGTGCGAACCATTTGATGCATATGTACGTTGGTATGTGATCACTCCCATGTGTTTCCTCATCACTGGAAACGGAGAGGTGGAGGCTTCTGGAAACAAACGCCATATCCAAGCAACAGCAGTAGGTTGCTCCGCGTAGAAACGTCGGTGAGCCGTCGTTTATACTGACGAGATCTTGCGTATGCATAAAGTCTGTCAGGTCTCTTCCTCGACTGCTCATTATGGCACTACCTCACTGAGGGTGGTGAGCATTAAAATCACCCCCAATAATACAAGGAGCTGCACAACACTGGATTGTTGAAAATAGATATGACTTGTGTAAGCCATGCCTCGGTGGAATATAAGCGCCAATTACAGAACATACTCGTCCTTTCAGGGTTAATGTCAAACAAATGTAGTGATTCGTGTTGTGGGGCTGCAGAGCATGGCGGACGTGTGCAATGTCTTGGCGTACACACACCAGCACTTTGCTTGTTTCGTCTGCTTCTCGAGGCCATAGTAGAACATATCCAGAAAGGCGGAAAGCAGCCGGCATGTTGGGTTCACAGATCACAATCACAGGAAAGCGGTACTTCTGTACCCGCTGTCGGAAGTCACTCAGACGATCACGCAGGCCTCGGGCATTCCATTTCATCACTACACTGCGGCGCAAGTGCAACGTCACAGAGGTGGCGTTAGTTTATTGCGCCATTGTGAATTATTGTAATGCCGCCAAGAGCGGCTCAAATGCGTCCAAAAACTGAACCGCGAACTTTGCTGTTTGCGTGTTGATGCTAGAGAGCAGCATCCGCATTGAACGAACCAGCTGTTTCAGCATTTCTTTCACCTGCTGGCTGTCGGGGTTGTCGGAATTTTCAGCACGTGCGGCAACCAAACTGGGATGAGGCCTGGTGATGGCCTTTGATGGTAGAGCAGGCCACTCAACATCAGAGGCGGCAGGTTATACAACAGCTTCTGTCTGATCCTTTACCTGTGACATTGCCTGTGACATTACAGTTAGAGTATTCTTAGCGGGATTAGGCTCAATCTGTTGTGGCACATGAGCTGTCGTTAACTTTAAAGTTGACTTATCCAGGCTAGGCTTGCCTTCTGATTAATTCGGCGTCGGGAACGGTGCTTGCGGCGACGATTAGCCGCAGTCACTTCTTGATGAGTCGAATTGTCTCGCACCATCTTCTTTAGCATAAGTATTTTGTTCCGAATTTAAGGACAGTCCTTAGCCGTCGCTTCATGGGCACCCGAGCAGTTATCACACTTGACAGTCTCCGTCTGGCATGTGTCATGAGGGTGCGTACCACCGCATCGACGGCAGGATACCTCGTTTCGACAAACGGCACTCCCATGTCTGATCTTGTTGCATTTGTGGCACTGAACAGGTCTTGAAACATACATCCGAACTGGATGTCACACATAGCCCACTTTAACGTGGGATGGGAAGGATTCAGTTTCAAAGACTAGTTTACCGCACTTCGAGCGGCCGAAACGATGAACATCCACAATGCGCGGCGTAGATTTGATCAGAGTGCAGAGATCGCTTTTACTTATGTGGGGGTCAACGTCCGTGATTAGACCTGCAGTAGTATTTTTCCCATGTGCAAGAAAGGAACAGACCGGCATGTTGCCTAGCGCACCAATTCCTTTCAGCTTGTCCTCTGGGATTTGACATCCACGGTGAGGACATTCTTCCAGGGATTAATTCTGACCTCGTCAACTTCACCGGGAACCAGCTGGTCGAAAAACTGGGTCAGGTGCTGTCTGCTTATAACATTCAGATTTGCCGTCGCCGTTGTTGGTACGAAGGCCACGGAAAAGATCCCTTGCTTGTCAGCATTCTTCTTTGGGGACTTACTCGTTGCTGATGTTCGGCGCAGCTTCCTATTCAGGCGGCACGACTGTACAGGTGTGTAGCTGCTGTCAGAATCCATCTCAGTCACTGTGGAGTCATCCGCCGAGTCTGGAAGCTCCACGTCCGCGACGTTGAAGTGACCCGTAGAGTATGCTGTTCAACGGTGGCGGGTGGGCGCAGGGGTCGTGCGCCCGCCATCCCGAAGGATGACGAGATCACAAATAGCTCACAGCGATAAAAATTCCAGAAACGTGGAAGAGCGCTAGCTCCAGACGTTCGGAAACCTCCATTTCTCCTTCTTCCCCCTCTCCACTTACACTACTCAAAGCAACCCACAACGGCTTATATTCACTCGCAATCCCTCGCGCTCACTGACAACTCACATACACCCACGTTCACACATAACCGCTCCCTCCAACTCACACTCACAAAACGCCGCTCATATGCGCTCACTGATACTCACACACTGGTGAATACTCACACCCACGTCCACTCGCCTGCGCTCACACGGCCACTCACACTCACTCGTAGTCCCAACCACTCATTAGTACTCACAATCATGACCACTCGCACTTACGTCTACTCTCACTAACACTCCTGACCATTCACACTGACGTCCATTCACTCACACTATTTTCTGCTCACTCGGAAACATACACTAGTAACAACTTACACCCACTCGCACGAACACTTATGACCAGTCACACTCAAAACCCCTTACTCCCACTCACGCACTCATGGCCGCTCACACTCACGTCCACTCTCTCGCACTCGCACTCACACTCTCAACCACTCACTCACAGTCCTGATAATTCCCTCTCGTACCCACTCTCATACTAACAGTGACAACCCCTCACTCACGCTTATATCATGACCATTTACTCGCACTAGCACTCTCATGACCATGACCAGTCACGCTCACGTCCACTCACTCGACATTCACGTCCATTCACTCGCACTCGTACTCACGACCACTTAGTCACACACACACACACACACACACACACACACACACACACACACACACACACACACACACACACACACACACACACACACACACACACACACACACACACACACACACACACACACACACACACACACACACACACACACACACACACACACACACACACACACACGCGCGCGCGCGCACGGCTATTAACATTCACAACCCCTCAATCGCAATCACAGTCATGACCACTCACGTTCATGTCAACTCTCATTGACACTCACGTTCATTTACCCATTTTATTTATCCTCTCAAAAAGGAAAAAATAAAGTCCTGACCAGCAAAAGCTTTACCGGGCTTAAGTCAGGTAAACACACTCACGTCAACTCACATTAATTGCCACTTACACTCACGTCTACTCACTCGCATCCAAGTTCAAGGCCACTCACTCCCGCAACCACTCACTCGCACACACAATCATGGCCATTCACACTCACGTGCACTAAATACACATTCATGACCACTCACACATATGTGAGTGAGTGCTCATGGCCATCACACTCTTAACAACTCACGCACATCACACACAGGAATTTGAGTGTGAGTGAATGCGCTGAACCACTCACACTCACAACCACTCACAATCACAACCATTCACTCACATCGCCCTCATAAATGTGAGTGTGAGTCAGGATGTCAACGCACTCAAGGGTGAGTGCGCCGGCCTATGCATGCGCATTCCCTTTCTTCTGTTAAAAGCTCGTTAGCAAGATTGTTGTGAGGAAAACCCAGTTTTCTCAACCCTTTTTACTGTGCGAAGCGTTTTATAAGCAGAGGTCCCGAGTTTTATTTACTCTGCGCTCATTAAGCACATGAGGTCGTGCCAGCTGGTTGAGTATCAATTTAAGTCCGACCCGCCTAGTAATGCAACTGCGAGTTTATCCTTGCTTACTGGTAGCCCGGGATCGTTACAGCAACATTAACTCCAGTGTAGTTTAAGACGATACCGTTAAAGGCCTCGTTCACCAAAAATCCGGTGTCGGCGGCCGTCTGCCGGCGCTTGAAGGCGGTAGCTGGCAGCTGACATGGCTGGGCACTAACTGGACGTAGGGTTGCATGAAATTACGTTTGACAGGAGATGCCAACTCGGACCTCTCCCTTCATATGGGAGGATGATATCAGAATCAGCCTGTCAGGAGCGTTCCTTTCACGTTCCCCCAGGCCACGCAAGCACGTTCTTACGACTTTGTTAAAGCGGGGCTTTATATGTGGATTGGTAGCCTACGCCATCGCGTTATACCTTTAAAGGCGGAGCTTAAGTGTCCCCCATAATTTTGAGGCTCTGCTCTGAATGCACTGATCTTGTTGTCTGATTAATTTTACATGCGAATTCATCGGGTGGTAGCAGATAAGGAGTCCTATATATTACTGAAATTGTCTATTGTACTTCAGCGGAGGGACATGAATATTTTTAAGGATAATTAGCTGACCAACCAAGTCCTATATGCGGTAAAACTAACACGCGAAAACAATTAGCCTGAGGTGAAGTGAAGGAAGATGAAGTTGCGCGTGGAGGCAGCGCGCGCCGCCCGTGACGCTTTGCTGGCAGTTCGGTGGTCGAGGACGAAGAGGAAGCCGCACTAGTCTCGCGGATCGGCCTGGTGCGCACGCTCTTGGAACGCTCGAGGCCACCGATCAACGTCTGGCCCCACCTCAGCCTCCAGGCTGCGACTTCTAGAGGTTCCTCAGTCTAGGTAAGGTGAGTATAGTCATCTCCTTCACCTAGCGCATCACGCCGAGGCGTGCAGTCAGACCTTTTTAAGCGCTGTGCTGACTTCTTATCGCCATCGTTCTAGCGACACGTATGCATTGAGCGGTCTTTGAGGCAGGAGCTCATCCGCCCGCTTTTCTTTAATATTGCTCGCTCCTTGGACGCTCGCTGCGCTCCTCCTGCTCTCCTATCACAGCAAGATCGCGAGCAGGTAATTTTGTTTGTCGTAACCTGGATTCTTTAACTCTGTTTCTCAGCACTCTATCACCAGGCTTCGGCACGAACCGGCGAACGAGCGTCAGGAATCGACGTCCGATTATACCGCTTCTTTCTTGTAGCCGAATAGCTAGCGAGGGCCTGTAACCTGGGGACTTCTTGTGCACCATCTCAGGTACGCGTCATCACCTCGACCGTTGCTTCGAAAAGACAGCGCATGACATGAAGCCCATCCACGCCCTCCTGCTAGCCATGGCGGTCGCCACGAGCAACGCTGGCCGCTCCCTTTTTGAGGATGTCAAGCGGCTCGACGCACTTGGAGTCGATGACAAGACCAAGCCTGCGGGAGACGCACTTTCACTTCGTGAGTTACCTTCGCCACTCACTCTAAGAAACGGAAGCGGCCCTCGTACGGGCAAGGCAGCTTGAAAACCCATGAGTTATGTTTCCAGGGGAGAAAAAAAAAAAACATCGGCAACCGGAGACTAGACACCGCGGACCGAGTGGAGCTTGATTAGCTTTCTCTGCCAGTTCGAAAAAACGTCCACTGGGTGGTCAGTGGGTAACTTTCGTTCACCACTACCTAACATCACGCTTTCAGCAATCGTACGGTTTCGCAGTCTTGAAAACGTTGTGACGATTTCATTAACGTCACTCAGTGTGAACAGATGACGCCATGCGTTATAACCGATTGTGTCACACTTCTCGGTATGTCCACGAGACACTAAAGCATTTCTAATCATTTTGAATTTGAATTTGGAGAAGATGGTAGCTAGTTTGTCGTAGCTGATCGACAGCCACGCACCCCATTGCGGGAAGTTTTTTCCCAATTACTGTGTCGCATTGCTTGTTAGACAGCTAACGTTAAAAGTTGCATCGCGTCCTTTGTGGAAACACCCCAACTGTATTTCATCAGGATGAAGAGGCCTTGCTAGGTTAGTGACACTATGGAAAATACACAATGCCTCAAGTGTATTATCGATGACTGCATGGTATACGTCTGGTGAGCGCATGCATGAAGTGTTCCCAACCTGTCAGGCACTTTTCTACTTCCGCGAGAGACATGTAACCAAGAAGGAACAAAATCACTATACGTGTACTTCATGCTCCCACCCCAATAAAATTACAGCCGGCGAGGCAAGTCAGGGGCCAAATACTAAAATCATCTTGCGTGTAGCAATAGCTCGTGGCTGACGCGCATCCTCACTTACTGGTCAGTGCTCTTAACACGCAGCTTTGTCTCAATGAAATGGCAGAAATTAAGGGGTGTACAGCATAACTGTAACAGTAATGAATCAATAACTTCTTTCTTTTGTATTTATTTTTTCGTTCGTTCTGCAGGAAGTGAACACACAGAAAAGCCGGGTGCAAATGACTGCGACAAGAACAAATTCAGGGAAGGCATCAATAACTGTGAGAATGGGCTGAAGCCTTTGGAAAAGTACTTAACCGAGAAGAAAAACGACGACTCCTGCAAGTGAGTATCTTTACCAACCATCAGTCTGAACGCGCTGTACATTTGAAGTCAGCGCCGGTAAAACTTATTTATACCTCACTTGTGCGTGTATGGGTCGGAGAGATTACGCAGCATGTAGTGTGATTAGTGCCAGTGACTCCAAGCGGAGAGGGTTCATGTTAGCAGCATTCAAGCTTTCTGAAAAGTACACCGAGTGGTGACACGATTTGTGCTAAAAAAGACTCGTGTGAAGCATCCCACACACGAGATAGACCGTCAGCTAACTCACCTAGGTTCGAAAACGATAGAAGATAATATGAGTGGTCAGGCTTATCTAATAAATCAATTGAAAACAAGAACCTCATAAGTTATGGCAAGAAAGTACAGCGCAGCAGACAGGAAGGGACTACACCAAACGAGCTGCATATAGCGCTTGTGATCTATGGCCAGCCTCTGTCTGCTGCGCTGTTTTTGGACTAGGCATAACAAACTGGCCAACTCACTACATTGATACGTCAGAACTATTCGCTGTTCGTTGCGATCAAGCTGAGACGGGACGGCTACTTACTCGCGAACAGACTACAGTGCACCTTGCTTGCCTTGGTACCGTTGTAAATATATATATATATATATATATATATATATATATGCCACGTCGTTCTGCACTTTTCAGGTTACTGAAGATCTACTTGTCCTGCATTGAAGACTTCCAGCTGTTTTTATCCTGCGAGAACGACCCGGCCTCGCAAAGAGAGCTAGCTAAGGCAACCAGTATCATCGTCAAAAACCGACTGAATTGCACCGAACGTATGTACATAGTTTCTAAACGCTAACAACGCTTGCTAATCTGTCTTTTTCCCCTCCCTTAGTGGCCTTTTTGACGGCAAACCTGACGTCCAAGCCCCCCACCCAGAATGCAGCTGTTGTGGTGAACAAGAGTACGCAGACAATGACAATGCCAACAGCTGTGACTAAAGGTATGCACTGTTTCTTCGAGAGAACGAGTCGAGCGCTGTATTTTGGGGCGGTCATTGGAGGATTGTAGCTGTAGGGAGAGTGGGTCATCTGCGAGCTAGAAAGGCTATACGAACGCTCTTATAACTCCGCGCAGTCCCCTTGGTGAGCAAGAAGTGCAGCGAGCGAAAACTCATGCGTCGCATGGTTGATTGCCTCAAGTCTATGAAGGGCAACTTGGAGCCCTTGCTGGACAACAAAAAAGCGAACCAGAAGCTCATTTGCTCGTAAGCAATTTAGTCTTCCTACCAAGTTTCTACAAGCGATTGGCAGAAGGGTATAAAAATGGAATCTTTATATTTCAAAGGCAAACCGAAAACTTCAAGTCGTGCGTGAACATTGCTCTCTCCCACACGGACTGCAACTCTGACGAGGAGGTACTGGACCAGACGACGCATTTCATCGTCCATGTACTCTACGAGCACCGATGGGCTTGCAAAAACATTCAGAGTGAGATGATAACTCCGCGTAACCACTGCGCTTGCCCTTCGGGAAGCAGCGGCGTCAAATCCCGGTTTTCATTTTCTTTCAGCGAGCGATAAGAAATGCGAAGAGCGTTCTTTGGTGCTCAAGCTCAACCAGTGCGTCCGCCTGCTGAACAGGACCGTTGAACCCATCCTGGAGGACAAGGAAAACAACAGGCTGAACATATGCAGGTGAGTGACAGGGCCACGACATCTTTGGGGGCAATTTTTCATCTTCCTCGTTCCTTCCTTTCCAGGGCAAGCGACACATTCCTGCTTTGCGTCAACGAGGCGGTTTCTGAGACAGCGTGCCGTGAGGACTCGGAAGTCATGTTCCACGTGTCCCATTTCGCGGACAAAATCCTGCGCCACCACAAATGGTCCTGCGAACAAGGAGCGGCCTCTTCGAACCAGCCCAGGATGGAGAGTAAGTTTCAGTGACTGTGCAGTGACGTGCACAACAGGCCAGTTGCGCACCTAATATGCGTTGAATCTTCGCCTTGCCCAGATCTTCGTCAGAAACTGGATGGCAGTGGGGCAGGAAACTTAACTGGTAAGGCAAATAGAACCAAATTATGCACCGAGCTTCAGTTTTCAAGCAAATATCTCACGATATCTTCTTTGAACCGCAGCACTCCGACCATTTGGTGGAGGAATACCCATGTCCCTGACCCCCCCAGACAAGTGCAACTTTGAAGCTGTCCGGACGTCCGTGGATACCTGTCAGCAGTCCGCCTACGACCAGATCAAAAAGAAGGGCATCTCTCAGCCGAAGCACCTCTGTGTGTAAGTTTCTTGGCAGCGTGTATTCACACCCTTCTCGTCACTTCTCTTACGTTGCTCGAATGCAACTATCGCCAGTGGTTTAGGACCGATTTCAAGAGTTCGAAGAAATTTTAAATCTCATAAAACAGAGCAAAGTCAGCAGCAGAATGAGTGCTACGCGCATGCTCACAATTCGCACTTGTTTTAAGGTGTTTACGAATACTGCGTTGAAGCCCTTGCTATATTTTGCGGCAACCTTAGCATGATTGCTAGACAAAAGTTATTGGACAATACTTCATTTTACTGTACCTATGCTTTCATGTCAATGCAGTTTCTTATTATTCGTTATCAATGTAAGAAACCAAACTATGTTCGATCAGCAGTACTGCTGTTCTCGCCCGTATAACCACGATCCGCGGCACTACATTCCTTCAGCGAGGCCTACCAGTCACGTAAGTACCTATAGCCAACTAACTTCTTCTGCCGCTCCTCCAGAGAGCTGCGAATCTTCAAGGACTGTTCCATCGAAGCAACGAGGAAGCACGGATGTGCCACTGACAAGAATGCCGAGACGTACGTGTACGACCGCGTGAAGGATTCCTTCTACAAGTACCTGACCGACTGCCGCCCGCTGTGGTCTGCTGCTACACCGCTCTCTGCTGCGGCCAGCTTCTGGGCACTCGCCCTCGCCGGACTGGTGGTGTTCGCGCAGGGGCGTCGCTGAACAACACGCGCCCGAAGAGGGACGGTGCGCAGACAAGCGCCGCAGCCTCACCGCACCACTTGGAAGGAATAAACACCAAAAAAAAAAGAAAAAAGCAGTAGTTGATGCGTCGATTTTTTTTTTTTTTTTTTTTTTTTTGCATCCCGCTACATCGGCGCCACGCGTACGGCGACTTGTTCAACTCTCACCCTCACACCTTAAATCCTGTACGCTAACGAGCAATTCATTACCCCTGAGAGCTTTAAAAAAATCCATTTAGCGCCACACCAAGCGGCAGCACTATAGTCTGCTTGTAACAGCATGCTAGCAAGGAGTTTGCAGTGTACATTGCGAGCACAACGCGCATAGTTTGTCGCTTAAATCGTGACGCTAATAACGCAGCTCTCGCAGAGAAAGGATGACCACCGCTGTGAACACCGTGGCTGCGACAAATGACTACGGGCATGGTTCTCTAAGCATAGACGAATGCAGAGAACAGCATGCGATAGCTTCCACAACACAGGACCGCACATTTGAGGCTCAGTATAGAAGCTTCTAGAAAGAGAAAAATGCAGAGGTTCAACTGTCTTTAAGCCAAGTTTCGCGAGCGTTGGCCGTCAGTCGGAGTCGCTTGCTGCCGCTTCGATCTTTGCTCGCTTCCGCGCTGGTTAAGCTTCTCGGCAACGTGATAGCAACGGGTAGTCTGGCATCTCGTTGTTGGACGGTGCCGGCAGCTTGTCGGCACGGCTATGATTTCTGTCTTTAGTAAGATGGCGTATATGTGTATGGCGCATTGACTTAGATTAAATGAAGGAGCGGCGCAGCTGGAACTTCATGAGGATAGGATAGGATAGGATAGGATAGGATAGGATAGGATAGGATAGGATAGGATAGGATAGGATAGGATAGGATAGGATAGGATAGGATAGGATAGGATAGGATAGGATAGGATAGGATAGGATAGGATAGGATAGGATAGGATAGGATAGGATAGGATAGGATAGGATAGGAAATACGTTAATTTCTCTAGGAAGGTCTTCTGCTATGTAGAAGAACAGGTTCATCTTCCTTCTTTTCACAGGGTCGGTGCCCCTATTCCAGGGCTCCGCTGAACTTGGCTGCTCGCTGGGCGTGCTGGATCAGACCTAGTTGGCAACCCAGATCGCCGCTGGAGGACCGGCTCTCCCACTGTTCCGCACTCGGGTGCTTAGGAAAGCTATCGTTATTTCTGCAGTCCCACGTGATGTGGATATGATGAAGATGACGACGACGATGATGGTGATGTATTAGTGGCCGGCCCCTCTACAACGGGTGGACATAAACGATGTGCTCTGGTCAGAAGAAATAAATATAACAAGAAAGGAAAAACAAATGAAAACCACTAGACGGAAAAGAATAAAAGATAGTAGCGAGGTAACAAAAAAAAAAAAAAGAACTGGCAATGGCTTAACTCAGCTAAGCCAGGATATACTAAGCGAAAGCAGTGGCAGTCGTGGATGGGACCGAATCGTTTCTGTGTTGTTGTTCTTGTCGCACCTTCTTCTGCGCCGTCTTGCGTCGTCGCTTTAAAATCTCTTTTCTCGCTTTTCGGGAGTTTCCATCGCTCGTTTAGATCTCTCAGCTTCATTTATCCTACGTGCAGCTTCTTGACGGCGAGCGGTGTCAGCAGGATGGCTATAGATTCAGCTTGTAGGAGAGCGTAGCAAGCACTCGCACTAAGCGTTGTTGCCTCAGCCATGACATAACTCAACAGCCGCCGCAATTATCAGCGTATATATATATATATATATATATATATATATATATATATATATATATATATATATATATATATATATATATATATATATATATATATATATATATATATATATATATATATATATATATATATATATATATATGTATATATATATATATATATATATATATATATATATATATATATATATATATATATATATATATATATATATATATATATATATATATATATATATATATATATATATATATATATATATACACGCCTTCGCAAGTGAGTGGCTTCTCTACGGCTTATATCGCCCGCTGCGGCGCAGTAGCTGAAGAGGATCGCGTATGCGCAGTGAGGCGCACAGCTAAGTGATGCGGCAAGGGCCACCTGCTTGGTGACCGAAAATGTAAGGAAATATTCAGGACTCCGTACGAGGTGAAGAAGAAGCAATGGGAGCGAAAAGTCAAGGAGAAGCCAGCGCACGACGACAACAGAGGGCGACCGAAAGTCAAGCAAGAAGGAGGAGGAGACTTCCGCGTTAGAGAAGACTCCTTCCCAAGTTTGGAATCTACCACCAACGAGACGCCACCGCAGCAGCGAGGGCGTTCCAGTTCTCGCTCCATGGGACGCTCCAGGTCTGGGTCCAGGAGACGCTCGAGTTCGAAGGACGCGGCCAACCCATGGACCAAGCGGAACGCCAGCGGAGACCGCAAAAAAGTAAGCTTCAACAGCGGGGCCTCCCAGGCTAAACCTAGGAAAGATAAGAAAGACGAGGAAGTCGAAATTCTTAAAAAAGAAATTGAGGAGCTTAAGGGGGTGATTAAAAAGCTAACGCAAAATCAAAATTCGAAACAGCATACGGAAAAGCAAGGGCCTCCCACTCCCGCGAAGCAGCTGCCACCTGCTCAGCCAGTCGCCCCGCCACAAGCAGCGCCACCGGCGAAAGGGGATGAGCAAATGGCGACTGAGGCGTCTCGCCCGCCCCCGGTGAAGCGCAAAATTAATGAAACCGACCCGTTTCAAGCGCTCGAAAATAGGCTTGACGAAAAATTGAATTCATTCATGAGCCAAATGACCCAATTCATGAACCAAATTCAGAGCCAGGTACAGGCACTTGCAGGGGAAGTGCAAAGAGTTCGAACTGAACTCGTAGCCGTCAACACGTGGCAGCAGAATGTCCAGCAAACGCTAACCCAGCTGCAAAATGGCCAGGAAAACCAAATTTGGCAGTGGAACTGTCGCGGCTTCCAGCGCAAGAGAGCGCTACTGCAGCAATACCTTCCATTCATAACTGAGACCCCCCTCGCAATCGCCCTTCAGGAAACAGGGAAGGGAGCCAAACTAATGGGATACCAGGTATTCAACAGCGATAGAGGCGTGAAATCGACGGTGGCGACCTTTGTCAAGCGCAATGTAGCGGTGGTAGAACACGATTTGAATTCGAGAGATATCTAAAACGTATTCCTCGAGATATTAACGGGACGAAAGAAGGATCCCAGTCTATTCCTTCTTAACATTTATAGCTCACCCAAGCAAAAGAAAATTAGATTTAGGGCCCTTATGCGCAAAGCCATCAAGGCGGCCGGGAATAATCCCTTGCTGATCGTTGGTGACTTTAACGCCAGACATCAAGAATGGGGCTATGCTTTACAGGACAGCAAAGGTAGGCAGCTATGGGAGGACACGCACGAGCTAGGTCTCACCCTCCATACGGATCCCGATCATCCAACGAGGACGGGTAACAGCGTATGTGCGGACACATCCCCAGACCTGACATTTTCAAAAAACTTACAGGGCTTAGACTGGCAAAATTCTGAGCAAAATTTTGGCAGTGACCATTTCATTATCGTTTCGGTCCTCAAAGAGGGCGTCAAGACGCACAAGGCGTGCCAACCGGCCGTTACAGAATGGGATCAATTTAGAGAAATCAGGGCAACCGCGCAATTAGAACGAATTGAGAACATTGAGGAATGGACAGAGGCACTCAAACGCCACGTTGGTGAGGCGACAAAGACGCTGGTAGGAGACGACGCTCCTGGTATAGCAAATAGCCGACTGCTCCACATGTGGGACGCTAAACAAAGCATGGAACGCAGGTTGAAGAAACAAAAGTGGAACAAGAATCTTAGAAGACGAATCGCGAGGCATAACAAGGAAATTGAAAGCTACGCGATCAAACTGTGCGAACAAAACTGGCTCAGCAGATGCGACGAAATGGAGGGAGGCATGAATCTCTCCAAAGCGTGGGGCATGCTCCGGCATCTGCTGGACCCAACAAATTCAAAAACTCAATCGGGAATAAGATTGGCAAAAGCAGGCACACCTTTGAAGGTGACGATGCGGCGTTTATGAATAAGTTAGTAAAAACGTATGTTGCAGACAACCAGCGTTCCCCACTCCCGAGCTACGGTGGCACGCCCAATGAGGCGCTTGACACCCCCATCACGGAGGCAGAGGTAAGGGCGAAAATTGTAAGACTAAAAACTAAATCAGCCCCGGGCCCCGATGGGATCACCAATAAAATGCTAAGGAATCTAGACGATGACTCTATTAGTCTACTAACGGAATTCATTGGAAAAGTTTGGGAAACGAGCCAGTTGCCAGATCAGTTGAAAACGGCAAACATAATACTAATACCCAAACCGGGAAAACCCCCGCAATTGGAAAATTTGAGACCGATTTCCCTAACCTCATGCGTAGGGAAGTTGCTGGAGCACGTAATACAGACAAGATTAACGTGCTTCATGGAGCAAAACAACCTGTGGCCGCACGAAATGGTCGGTTTCCGACCACACTTGTGCACGCAGGACGTAATGCTCCGACTAAAGCACGATATCATAGACTCGCGATCGAGAGATGCCAAAGTGATCCTGGGCCTAGACCTCACCAAGGCCTTCGACAATGTCAGGCACGAGGCTATCCTCGAAGGGCTCGAAGTGCTCGGAGTAGGGGAGAGAACGTACAACAACATAAAAGACTTCTTATCGGGCAGAAAAGCCTGCATGATATTTCAAAATTTAGAATCTCCTACTATAGAGTTAGGAAGCAAAGGCACACCGCAGGGCTCAGTGCTATCGCCTTTTCTATTCAACGTGGCAATGAGAGGCCTCCCGGGTAAACTTAACCAAATCAAGGGGCTAAATTTTAGCATGCATGCGGACGATATTAACCTCTGGATTAACCATGAGAGCGATGCGAGTACGGAGGAACGCCTGCAAGCAGCGATCGACATCATTATCGATTACGCGGCTAAAAGGAGACTTTCGTGCTCCCCGCATAAATCTGAGTTGTTCGTTTATAACCCAAAGTACCTCTGCTGCAAGAATAGCGGGGAGTTTCATATTCAGGTGGAGGGCAAACCGGTGCCAAAAGTAGATCAGATCAGGATTTTGGGGATGGTCATTCAATCCCACGGTCACAACGGAGAGGTCCTGAAAAAATTAGAAAGTTACGCGATGCAAACCCTCGGGCTCTTGAGGAGGGTCGCCACTAGAGGAAGAGGCCTCAAGGAGAGAAATTTATTAAAACTAATCCAGGCATACGTAATAAGCAGAATCAGTTACGCCACGCCCTACCTGGACATCAAGGCCGGCGAAAAAGAGAAGTTAGACTGCCTGATTCGAAGATGCGTTAAGAAGGCGCTAGGACTGCTCATGGGTACCTCGAGCGAACGACTGCTCGAACTCGGGGTGCATAACACGTGGGCAGAATTGGCGGAGGCAGTGCGAGTCTCCAAATTAGAGAGACTAAGCACGACCGAGACGAGCAGGGTAATCCTTGCAAAAGTAGGCCTCAACCCAGACAGGGGAGTTCAAAAAAAAGTCACAATTATTAGTGAAATTAGGAATGCCTTGGTAGTCCCCCCCCCCCCCCCCCCCCCTTCCCTAGGAATATGCATCCAGAATTTAATGTCGAAAGAAGGGCCAAACGAGCTGAAGCTCTAGAGCGACGGTTCAAGAATATGGGAGCAAAGGAAGTAGTCTATGTTGATGCGGCAAGTGGCAGAACAGGTGCGGCGGTAGCTTCGGTAGTCGATTGCCGAGGGGCACCGGTATCCGCGGCAGCCATCAGAGGCCGCAACATAGAGACTGCGGAGGAAGTTGCGATAGCGCTAGCTTGCGTAGGAACAGAAGCCAAGTTCATAATTAGCGACAGCAAAACTGCCATTCAAAATTTTGGGAAGGGGAGGATATCGTCGGAGGCGGCCAAAATCCTCACCCAAAGAACAATAAATAGGAAAATTCAGTTAATTTGGACACCCGCTCACGCTGCCGTCCCTGGTAACGAGGCGGCTCACGAGCTAGCCCGAGCTCTCTACTTCCGGGTAGCCGTCGAGCCCCCCGAACACTGGGCATACGACGAGCGTCTGCAAAATTACGGGGAAATCATCGACCATTATAAATTCGGACGTAGACTGGTACCCCCGCCAGATGTTAGACTAAACACTCTAAGAAAAAAAGGTGTGATCTTACCCCTTTAGGGGGGTAAGTCCACTGACGCACTGGGGAGCCCCTTTGGGTGCAAAGTTACACCCTCGACGGGGGCTTAAGTGTAGGTGGTGTAAAGTTTACGCTGCAACGAGGCTAACGTTATGCCATGTGGTGAAGTGCAAGTATATGCTTCTGAGGAGTAACGTTGCCCTCTCTCAGAAGGACTTAAGGTTAGGCCACGAAAGTGCAAATATATGCTCTAAAATCTGGTGCATGTTTGCTCCCAGCTGGAATAAGGTTATGCTTAATCCTAAGGCGTAAACTTACCCTCACAGGGTCTGTATTTATGCCAGCGTAATGAGCTTACTACAGCACCCCGTGAGTGCACCTTTGCACCCTATGAATGGGCGTAACTTTGCACTTTTACGGTCATATTTATGCTTCGTTTGGAAGGGTAATATTACCCCCCAGAGGAATAAAATAAATCCATACAATAGTATGTTTTTACACCCTTTTAGGGTAACGTAGTTTTCCTTCAAAGGGCACATCTGCGCCCTTTTAAATATACTCTAGGTGCACACTGGTACGCTAGTAATTTGAAAACTACCACACTTCGACTGATTGTGCAATCACAAGACGTCGCCGCTATCGAAGCGATACGAGACATCCATTTTCTTTATTTGCAATGGAAGCGACCCCGTTTGGCATATGTGTGGTAATGCTGCCTCCGCTGCAATATTAGACAGCCTTAACATACGCCCTATACAAAAGAAAAACGTTTGGCGAAAAAGTGTATGACGTCTTCGTCAGCCGGTCACAGACGCCCTCACTTCCGCAATGTTGGTTTCTTCGTGCTAGAGCGACATATTGTGACGGGCCATTCAGGGTGCAGTTTGCACACCGATATTATTACATGAGGACGGAAGGCAGGGTTTCACTTTTTATTGCGTTTGAAAATGGCAGGATAACCGAGCAGTCTTTTGTCATCGTCGTGGTTGAATCCATACACCAAAGGAACCTGTGTGAGAGAAAAATGAGATGGTGAGGGAGTACACACTTTCAAAATGGATACACATGCAAGCAATGGAAACACCTCGGCGACTAAACTGCGGCGACGTGGCAAAAAAAAAAAAAAGAGAAAAATGGAAGCGTGTTGGAACCGCGTCACGGCTGCAGCTACCGCAAGCGCTTTCTCTTGCATGGCAAACATTTTTCCAGCAGCGCACTCTTCTTGTGGCCGCCAAGCGAGGAACGTCTGATGGGGCGGGTTACCGAGGATCGCTCCTATTTTTTCTGCACAAATTCTTTCGCAGTAGTGGTGCCGACCTATTTTCCAAGCAGTATATTTAAGTGCGGGGCTACTTTCAGCTAGCATGTGTGTGTAGGGATGCTTGAGGCATCTGTGGACGCACCCTGTTATATCTTCCACCTGCACTTGACCTGCTTCATCCATGACAGCCCTGCATTCAACTACTGCACTACTGCTCAGAAAATAAGCCCACGCAACTATAGTAAAAAAAATTTGCTGGAAATATTCTCGGGAACCTCGGTAAGCCATCCCGTCAAGGGTACTTCACCTGGTGGTCACAAGAGGGGTGCGCCGCTGAGAAAAGGTCCGTTATTGTACAGCAGGTTAGGGCGTCGATAACTGGAAAATCGTGGAAAATCACGCTCAGAAATCTCCTCCATTTTCGCAAGCATGGTCATCAAAAATGGTAGATGAGGGGGCTTTGTGAAATCGCAGGAAGCTACTGCAAAAATGTCCTTTATGAGACATATGAAATTAACCTGCGCGAACTGGCCTAAAGTGCAAAGATGTGCGCATTATTCTGTTAAGCGGTTTTACTGCAGGAGAGAGGATATGGCCAGATAACTCTTGAAGGACATGTCCCAAAACTAGACCAAACTTAGGTGTGCCTAAATAACAGTGCGATGAACAAGGAAACACACAGAAGAATGGACGGACACAGGCGCTCAATAACAAACTAAATTTTAACATATATTAACATGCATAAAGGTGTGCAGCCAAGGTGATACTGTGCGATCACCGAAAACAGTCTAGTAATCGCCCTGGCCCACCTCTTTATGCATGTCAATACATGTTTTGCTCGGCAATAAAATTTGAGTTGTTGTTCTTCGTCTCTCAAGTTATCTGTAACACTGCAAAAGGCAGAGGAGCCCTAGAATTGTGCTCCTATACTGTTACTCCCGCCAGTTTGGTGGCGAGAGCCGCGTAAGAGCACAATTTGCCTATTCTAGTGCGCGTGATCCTGCTGCAAGCATCTTGTGAGACGAAGTAGTGAGCGCCAGTGTCCATCCATTCTGTGTTTCCGTGTTGTTCCTTGCGCTGTTCTTTAAGAATGCAGTACCGACTGGCCCGGCATCTCGCACTTGCAAACTTAGATAACCACGAATATTGATTACGTAAGTGCAATAAGAAGTAAATTGTTACGAGTTTAGTTAACCACCAAATTAGCTTGATTAGCCGATTAACCTGTATCCTGATGCAAACAATTGCAACTTGAAACCATTTCAATATTACAAAAAGCAGTTTTAAAACTTCTGGCTCACCTTCGCTGAAACACATGGTATATGTATGGGGGGTCACTCAAATGCAGTCATGCTTGCTGATCAGATTGGGACCACTTGAACCTCTGACTCAACACTGTGCTCACTATTGCGACGCATGCTCATTAAATGAGTACCGGCTTAAACCCACAATAAGGGCAGCAAGAAGTTTGAAAAATGAAACTTACAAGCACCATGTGCCGGTTTACGTTGACCGCTGCCGCCGAACCTGCTGCTGTCGCCCATCATTGGCATGCGTCATGGAGTCCGAAGCTGGTCTTCGTGACACGGCGCCACCGCTGCAGCAACCTTTCAAGTCCATACTTGTTCTCACCGCTGGCCCAGGGAATCTTTTAACGTGCCCTCTCCTCCGCTGCTGCTTTTCGGCAGCCCAAGACTGTGGCAGCACTAGAAGATGCGTACCTCTTGCTTTATCCAAGCTCCACGTCGTCGCTGATTGCAGAGTCGTCGTGAGCTGGTGCCCTTAACAAAATTCTGCCGCGTCAGTTAATTTAAGGTTACGTCTCTATAGGGGGTAGTTCCCTGCAGTGACAACGAAGGACTTTGCTCGCACATATCTATTTGCATGTTGAGTATGATGCAAATATTTACAACTCAAGGGCAGTGCAGCCCATAGGCATGAGACCGTTCGATGCTTCCGCGTCCGGACAGGACATCGCTTCTGCTGGAATGACTCGTGGCCCCACGGAGCCTTGAGAGGAGTATGTGTCCAGAGCCACCACGTGCTCGCCGTCGAAAAGAGGCACGCATTTTGGGCTCCCTGGGCCCTGCCATATTGTTCACAATGAACAGTCTTGTGTACCCCGCGTAGGCACTGTGGAAGCTACAGCCAAACTGGTTTCCGAAAGTCCGGCGAAAAATGACTTCACGCTGTGAAGAAAAGAGTTCCGGGGAGCAACAGGTTCTTCTGATTGTTCCTTACCGCGCCTCCGTCATTGGCGCTTGAGATTCAGTGTCCAAAATTCCCATGTTCACTGGAGGGGCAAGCTTATATGTACAAAAGAGCGTGCGTCACCTTTGCGCTGTGTCATACGGCGAGCAAAGGAATCAATGCCCAGTTTCCTGAATTCTCGGAACTAGAAAGGATAAGTGACCGCGTGCAAGTATCACAGGCTGTACGTGGCTCCGCAGGTGGCCAGCTAGCTGGTCTTTTGTAAGTTTTCCACTCAACTTATGCTCGAAGGTATCGTGTCGCACAATGCTGCTGCAAACACGTGTGTGCTGCATTGAAAAACGCGAAGCGCATGGTGTGCAGCGTGGCGGAAAACATGCATGCGTCGTGTTTCATCACGAAAGCACCCGAGAAGCTATGATTGCAACCACCCGACAGCGTGGTGCAGCAAGTACGAAACACGCCGAAGCACTGCGAAAAGAAAGAGCCCTGGTAAACTAGGAACAATAGAGCTAGCTTTTGGGGCAGTTTGTGCACCTTAAAATTGTAACAAAATAGAGGTACCAGCTGAAACAAAAGACACAAAGGACGGATATAAAAGAACCTGCTTAAATCGGAGCCAATGAAAAAATTATGAATGATGATATGCCAAAATAACGTCTCCTGCAATATTAATGAAGAGCACGACGACACGGTGTACGCATTCTGTTTTCTTCACCTTCCAAACTGATTAGCCTATACTTGAAAATTGGACAAAAAAAAGGAATGAAGACGGGAGCATGTGTGTAAATCAAGCAAATGAAAACCTTGGTCGAGGCAAGATGGGTTATTTACCGCATTCCGATGACCCGTAGAAAAGTGCGTTTATAGGATAGACAGGCAGGTAGGTGCCTCAACTGCGTTTGCATAAACATAAGAACTCTCTAAAAGAAGAGAGCCAGGAATATACAGGGCACTGTACAATTACCAGCGTGCTGTAGAATGCTCCTCCCAGCTAAACCGCAAAATCCTCGCAGCTCAAACTTCGCGCAGAAATGGCATTTTGCCGTTAGTATTTGTATTACTAAATTTTTTTGAAGAACTTGCTTGCTTCGATCAGATGAAGTCGAATGTTCCCATTATATGCGGCGGCGGCGATGCAAGACAAGCCCCTGCCTCAGCGATAGCACCGGCATCGCCGCCCCATACGACGGGAACATCCGACTTCTGATCGAACCAGGCAAGAACCATACCACCGACAAAATCCCATTTCTGCCCGAAATTTGAGCTGCGAGGATTCCACGGTTTAGCTGGGAGAAGCATTTTACGGCACGCCGGTAATTGTGCAACGCGCTCTATTTGGCAGTTCATTGCAGCAGGAGCAACGAGATGAAAAAAAAAGGAAAAACGTACCGACGTTCGAGCGTGTCATCATTTTGTAGAAGGAAAGGACCGGACGAGGTGTGTGTGTATATATATATGCACGCATGCATGCATACGTGTGTGTGTGCGTCCATTTGCAAAATAAGAATGTCCGACTGACATACTTTCTGCGGTACGGTAAATCAGGGTGAAGAAATCCTTATTTTAAGTGTAGCTGGTCGCATTTAACAAAAAACGAGTAGAAAACAACAACTTTTGATGAAATTTGTCCTCGAGTGTCCCAGCTTTCAGCTGCCCATCAGCCTGCCTCTAGTTAACGCTATGAAATAAGTAATCTAAAGCCAGGATGACACCAAAGCCGTAGACGCGATAGCGCCTTTAACACGGAGTTTTCATTCTGCGAATGCTTGCCGTTAAGAGACGCAGAGTTTGGCAATGTGATTAACGCCTTTAGTTGGCTTGATTTGGGGGAACGGAAGGCGCTGTATCTGTCTCACTCGGTGAACGCTGAGCTTTAAAATGAAAAGCATAAAACCGGAGGTAGAGCCGCCCAAATATTTAACTGGCGTGCGCATGACGACCTCCTATTCTGTGCTCCTGCGCCTTAATGCGGACAATACTTGCCAGAAGATCAAGATTACGCAAGAGCTTGGTGAGCGCTTTCTTATACTTGAACTTTTCGCAGGTAAGCTGCTCTGTAACGCTCAGAATCACAGAAAGTGCTGCCGTCACGAACGTCAGTTAAGATTTTGGCAGCTGTACATATGTCGTTGGTTCGAATCTCTGTCGCAAACTAACCTTCAACATGACTAGCAGGTAGATGCTAAATGTGACGCGAAAAGGGTATGACACCACACTGAAAGCTGTATAAAGAACCGGTTTTATCACGATTTTAATATAAATCAGAGCATATATTTTTCCACGAGTTGCGAGTTTCGGCGACGACCATGGCAATGGCGATGCCTTTTCGACCGAACGAGCTGCATGCGTTTCAGGTAAAATCAAATATGTGCATAATTTTGTTGCTGAACATCCCCCCCCCCCCCCCCCCAGCACCTCTTTCTCTCTTTTCTTTTAATCCACCTTCCTTCTTCCCCTTACGGTGTGATTCAGGATTCTATCAAGTGTGACAGATACTGTGCCTTTTCTTTCTTTTAAGAAGCTTAGGAAATACGTTTGCACAACGGCCCGTGACCGCTGTGCAGTCGGAGCGGCTCCACTAAGCCTGAAACAGGCTGTGTACTGCCAGAGCATTATTCACACAAGCAAAACAAGAAGTATCTGCTGTTTCATTACAATTTAGAAGCAGTTTTGCAGTCATGACGTCACCCCACAGAAAGCATGACACACCTGCAGCTTGCAGTTCGTGACCGGAGAGAGGTAAACATGGAGAGGGACCCAAACCACGCGCGAGAAATACGGTGGCGAGGGTGGCACAAAAGGCGTCCCCTCTCTGAAAGCGACGGTGCGGGAACCAGACATGATGGGACAGAGTGCTGCACGAGCGCCCCATCGCGACATGTGCCCAAACTAATCACACCGCTGTCTAAGGGGCACGAACACACACACAAACACACAAACGCTGGTAGAGAGGGTAAGTAGGGTTACAGTAGGGTGCAAGTTTTCTAAGAGGGGGTAAGTGAAAAGGAACCTGCTTCCAGCAGGTGCAAAGTTACCCCCAAAGCCTTCTAAAGGGGGTAAGTGACCATGCTATGCCCTTTTTACCCCTTTCGCACACCCTTTTTTCTTAGAGTGAATAATAGAGAAGCTGTCGCGTGGAGGCGGCTACAAACTAATACGTTCATGAACCCGGTCTGGGCGTTTCACGCGCTACCAGACTTTAGGGACAATGATCTCTGCAAACACTGTGGGGCGAGAGGGACCCTCGACCACATAATTTGGGAGTGCCCAGAATCTCCAGGGATAGGGCAAAATATTACAAGTAGAGAAGCCTGGGATACCCTGCTGCGAAGCGCGGACCCTGCGATCCAGCACCGCACCGTCCATCTGGCGGAAGAGGCCGCAAGAAGCCAAGGGCTACCTGCCAGCCTCTAATCCGCGGGCGCACGACTCCCCGTTTCCGATGGAATTAAAAGTTGTACAACCAACCAACCGCGGAAGCCGGCGATATGTACCCGTACGAATGAAGTTTGCCAGGTGTATGAATAAGAAGAAGGAACGCGATGTAGAAGAAGAAGCGAAGCAGAAGCAGAAGAATGGAGTGCCGTCCACTCCGTGCACCACACGTGCGAAGAAGCGAGCGGCGAGCATGCCGCGCGCCGCTACCGCTAGGCACGCGGCTGAAGGTCAAACTGCGGCGTAATGCCTGTGGTTGTTTCGACTCCTAGCTGTCCTAGCGTCAGGCTCTATAGATTCAGGCTCGGCGCACAATGGTCACAGCGGTCCACCACTCAGATAGGCGCTGCTAGGTAGCAGCTACAACGTTGGTCTCCTGCTGAGTGCGGCCGTAGTAGTTGTTGTTTAACAAACAACATATGGCACATACCCACACAGGGGGATCGACCAAGAATTGGGCAGCAGAGAAAGATTTTCATCTATACTTACATTAAAAAATAATTGGAGGGGTAGAGCAAAAGAAACGGAAAGGTGAAAAATGAAAATTCACAACGCACACGTGCACGTGGATGGCGTACTGGGCGTACCTTTCACTATCCTACTCCTCCTTCTCCTCGTTGTTACGGAAGTCGAGCGCCTCTGGGAGAGTTGCGGCCTTCACGACGTTCAATGCACAGCACGGGAGTGTTTGCAGTCGGAACTTGAAGACGACGATGTTTGTTTTGGATTTTGGATGGGTACTGAGGCTTCCCTTTTTTACTAGGTGGACCAGAAAGGTCCTAGCCAAGTCAATTCCCTACTATGACGGAGTCTGTCCCGCCATGGCGCAACGCCACCAACACTATTTATCTAGTATGCCTTATCCAGTTCTCAAGGCGTCGTTTGGTTGCCTCCACAGCCACAGCCCTCTCATCCCGCTGTGTCGCATCACTGTCCACCGCAGCGTCTCCTTGCGGCTATCCAGACGTGAACCCCAGCACCTGCGGCAAAGTTGACCCGCTAGCGACGCGAGATGACTATGATGATGTTTGCTGCCAGAGCGAGATGAATCAACATGCAGCGCACTAGAGTTACAGCGCACGAGTACGTGGCGCCATATGTGGAAGACATGAAGTACTAGGGGTCGGAATAACGCGAAACTCGCAAATGAACGCTATAAAGCTAACGCTGCAAAAACATCGCTACAGTTGTCTTGCAGCTAGGTCCCCAACTTTAAATTTTTTTTCCCGCCCTTGCCCTTTTAACGGCCAAAAATTAAACTTATCTGCTGACCATGCATATTCTCCGTCCCGTGCTATCGTAGCCCGTTCATATATTTTTTTGCCGCTTCAGTAGTAGATATGATGTTACTGACTGCCTAGGCTCAAGGCCTCTAGGAGAACCAGACTTTCCTAACGGTTCCTTAAAATGTTATAATGCTCATGAAAATCTGAAAAGAAAAATACATGAAAAATAACTAAAATTTATTATTTTTGCAGAAGTTACAACAGTCACAATACACGCTTATGAATACGTGTTAAGAGCCCAAAGCTTGGTCTACACCTCCTCATGAATATTCCTCAATGGAAAGGAAAACGAAGAATGAGGGCGCTCGAGCTTGAGGTTGCTCTAAAAGAGACAGAAGCCAGACGTGTGAGTACTTCTTGGGCTCTCGTTCACACCATTAGTTTTAACCGTTTTATTTCACTCTGAGAAACGTCAAAGAGCTCGATGAGTCTCATGCGAGAAAACACTGAGATTATGTTCGATTTATCCAGCGCAGGCATTTATTGTGCCCTGCGACACCTTGCACAGCTAACTAGCGTCAGTGCAACTAAATTTTCTTTTTGTTCCTTCTACACCTTTCAAGCCAAAACATATTATCTGTAGCGACGTTGCGCTGGCGAAACAATGGTTTCATTCCATATAACCCGCCGGGGTGGCGCAGTGGTTACGGCGCTCGACTACTGTTCCCAAGGGTGCGGGATCGAATCCCGGCCTCGGCGGCCGCTTTTCGATGGCGGCGAAAAGCAAGGCGCCCGTGTGCTGTGCGATGTCAGTGCACGCTAAAGAACCCCAGGTGGTCGAAATTTCCGGAGTCCTCCACTACGGCGTCTCTCATAGCCTGAGTCGCTTTAGGTCGTTAAACCCCACAAACCAACCAACCATCCCATATGCATCACGTGACCTTTGACAGACTACTTCGCATTGGGCAATACGAAAGACAGACACGAAGGCTTGAATCAAGACACAGAGCGTCCTATATACCATCGGTAGCGCTTCGTACAGGTCGTTAAAAGCGATTAGAACAATAGATAACGTCGCTCTTTGTAACGCAAAGCAGAGTCCAAAGCGAATACTTGTTAGTTATTACTTTGTTGAAATGGTTGACTTCGTAAAAAGTATTTCAAGTGATGTCCTTTCCAACAGCGCTTTTTAAACAGTTAACATGTCTGCATTCATGTCGAAGCATATCTGACACGTCTTAAACGGAAGTGAATGAAGAAAAAAAAAAACTTACATACTGATACTGATAGTATACTGATGATATTGTAGGAAATAGTCACTAAGTGCTACCAGGTTGCTGAGAACAACAACAACAAAAAAATTGCAGGCTGCAAGACACCATTATCATTGTGGGGACTGACCGCATCCAGACCTTTAACGCACGTCTCATTTTGCTCTCCTGTCATATTAAGATATTACAGGGCATTCATGGGGCTTTCTTCATGGTCCTCACACTTCGGTACAATTCGACTAACGAAAGCTAACGAGGTATGGCACTGCATATTGTTTGCCTCCAACAAACCAAAGCAGAGAGGGGCGTTTACGAGCACGAAGATAACAAAAATTATGAACCATAAAAAAAATTAGGTCAATCTACGGAAGGAAAGCACATTTTTAATGCATTGTCATTGATTGTCGAAGAAATATTGAGAAAAAATCCGCGTAAACGAAAGCCCTACATTGACCTACACGTCCCTTGCTCAGACCGAAGAAGCGTGCGAGCCATGAAATTAATGTAAAACAAAACAACGCAGCCGGGACTCAAGCTGAGCACACGAGTGAAATGCGCCTTTACATTTCGTTGCAGCAGCGGCAAGGGCCGGCATCGCGACGCCATGCGATGGCGATTCGCGCTGCTTTCTGTGGCCTGGCTCCAAGGTGTGGCGTGCCTGAAGCTCTTGAGCGGCGCTGCAGACAAAGGTGCAGCGGCCACGGAGTCTCCGATGCACGCTGGCAACGACGATGACGAGTATTACCTCGAGGACACGGGCGAGAAGGAGTACTACTACTACGACCAGGATGAATACTACGAATACTTCCAGGGTGAGACGCAGCAAATCCGAGGCCAGACCCGTGAGGCTGTTCGCACACGAATACGGTTCTTGACATGGTCATCGCATAGGTGGTAGTCATGAAACGAGCTATAAGCTGCCCGCTTTAGCCTGCTCGGCTCGTGAGTCTCTGACGCCCGCTGTCAAAAAATCTTGAACAAAAACTATGGGGCAGACTTAAGCTCCGCCTTTCAGGATATGACGCGATACTTTTAAACACTAAGCTACCACGCTATCCAGCTACAGGCCGTGGGTGACCACCCGAAATGCAGCCGTACGAACGTCTCGGCGTGGCCTATAGGAGTAGCGTACCTGGTTCAGCGTCCAAAAGCACTGGAAGGTGGATTGTTATTTCACCTTAACACCCCAAATGAGCAACGCGAGTTGGTAGCTCCTCCCAGCTTTCTGATATCACGTGGTCTCGTCAAGTCGCATTGAAGAATGAGCGCCTGGCCATGCCAGCCACTCTATATACCATCCGCCAATTCCATGCTCCTGATTTTTTGCTCACGACGACGATGCGGCATTTTCTGGTGATCGGTGAAAAGCAAGGACCTCTGCCTGCTTCGGTGGCGCAGGTTGGTACCTTTTGACGCGATAGCGTAAGCGCGCCGTTTTGCAGAAAATCAAGCGTCGGCGTTGCCGCTGTTTTCATCGTTGTCGCCGTTGGGAGCTAAAAATCACGAGCATGCCCCCAGCAGGAGGTAGATTGCAGGTGACACGGCGGGGAACTGATTGGTAGGCGTGGTGAACTAAAGACGACCAGGCATATACGTAAAGCCCCACATTAACAAAGTCATACGAACGTGCCTGGGAGTAACGTAGCTGGCTCGTAATCCAATTGTATCGGAAGGTTCCATTCCCACTTCATCCTGGTGTGCATTTCGGAGAAATAAAACCAGCGGAAGGACGCAGACAAGAACACCGAATCAATCCGATCTTAATTCTTATGAGAAAGGTCTTAAGCTTTAGCCCCTTGTGCTTCAAGCGTTAAAGGAAATGAAGCATGCATGCTTCGTGAACTTACGTGGGGTAGAATGCATCCTGCGCAGTGGACCTATATCTCTCTAGTTTACTTTTGCTGCGCCCTAAACGTTTCTCCCAAAGATAAAGAAAAAATTTTGCGGACTTAAGCATGGCTTGAGCCTAGTTATACGAGCGAAATCTCTGCTCAGCATTGTTTCGCACGGTTCAGCAAATTTGTACACTGTTGGAAGCTTCGACTTAAGAGTAAATGTGATAGCGCCTTTAGCGCCATCTTTTCATTCCGCAATTCTTTTATTATTTTTGTTCAAGTTAGTTTTTGGGGAAAGGAAGGCGCAATATCTGTCCCGCGTTTTTGGGTGGGCGCCTACACTTGATTAGGTCAAAGCCTTTATTTTGCAATTTCCCTATACATTTTTGTTAAGTAATTGGTTCACAGGAAAAGAAAGGCGCATTATCTGCCACACTTGTTATGTGGACACCTGAACAGCGCCGTAGAGGGAGGTTAAACCAGCTTTGGGGGAGATGAAGGCGCAGTATCTTTCTCACTTTTCAGTGAATGCCTACACTTATTAGATCAAGGTCATTTGGTCCGAGTTAGACGAAATATTGCACCCCGAGTGTAGGGTCAGAGTTAATCTCTAAAGGCAGCGGCCAGGCGCGTGTAACTAAGCGATGACCATGCTGCTGGAGCGTAAGCCCGTCTTCTTTACACGATTAGAAGCTTGCGCTTTGAAAACATGTTTTTGGAGTGAAGTGCATACAACACCAAGATATCAAGATCTAAGCGAACAGAGCCAAACATTGGCGCTAAACTTGTCATCTCCGCAGTTGTAATGTAAAGCCTTTGTACTGTGTGCACACAGCTGCTGGCTTCCACTTCACGTTTGGTAGCCACCACGCTACTGCAGAGAGCTGTAGTATTCAAAAGCGCCTCCGAGTGCTTCGTGATCACGACATGATAGCTCTACAGGTTGCTTGGTTTCATTTTTAAAGATTTTGTATATTGTGGAGTTTAACATACTGGAGTGACGCGTGGGTCGTCAGGGCGCCACAGTAGAGGGCTCCGGAACAAGTTCGACTTCCTGCGGTTTTTCGACGCGCGCTGACATTGTACAGCACTCGGGCGTTTCTGTACTCCGCCTCTATCCGAAATACGACCACCGCGACCGTGATGGAGCCCGCGACCTTGAGACCAGCAGCCGAACACCAATCATACTGATCACAGCCGTCCACTGCTGCTTGTCTCTCAGTCTACATGCGCCGGTACGTTAAACTCTACATGTCATATCCCACACCAAAAATGTGGACTGGAGGACTCCGTTGGCGCCAAGAATGAGATCGTCCAGAAAATACCCTGGTTTATGGAAGCCTGAAGCTTCGGCAACTCTGACTGTACCTTTTTTTAAAGCTGCCTTGAGTTCTTTTATTAGACGCCACAATGTTATTTTATTTTTTATTTTTACTTTTTTTTTCTGGGGAACTGCTATCTCTGTCACGCTATTTATATATGCTATGGCCTTTTTAGTAGCCCCCACTTCCTGATCCTTTTTCTCACTTCCTCGTATACATGCTTCGAATAAACACTGTCTCCCCCCCCCCCCCCAAAAAAAAAAAAAAGTACAGGAGAGGGAGAAGGGTATGGTTTTGTTGTGGCGTCTACAAGTATCTAAAAGATAAAAGCGGCGGGTTAACGATTATACTGGCACCAGGGTTCAATTAGTCTGGGTCGAGCCGGTTCCGCACTGTACTGCGAAAGGGCGTCAAAAAGTTAACTTCACACAGATGAGGACCGTCTTTTTTATTTTTCTTGCTTTCGTGGATCAAGTGTCGCAGGCCGGAAGGTTTCACACTTTTTACGGTGACAGGAATCAAACAATGCGCGCTCATTTAAACGAACTGTTCAAAAAGGGCCGCGGTCTGTGGTAGCTTCTACCTTCGAGGCATTAACGCGAGTATAATGCTCCGAGACATAAGCACTGACACCCCACTTGTAGCATGGATTGTATCCATAGTAGTCGAACGCGAGCGCTTAAATTTAGACATAATTGCTAATACTGAACTTCAAGAATTCAATACTGCGTTTTCTTTTCCCTGCAATAAATTGTTCGTAGGTTATTAGCGTTGTGGTTTGCTTCGCTCCAGATTTCTCTTGAATTACAGATTGCCATGTCTTTTTTTTTTTCTTGCTTTTCTCGTATTTTCTTTCGACAGCAAGTTAGCCTTTAACGCGTGCGTATAGTATCGGGTAATCTTATTTTATTTGACTTTGACTGTAACTCCATTACTTTTCATTTTATTAACCTGACTTTGCTTGCTAAATCCCTCTTACTAGTTTCAATATATTGACTATCAGCTTATAGAGGCTACTGAACGGCGGCTGAAATTCGCCTCATTGCCTCTAGAACGTTTACCGGTGCTGTGGCAAAGGAATGACGGCGATAGGCAGGTAAAACAAAAACATTCGCGCTCGCGTCACCTTGTAGAATTTTCATTTATTATTGTCTCTCTGAAAGTGCACAGCCTTTTTGGATCCTGCAGGGCAAGCGTCATAGCGACTAATTGACAAATCACTTCGTGATTAAAATTTACAATTTGCCACCGTTAGGAAAACAGCTATTACCCAAGTTGTTGGCCTACTATTTATTGTTTTTGTATGTTACACCTCAAATCCTTCGTATTAATGTGTGCTGTCTGTCAAATGTTGTGTTGACGACGCAATATACTTTTCTTGCGTGTGAGGAGACAGAGGGCAGAGTGGTTGATGAATTCAGTCTCTTCCCAAACGCAACATGGTTGAATATTCTCAAATTTAGCAAACGTTTACACGTACTTACGCATTGCGCGATGTTAACTGTAGATTGGTTTGCGTCTTTGAAGTGACCGTCATAGATTGTCATGAGCTGCTTGAAGCGCAGTTTATTACGCGAAGCACTACTCAAACCATTCTGAATCTCAGTATGGGAGATTTTCCCTGCAACTTACTGCCGATTTTACTAGCACTGAGTAGACTGCACAAAAAAAAAAAAATCCTTAAGTTATATCTTCATTGTGAACCTTCATGAGTGCAAATCATTATTCAATAATAGTGGCATTTGTTGAGGTAAGAAGCTGGCATTTTATCGATACAAGCCAACTCGATTTTCTATCCAGCGTCCCCTTAAAAATCTAGGTAGGTGTATTCTACACACTTTTCAAGGTATGCCTGCGAAATGCGGTCTTGGTGTGACTGAATAAGTGCGTGAAATGCGGACAAAATTCAATTTCGCCCAGGCACATATTCAAGAAAAAGAGGGGAGGAGGAGGGTAGGTTATCCACCGCCAGAATCAAGGTATATTCCCTTCCCATTTTTTTATGGGCCATGTGTTTTTTTTTTTTTTTAGCATGCACCGTCAAGCCCCCCCCCCCCCCCCCCCCCTCGTTCGATTTAGCACAATAATAAAAAGTTGATGAAAACATGATTGCAAGTATAGAAACGTCCACTGAAAGAGCCCGGTGTTAGCGGTGAAAATATTGTTTATTACTTCTTCTTAGGTGGGAGCGAAGCGGAAAAACTGATGTAGCCTACGCGCTTCCACAACAGAATGCAAGCTGTGGGGGACGTCGGGATTTCACGCATCACACGCTTTAAAATGGGTCGGATCTGCAATTCTCACAGCCAAAATTTTTTCTAAATTTCCCGAATATTTCTTGCTCGGTATGTGAAAGAGCAACGAACAGTTTTAACAATGCTTGATTTTTCAAGAAAAAGTGCTGTTTTTTGGCGAGAGTTTCCTCTTAAGTCATTCGCAAAAGTGGCAGTCACATTCAAAAGTGTCGGGAGCATGCTTCGAAAAGGACACCGGATGGCTTCAGTATCATAAACCCTCAGGAAATTTCTCTACCGAAGCTCTGCGTGCCGAATTACGGTGCGAATTTTATCTCTGGTGCATATGGCAGTTCCACCGCAGCACTATCGCGTGCGCACACAACCGAATGCACGAAAACGAAACTGCCGCGAAAGAGAGAGAGAGAGAGAGCGTGCGCTGCTCTCTTCTAGCTAGAATCACCGGCGCTGTCTGCGCTCTGAGGCTTTTGTTTCAGACACCTGCCTTTCCATACCCGTGTTGTCTAAGGAACATTTTACTCGGGGAAAGTGCACCCGATTGAGTAATAGCGTGCCGCAGATGCACCCGCTCAGCTGCAGGGAACTAAAGTCTGTTCGCATTCTTGTTTAGCACGGCCAACATTCGGCTGCATCGCGCTTTTTCGCTGCTCCGTCTTGTGGGCCACGAGATGGCAGCGCCTGCCGCGGCTATCGCAGTGGCCGGCGCTTTCACGCACAACCGACCACTATCGTGTGCGCGTTTTCTCTACACGGGGTAAGCTCAAGTTCAATTTATGCGACAAGCTTCACATCGCGCATGTCAAGCTTGTGAGCGCTGTTTAGAAACCCCACAATTTTTTTTTTTTTTTTTTTTTTTTTTTTTATCACGGTTTCCCGGCAGCAGAAAGCATCTGGGATATCGAAAGTAAACGCGCGGTACAACTCAAATCAAAGAGGAGATACTATTCACAAACTACGCAAACTTTCGAATATGTCCTGAAGGCTCCGCCTTCTATAAAGAACAGATCCGCGAGCATTGCCCTCGCCCGACGAATGACACACCCACAGTGCACGTAGCTTTGAAGACTAAAAGGGGCCGCGGGAGGCCCGCATAACATGTCCCTACTTCCTGGATACAATCGTGGCAGCAACGCGCAGGCAGCATTTCAAGGTTTTAATGCCCTTTTGGCTCAGGTGTGGCACAAAAGTGAGAAGAAAAAAAGAAAACTTATGCAGCAGCATGTAGAAGGAATTGTTATTTGGCGTAGCTTGGCACGACTGGTGCAGCACGGACGTTTCAAACGTGCCAAGTTTTAAGAAAGTATGGGAAGGAAAAGAAAGTTTGTCTTCCCGTGAATTTTGTAGGTAAGGGTCACGCAAGCCTGCTTTTGAATTAAATGCATTGGTCGCCAGTATACGTTGATATTGGCAGATGTATACGACATATCGCTGAAGATCTGAGAGAGCAATGCTACCAAGACACGTAAATGCGAATACACCTTTCGCGATCGAGATTTGGCTGCATCGGTGCAGTATTAGTGGCTACTTAAAGGTCATTAATAGCATTAAAGGTGTTTAGATTTGAAAAGAGGTGGCAGTGTCAAACTCGGTACCAAAGTGTAGCTACGACAAGGGACCAAACCTACGATGTGATCCCTGAGCGCTCTCATTAACGGTGCAGTTACAAATTGTAAACACCTCGTGACGCCATTATTTTTCTGCTCAATTCACTTTCAGACAGGAAACCAATTGCAGCTTTGCGAAACCGCAGACTGGAAAAATCTCTCAAAAAGCTCCGGCGCATAATTCAAGCAGGTCAGTAAACACCATAGCACAAACGCCTGCAACTTTTCGAAGAGCGTTACGTCAAAATGATGCTAGTGAAAGCAATCCTTCGAAATAAACGGATCATGTCAATATTTTGTTCAATTTGTTCTCTGCAGCGGCCGTACAAGGATGCAACGAAACGCAACTTATCAATGTAAGAAATCTGTGCGAGAGAAAAATGACCTTAGCTAAGAAGCTCCGCGACAGAAGACCACACAACAAGAAAGTCCGGTCAGTTCAATGGCGAAAAGTTTGCAGGTAATATCTTGTTTCCTTCTTCGAAAATATCTGGCTTTTATTTGTTGTTCCAGGAGCGGAGGGGCCGAGAAGTAGTAGTTCTTTGGTCAGCGATGGTTCACACCACTGCAGCCAATTATCTGAAGAAAAAAAAAAATTTGCATATGCTGATAAGTAATTAGGAGAACCTTATTTTTTAAAACGTCTTTATGTACTATTTGTTAAGTAATAATTAGCTAACATTGTATGATTAGGAGATACTTGTTTTCTTTTTAGACATATAACTGCATTTCTTGTTAATTATTATATCATTTTGACCCCTCCCCTCTGTAATGCCTCTGGCCCTGAGGTTAAATAAATAAATAAATAAATGTACACAGAAAGTTAGATAAAAATATACAAAGGCCTCCTTTGAACATTTCTGGGACAAAAACATGCCAGTCAAGCAAATTTGCCCCTTTTTGCTTTTTTAGGAAGAAATTAGTTTAATTGGTTCATTCTTTGACTTTTATATTCGCGAAAAATTAACCTTTTCCTAGGTGCAATTTTGTGTCCCTAATGGAGATAAACACGATTAATTATCTTGCCTGTGCCCAGGTGCGTAGCAAGCAATCTTTGCCGATGGGACCATGATAATTTCTTGTGCCAAATGGGCTAGCGGGCGAGGTCAGTCCCTTTCATTCCCCCTCCTTTCTCCCCTCTCCACCCACCCCTCCCCCCTCCCCCTTCGGATACTCGCCTGCGTGTAGAGCCGGTTTAGAATGCATTCGTTATTTTCTGTTGTGAATTAGCTGGACGCGAAAGCTGCGAGAGAAATCCTATCAGAGGTTTATTAACGCTATATAGCTTTCACTGGTTCATCTCCGCAGATTACTTACTTAGAAAACAAACCGCTTCACAACTACACAAATGGCTTAATTGGGAAACAACATTGGAAAATTCACCGGAAATATTCTTAGGCGTCGCTGCTTTCGAAAATCGTATTCGGCAGTGAGGTTCTAAGGTTGCCAGCTTCAGACTGCTCTTACATGTTACTCCAAACTGAGGCGAAAAAATAACTTAACAGTGACACGTGGCATAGAGGAAAATAGCGTTGCAGAGGCAATTTCTTGGCAGCGCTGTGAGCCGAGCCCGTTTGGATCCTGAACAGGCGTTCTGCTTTGAAGGCGGCTGATCGGAACTCTGCAAGTTATCTGAAATCAGTCTTTTGTGGAAAAGGAACGCAGCTTCTAGTGTGCCACGCAGTGAACTACAATTAACCAATTCAGCATTCGCACTATTTGCTTTCTCGACAGGTTAGTGACCGACTACGCAGACTGCATATCGGCCATTGTGCCCAGCGGGGAGTGTCCAGACATTGCTTTCAAACTAAAGACGGACGCCCAGCGCAGTGTCCACACCCAAGGGTTCCAAGTGTGTCGCTCCTCGAACGTGCGTCCATTCGCCTGTCTCGTCGTGGCAGCAGTCAGCACTTACGTTCAAACGTTGTTCCAGAATTAAAATTCGAGAACCAGACTGATTTATTGAGTAAAAAGGCCTTTTTTACTTCACGAACAGCTTGGTAGCCGAGTCAATGAAGAGGCCGAGCGCTCTGTGGCGTTTCGTAAAAGCAACATTTCACATTTACAGAAATATACATGTGCATATACATATATAATAGGTTGGGCTCCCTCAAAACAAAATAAAGCCTTCGGCGCTGCAGGCACAATGGGTTATTCAAGTATACTGGAAATTACAGGGGGACAAAGCAAAAAGAACTATCTACCGTCGGCATAGAGCCGACCGCCTAAGAATTTGAACACTGGTAGCTGCGTGCTTACCAGCAGGGGAGTAGCATGTCCTTCAACTGCTCTCGGAAGAGCTCTCCTAAAGGTGGATTCGAACGACGGACCATCAGCCTGTGGACTCTTGCGGGTCAGGTGTCACGTGACATTTCAATTTCGCTCCATGAGGCTCTCTCCTCGTCCACAATGTTTGTAAACGTAGCATAGTGGTGGCTACAGAGCAGTACTAGCCGCATGGCGAAAGACCGGGCGCGTCGGTCGAGTCGGTAGGTCATGATAAAAAAGGGTGCTGCAACGCACATATAGACCAGGACAAGAAAGGTACACAAGCAGCGCGTCCCGCGGCTGATTTTGTTCGAAAGAAGACGCATCCTCTACATTTTCAAATGTTGTATCAATTACCATGCGCAGACCAATAACCTGCCTTTATTTTGATATAAATTGATTGATGGGTCACTTAATAATTATTTCCTATATTATATATATATATATATATATATATATATATATATATATATATATATATATATATATATATATATATATATATATATATATATATATATATATATATATATATATATATATATATATATAAAGAACGCCTCTGCAAGCTCACGTGTTACCTTGTCACCGCTCCTCCTCAAAACTTATGTTTGCCAGCAAAAGCAGGCATGGCTTACATGTGCAGCATACGGTCATTGCAGTGGTAAATTTGACCCAGTCTTTTTTTTTTATTCAGCGAAAGCTGGCGTTTTCTTTAACAATCATTTAAACATCGGCTCGTCTGACTGGTGTATACCCTCCCAAGGTTAGCGAGACTTCATACACAACACCCGTCAGGCACCTGATGAAAGGAGGGGCATGACGCCTTACTTAGTCCACCACACACTTCTCGTTGGACATGATCCAAGGGCGAAATGAGGCCAACTTGCAGAGAGCAGAACAAAATGGACACAACATAGAGATTCGTCACGTTCTTCAAATTGTCGAAAACCCTGTGGACAGAGGGGGGAGAGGGTGGCACTGCGGGCCTCATTTCTTTTGAATGTCCTAGCTTGAAGCTTGTTTAGAAGCTTCTTTGCCACAACGATAATGATCCAAAGAGGAAAACAAGCCTTCGTCAACTTAATGTCCTTATTATTGGGACACTCATATTACACGTGTATGCAAGACTTAGACAAGGCGCCCTACAAGCAGTACGTTACGATGACCCGTTTCGCAGTCTTGGAATGTGCCGACCCGAACGGCAACAAGTCTTTTTGTGCTCATGGCGAGTGCATCGAGCAGACGGGATCATGTTATAATTAGGCCTATATCTAAAAACTATTGTTTGCCCTGATGTCGTAATTCGTGATTAAAGTTTGGACCCTACTCATGTTGTCTAAAAATCGATAAAAACCTCTTCCCCTCTTCCACGGTTACAGTGTGTGCCACATCCGGTTGATTTAAAAAAAAAAACACCAAAAGATCGTGTATATATCTAAAAACTTTCAGAGTTGTCTTGTCGTTCAAAAAGCGCACGAGATTACGGTCAGTCCTTGCCAGGAAGATGCCACTGAGTACAGATACCACAGACAAACCGAAGCAAATACATTTACGCTCAACAAGGCTACGACTGTTAAAAGCTAGAAAGGTTGCGTGATGATAAAATACGCGCAAAGGCATAAAATTGTTCAGCGTCAAATCGCAGGCGTTCTGAACACCTATCATAACCCCTCATTTAAAACAATACCAACGGTGCAAAACGGGTATCGTGGCGTATAGAAAAAAAAAAAAGTTTTCTATCTCAATAAAGAACGTAGAGCCCATAGATACGAAAATATATATTTCTTGAGTTTCTCGTAAAGAACGAGTCTTCCCCTACTAACAGTTTCAAAAACTTTTGAAAAAAACCCGCTTATTTCACGTTGACAGGTGCCCTTTAGAGAAATTCCTCCACTACTACACATGATGTCCGTTTCCTTCCTGTATATGCGAGGGTGTCAAAATAAACCTCTAGCGTTAATTACTCAAGACGTCGTCGCAGCCGTGAACAGTTGAGTTACCAGAAATCGTGGCCACACTTGCGTCTCTCCCCGCCGCGGTGTTGCAGTTTTTTTTTTTAATTGTTATTATTCTTGGGTACGCTACAGGAAAATAGGCAGACACTACTTGGACCCATAGCCAGCGGCTATAGTACACGAGTTGCAGGAACCCATTCGTCAAAGTTAGAGACATCAAAAGAAGGAACTTTGCAATAAACGTGAAGAAAGTTAGTTACCGCTTATACATTCGTAATACTACCAATGAAGAGAATAAAATATAAACGAAAACCTTACAAATCAACTTTGTGCCCAAATTACTTCTGTGCCCAAAATGTGGGATCGAAACTCTGCCGCGACGACCGCTTTTCGATGGAGGCGAAAAGCAAGGCGGCCGTGTGCTGTGCGATGTCAGCGCACGTTAAAGAACCCCAGGTGGTCGAAATTTCCGGAGACCTCGACTACGGCGTCTCTCATAGCCTGAGTCACTTTGGGACGTTAAACCCCACAAACCAAACCAAATTAAACTTGCGTCTCTACACTGTTGTCGCTATAGTAATTCCATTGTCCACTGGAAAACGTTCCACTACAAGGGCAGCTCAGGCGATATGCATATAACGCATCTCAGAATATTCCTCTCGGGCGTTTCTCCTCTATTTATCCGCAAGTGAGAAGGAAGACGAACAAAGCCGCGTGTCGTGGGTGCGCGCGCACCCGCTCCGGAGGCCTGGAACGGAACAGACTGGGCTTCGCTTTGCTCCGCCAAGGCTTCTGGTCAGCGGGCCCGATGACGGTGCCCACGGGAAAGCAAACGAGGCGGAGCGATGACCTCGGGTACACTCGTCGTTAACGGTAAGCAGTGCGGCAGCCATCTGGCCGGGAGCTCGTTGCAAGTGCGGCCTTTTTGCAGCAGCCTTGATCGCCATCTTGCTACCCGGTATCGTCCAGCTAGCACGCCAAATCAGGCCCATCGACGACTACTACGACGAGGAGACCTACTACGATGAAAAGGCCGTAGACGGTGCCGCAGATTTCAGCGAGGACCTGACGTTCGCGCAGTACGACCTAGGTGTGACACAAAGTACGTCCACTTTCCCTCAATTTCGTTCAGCTTTCTGGTTGTGGACATGCTATTCATGCTCATTAAGTGCGATGCCAATTAGCTTACCAGTCACCGAGAACGGACGAGATTTTTTTTCTCAGTCAGTGTTTTATTTCCTGGCCTATGGTATAAAGAACAGAGGTCTGATACAACTCAAGATCAAAGCGTCAGATGCCTCTCGAATGTGTTCCTATATAGAGCAAATTGTCCTGTTGTCATGATGTGGTGGACAATGCACCTTGCAGACGGCTAGCATTTGACAAGCGGTTGACCTCAACATCGTGGCAATAGAGAACAGTTAGAGGGGCTTATTTGAAACCCATTTGCCGAGTTGTTCGGTCGAATTAGATTGTAGAAGAGGAGGTAAGCCCGCGGGCTTTAAAGAGCCTCAGAAGCCTATTTTTCATATATATATATATATATATATATATATATATATATATATATATATATATATATATATATATATATATATATATATATATATATATATATATATATATATATATATATATATATATATATATATATATATATATATATTAATAATTCCGGCCTTGCGTAAAATCAAGCTCGGGGGCTGAGTCATGCGTGGTACATGCAGCTCGCGCAACGCATTAAAGTTCAGTCGCGGTCAGATTGTTTTTCCATAACACACGCACAGATGTCCTATTTATGAATTTGTGGAGGGCACTAAAAAAATAGGCATACTGCTTCAAAAAAAAAAAAAATACTTTGTTGCGTAAGCGATATCGACGTTATGTTCATTGTAAGCCTTCGATATATATTTATATAGCATATTTGATTTCCTTTTTTTATCTCGCATAATGTTCCATATTAAAAATCAGAATATGTTTTGTAAGCCAGAAGGTGCGGGCAAGTGGTCGCAGTTTGCCCATAGACAAATACACCCTAAAGATCTCATTAGCACCCCTTTAATGAAGCGAATAACGCTGAAGTTGTCTGCACGCGACTGAACACAAAGCAAGTTTGTAGCTTTAGATAAGGCAGCCCATCTGTTAGTTAACTTAGGGGCCCCACGCAGTTAGCGTTTTATGCATATGAGCTTGATTGAGTTAAAGGTGATGAAATAGTCCCACTGCCCGGTGATGCCCGTTTATTTTACGAATGCAGCCATCCGGGCTAGTTTCATTTGTCGATTGCAGTGCGTTGCCACTTATTTTGGATGTTTTGGCTGTGCTGAGTAACGTTATTTTCCGGTTTACTAAATGTTATTTGGTTATTGAAAGTTCTAACAAGCGATTCAGCATGCTGCTTTGAATTTTTTATCTTGCTCACTTGTAAATGTTCGTGGAGATAAGTTGTGGAGATCAAATAGGTTTATCGGGGCTTTGAACGCGCACAACAGTAGGGACTCTCCTGTCCCTGCTGTTGCGAGCACTGCTGTGCCGGTGGTGATTGAAAGGACTCTCCCACAAAGCTCAGCGACAGCGCTGCTTATATTAAATTTTATTAAGTTACTAAAACACAGTACTTTTGACTAATGATTAAGCATGCTAATTTGAATTTCGAAGCTTGCTTGATTGTAGCTTTTCGCTGGGCTATGTGGTGGAGTTCTGATAGCTTTATGGGGGCTCTAAACCCGTACAACAGGAGTGACACCCCTGCCCGCGCTGAGGCAGGAAGCGGAGTGCCGGCGGCTACCGGAAGGACTCCACCACAAGGCTTGGCGACAGCGCTGGTCGTTCACTGCGTGGACTACGAACATTGACAACCGTGGGTACACAAACGTTTTTTCATTCTCTCGTGCTTGAAAGTGCACATTGTGAGTATATATAATGCGCCCACGCAGGAACTGCGACGTCGCCGTTTGCAAAGAAGGACTCGACCACGTCCGAGTCCACCCCCATCACTCCAGCGAAGCCCGGCACACGTCGCGTACACGTCGCCAAGCAACAAGATGTGTCCACACCCACAACAACTGAGCGTGTCAGGACGACAACGACCAAAAGTGCACGATGTAAGTTCTTCGATGGTGTCAGAGCGGGCGACTACCGGGTTGACGGTGGTGGCTATTTCGCGCCAAGTTGGCTACTTCACGACCCTGTCTGGCGATAAAAAAATTCAGTTTGGCTCTTTGAATACTTTCTGGCTAACTTGAACGTTTATTTTGGCGCATTAGCTACGGAAGATACAATTGCAAGCGAATAAAAGCTATTTTCAAACTTTGCTGTCATTGTAGACAATGCGCGTGCGCGTTGTCCCCGCCAGTGGGGGCGCTCTGCATTCACGGACGCTTCCGCTCGCCTATAGTGGAGGAACGGCATCGACTTTGCAGCTTTAGAAACTTGCAAGGTTGTAGACCTCGGAACTAAAACATGAAGGTTCAGTTCATGCAAAAAATTAAGGCGAAATAAGCAAGCTGCACGGCCTGTATTAATAAATGTATACTATCATTTCGCCATGTTGCTCCAGCGCTTGTCAACGAAAAGGACCTAATAACTGCAGGGCGAGAAAATAATGACCACAATGAAGGATTCAGACGTGTCCGTCCATGAGCGTGTCCCTCCTTGTAAATGTCATTTCTTCGTGCTGCGGCTGTCCGAAAATTGAAACCGACTCGCTAAAGACCTCGTCTCAGTCAGCAGAAATGCGTTGAAAATTCAAGGTTATGGACTCAATAATTAAATTCATGCGAAATGGTTAGAGGAACAGTGTGACCAGTGCTTTCATAATCGTGAAGAAATCAATAACAGCGCAAGGACACAACAGCCGCAGCATTAGATGCGAACACGATGTTGAGCTGTCCACTGGTCGTTGTCATTTCAACAGACCAGATTCCGGCGCCCAGTATCAATATCACGGGGGTGTGCCGCGTCGTGCACTCCGAGGCGTGGCGGCAGGTCACCCTGCACGCAGACTGCCTCCAGATGTCGGACGTGAAAAGAACTGAACATCGCGTGGGCGAGCTGTACTTCATCCGGCAGTTTCGTATAGCCTCCGAAACAACGCACCTACTGTGGCACTACATGGTGAAGTACGTAACCAAGAGCAACCGCTCAACTGATTGTCAAGGTTAGTAAGTGGTTTTGCTAAGCGCCATCTTTGTGCCTCTCCTCTCTTCTCGTCTTGATCTAACTATTCGCTGACCAAACCTACTTGAACGTCAAACTGAGTCGACATATTTTTTTTTAACAGCGACTCGTAGAACTCGCTTTCTTTCTGCATGTCATAAATCTACACAAGCTTAACTTGGCTACATTTCTCGCACCTTGGCACCATGACAGGTGGCTTCTTCGCTCTCATTTCTATTGAGATCGCTTAGTCACACTCACATGTGTCCAAATTTTCGCGGGTGCACTATTACGGACCTGTGTTCCTTTTAATCCTCAAATTCCTGCTTTTATCTGTGAGATAAGGCTCACGTTATTTGGTTTTGACCGAACTGCATTTGCCTGTCACTTAACTTTCAAGAATTTCCGATGTAATTAAAATTCTGTCGGCCGAATGTGGCAGCTGATTACCCAGCCAAAGTGCCTAAGGTGGGGTTATCTTTATGCGGCACTGGTAAGTTGAAGCGCCATAAAGGAAAGAAATCGTATCATGCCGTAGATAGCAAACAGTTTGTGGGGCATTTATGTAACACGCATGACGTAGTATGTGGGCTAACTGAGCGTAACATATAATGCTAACCACAAGCACGCTCATATCAACTGTGCTCGATACAAAATGGCCATAGAAAAAAACGTTGCATGTCCTAAACTCATGACTGATCCTTGCTATTTCCAGGCGTCATTAGCGATACGAATTTTAGATACACAGCTTGCGTTTCATGAAGGCAATAATTAGAACGCTCGTTAACGGTGTGTGCTCATTCGATTAATTATTTTCTGCCTCCATCGCGCACATGCATGCCAATAAATTTTCAACATTTTCTGAGAAAGAGAGTTTGAACGTAATTTTCTCGCATATTGTAATGTTTCACTATATCTATCAATCTATGCGCAGGTCTTTCCTACACAGGCTTGCAGTTGTTCACTACTAATTTTCGAAAATGCACCACGTTGACATTCTACAGTAGCCCGACTTCGCCTTGCACTTGTGAGTGCGTGCCAAAATTAGAAGCAAAATTTTCCTACATATCAAAAGCTTGGCCATTTTTATTAATATGTTCAAAAACGTTTTTTATAGAATTCCACAGGTGCCTCAAAATTATTTAAAACTCGCCTCATTGATTTTATATGGCAATCCTAATTAGTCTGGAGCGCAGGATAAACTTCTGAAGCGAAATTTTCGTACGCATTGGAAGCTTAGAGCATATCTATCAATATGTTCGTAAAAGTACACTCATCCAAATCTTTAACTGGCGTGCGTGACTGTCGCATTTTTGAAAATTCTGAGCGCTACAGAGGAGTTAACCTGCAAAATGTCGAAGTATGAGCAAAGGCTGACCAAGTCCTTGCTTAATTTCCACCTTCCGGCAAGTTGTATCCGCCCTGGGGAACAAAAGCACAGAAAAAATTCTAGAGGGCACTTTGGACCACTAAAGTGCGATGAGGCGAAAGTCATTATAGCGCGGTGGATCGTAGCCCTTCACTACGGCACCTCTATCTCCCTCTCTTCTTTCACTCCCACCTTTCTCCCTTCTTTTACGGCGTGGTACATGTGCCCGCGGAGAATGTGACAGATACCGCGCCTTTTCTATCCTTTAAATCAATTTCAAACGCCGCTGATGCCTGCTGTAACAACACCTCCTAAACATCTGGGTGTGCTTCTGTTTGCTGTGTGATGCAGAGTTCGAGGAAGCGGCAAATGAATGGCGCCGCACGGACGCCTGGATCGGACGCTTGGGGGTCCAGTATCGTATATGCATGAATCGCCTGGTGACGTCATGACCTGTCGTAACGGTACATCGCGCGCCCCTTGTCGAACATAACCAGCATTTCATAGAACGCATCAAAGTTGACTGGTTTTGTATAATTCGTTTACAGTAAAAAAAAGGCGCAGTATCTGTCACTCGCGGAATCCCGCTATCATCCTCACTGTAGACAAGGGGAATTATGAAGACCGCTTCACGATCCGGGGCGTGGCGCAGTTGATATAGCGCTGGACTGGCGATCGAAGGGAAGGAGGTTTGATTCCTGGTGGAGACAAGATTGATTCATTTACTTTGAACTCACGGCCCGGTGATCTAATGGTTAGGGCGCTCGACTGCCGTGCCCAAAGATGCGGGATCGAATCCCGGCCACGGCGGCCGCTTTTCGATGAAGGCGAAAAGCAAGGCGGCCGTGTGCTGTGCGATGTCAGTGCACGTTAAAGAACCCCAGGTGGTCGAATTTCCGGAGTCCTCCACTACGGCGTCTCTCATAGCCTGAGTCGCTTTGGGACGTTAAACCGCACAAACCAAACCAAACCAAACCTAAAGATACGGAAAAGAATCCAACTCTTGGCGTCTTTCATGTATGCATTCACGAGCTTCTCCATTCCGTTCACGTTGAACCGTACCATAATGAAAGTGTTGCTTTTGGCAGTCTTAATTCCATATGTTACGTAAGCCACATATCTGCCTTTCTGTACCTAAGACGTCCACGTGAAAAGTGGGGTATACTACGATGCGTCATGGCCACCTCTATGGATTGGCGTGGCACCAGTGAATACGCCAAGATAAGCGTATAAGTTGATTGGGCAGCTTTCGTGTTGAATATATATATATATATATATATATATATATATATATATATATATATATATATATATATATATATATATATATATCTATATATATATATATATATATATGTTTTGTGTGTGTGTGTGTGTGTGTGTGTGTGTGTGTGTGTGTGTGTGTGTGTGTGTGTGTGCGTGCGTGCGTGCGTGCGCGTGTGTGTGTGTGTGTGTGTGTGTGTGTGTGTGTGTGTGTGTGTGTGTGTGTGTGTGTGTGTGTGTGTGTGTGTGTGTGTGTGTGTGTGTGTGTGTGTGTGTGTGTGTGTGTGTGTGTGTGTGTGTGTGTGTGTGTGTGTGTGTGTGTGTGTGTGTGTGTGTGTGTGTGTGTGTGTGTGTGTGTGTGTGTGTGTGTGTGTGTGTGTGTGTGTGTGAGTGAAAAGTATCGAATATACATGACATCCGTAGGGCGTGGGTTCGTTTCCCAATGGTGGCGAAGGCTTTCTGATCTAAGGTCAGAACAGATCGATGATGAGGCCTCTGTGTCCAAGCATCACAGGACACGGCACTGCCCATCCAGAGATCGATTGCTTCCAAGTGGATACCGGCGCTTTTATTCATCGTGCTATAAATGAGACTCAAGAACTTCGGCACAGACTGCCGGTGCTGTTTTACGTGTGTGGTCATGCGTTTGTCAGAAAGCATAGTAAGTGCCAAGCTAACCATTGCAGTACTCTGCGATGCTGCAACGGACTCTCGAAATAGCTACATTCCGTCTCCCTTAATCTCAATTTTCCGATCCACAGACTGCAGGCTGTCGACAGTGAAGACAACTGGATTATGCTCCCGCACCTTGGAGAACTCAAAGGTGGTGATACAAATACTGAGAAGCAAAGACCTCCCAGCTGGCGAGCCCGCTCATTCGTGGCACTTGGTTTGCAGGTATTCCGCGTACCTGCTACACAAAAGCCGCATAATATCCGCAGTGCATGGCAACTTGCCTTCAATTGTTGTTGATAATGATGATTGTTGTTACTTTATTCATAACAGTAATACAAAAAAAGGAAGAAAACTTTTGTGTCAGCCGTGGCATGTGCTATTGAAGAATGGAGCACCTCAGTTGCGGCGGGCAGAAATAAGGGGAACGACAGGGAAATAGGATAATGGTGCATTAAAAATGACAATAAAGTCTGTAAACGAACACGACGCCCACCCGCGAGCGTCTTATCTCAGTTCAGCTCGTCAAAGCGTGTGGGGGTCATCTGGTGTCCGGCTCGGGCGCGGAGTTCATCGAATTTCCTTTCCTCCCGTCGCGGAGGGGGAGGAGCGTGCTGCCGCTAGAAAGCTGGCAATGTTCTGGCCACTGGGATTCAGTGGCCAGACGTATGCCAACACATGTGAACCAATAGTTCTCTTTGAAAGCTGTGTCAAGCCACGGTGCATCAGTTCAAACTCTCATTGCTGCATAGGCGAAGCGTATGACCTCTGGAATTCGGTCATATGAACAGCTGGTCATTTTTTATATAGGCGTATGTCATCGCGCAATTAACCAACTAGAAGAGAGTAGATGCACCAGCACATATAGAGGGAATTTCACGCAAATTGAGTCAGAGTCTCTCAATGCATTGAAGGACTCTGCTTGAGCTAAGAATTAAAACCAAAAGTGGCGCGTGACAATTGGGTGAAACCAACGACATATGGTTTGCTGGTCATGCGCTCCTCGGGGAGTTCTTTTTTTTTATATTACGCTTGATTAGCTCATTACTTTGGTTTAAATATGCGAAATTTTTAATATTGAGTTTAAGGTTATAAGAGGGCTCAGGAAAAATCGATCCTTTAATTTTTTTTTTCTATACCAACGTAGTACCTTCTAGACGAACCCGTTTGTTTTTCCTACATCTAAAAACTCGCGAAACGCTGCAGAGCTCTCAATTCCTTTTGAAATGAACGAAACGTGCGCGCTGATCGTGTCCAAATGAGCGGCCCATTCCCACGTGTTGCACAATGATACATATAAAATGCGGCCAGTCTTCAGCGCTTTCTCTTGCTTTCTGTCAGCGGGGTAGCTCAATAACATCGTCTCAGTGGGCTGTAGGTGGCCTGCCCATCACTAATCGCTGAATACAACTCGCGTTTTCTATCTTCCGGCAAAATGTGCTGATGCACTTTCAAACTATCGTGAAAGCTGAGACATCGGCCGCTCACTTCAATACTGCGAGCGCTCACGCTTCGTTCATTGAAACGCGTTTGATAGTGCTACAATATACTTGCGCAAGACAGCAGCTACACTGTATTTATTCACATTTCGCGGTATTGATTTTTTTTTTTTTGCCGAAAAAAAAAAAACGACCACATAGGAGTTACAGTGAGATAAAGAAAAAAAAACTACCGATTGTTTTTTACCCCCTCTACAACTTAATCACGTTCGACAAAGAAAGCTGTTGGACTAGTTGGTAGCTATGAGAGGAGGAGGTGGTCGCACACTTGGCCCTAAACTAATGTCAAACGTTTTTTTAAATAATCAATTTTAGTTAAACAACTAATAAAGCGGAGCACGAAAGAAATGTTTGAGGAGCGCTTAATGCCGCAAACAATATATATTAGTTTCACCCAGCTGCCGGGCACAGCCTTTTGCTTTATTCCCTGACTCAAGTTACGTGAAACATCCTGCATCTTCGATATATGTAAAAACAAACCCTACGATGATGAATACAAAGCATTCGCTCAAGCTAGGACCCACTCGCATGCGCAGTACAAAGTCATTACCCCAGATGTTCAGGTTATGGCACTGCGGGAATCGGGAATGCAACGCTTCCTATGCGATGGAATCGAGCAAGCAATCATAGACGACAAGCACAGAGTTATAAAAGAAACAACACTTAGTCGGAGTTGGCTTCATAAAATATTTAATGGGGAAAATAGGAACCGACTGTGGCCCTGCAAGAATCAACCAAACTTTAACCTTTCTCATTTCCAGGCTACACTTTTTCTATTATACTTGAAAGCACATATTTTGAGGTTTCCAAAGTGTTTGGTTTAGTTTATAGGGTTTAATGTACCAAATCAATTGAGGCTATGAGGAACGTTGCAGTGGAGGGCTCCGGGAATTTTAACCGAGTAACACGTGAAGAAAAAAAAGGAAATTACGGGATATTTTGTACTCACAGTAATAGCGCCCTGATTACGGCCCCCTCCTACGCTAAGGGCGAAACCGAAGAGGTGCACACTTCTATGCTAACTGTCAACTCATTTTGACATGGCATTGTGTCAAGTGAATCGTCCTTTCTAACCAGTCCAAACAGTCATAGCATGCTCTGCCACCTAGCCGCGTTGGCTTTTAGAGGGCTGTGACCTGCTCCTTGGCATCTTGCAGGCTGGTGAAGGAGTACAAGTTCTGCGTGAGTGAGATGATGACCGACTGCAACGTCATCAAGGTGGAACGCAAACCCCATGTTCCGATGAAAGCGAAAACAGTGTCTTTTACCTTTTCCTACGCCCGCTCCGCCAGCATCTTCTCCACTTCCGCACTGTGGGCTTCGGCGTCCGGAAACCTCGCGCTCTGGTGTCTTGCTTTATGGATGCCGTGAGAACCACAAGAGCCCCAGTAGCAGCTTTAATAAACGGAATCGATGGCCAGAGGAACTTTGCTTCCGGAACGGCACATCAGATCCAAAAGTACCCTCGGGTTCTTATTATAGTGTGCGATGCTAAATTGTGAATCCAAGCTGCACCGCATCTTCTAGCGCACACCATGCGCGAGTTTTTTTTCATACGTTGACAGTCCTGGCGCAGATCTTCCCTTCGTTGTCCACAGGCAGACGGTAGTCTCAATAGCAATCAAGCCTCGTTTCGCAGCAATCAACTCATTTTGTTTCAGAACGCCATGAAATATAGACCGTTTTACCGAGAGCAAGCAGGAGAGGAGGAAAATACTTTCTAACCAGATTCCTTGCGCCGGCCCATTGTTGCCAGTACCGAGTGGGCTGTGCATTGGCACGCTTCATGCATAGCAGAACGGCCTTGCACCTCGGTATATTGTCGTTTGAGAGACTTAAATACCTTTATTGGCGCCAATTTTTTAATGGTAATGTCATCTGGACAGCAATGCGTGATTCCGGAATGCACAAACAATGAAAAAAAGCGCAAGGTGTTTGCGGAGAGCGTATGCGGGAAGCATGTATCGACAGTCCAAGTTCAGGTGTGATGTTTCTGCTTCACCACTTTCCAGTCTATCCTGATTAATTTCGCCTATGAACGTTTTATGTAAGCCAGATAGACTTAGTACCAATGACGGACTCACGAATATGATGCCCATTCCACTTCCTACGCCGTAGTAACCAGGCACGCCGGGCAGGCCGTGCCTGCCCCAAGCCCTCTGCGCCAACGATACGGTGGATCTCTTACCCCAGCGAAAGAAGAGCGTGCTAAAATCTGTTCTTCACTTAAACAATAAGCCAACAGCAAAAAATCTTTCTTGCAGATTTCTGACCCATACCGTGTTATTGATAATTGCAATACAAATAAATTACGCAACACATTGCCGCTGGTGCAGCGCGCGGGTCATCGTCTGTACACTGGCTCTGCTGCTAAGGCGTAACCGAAATTTACATCTTTCTTTTACTGATACTATGGGATCGGCGGTAAGGCAGTTCCATGAGAGACCATTTACTCTAGCGCTGAGCAATTACAAAGCGCCGTCGCATGTGCTTTCGATTCGAAATTAGACCTATCGGCGACTAGGGTGTAGCGCTTGACGAGAGGGTCGTAGTCCGCCGAGTGCTGCTGTATGTGCTGCGAATTTGTCGTCTTCGTTCATGGTGCAGCTGAGAGTGCAAGTTTTTCAACGTTTTGCTCAACAATACGTCGTGCAAACGATGCTGCGGGACGAACACTAAGGCTGCATAAAAACGTCGACGGATGCTACTTTAGACACTTCTTTTATGTGCTGGTCTTGAACCGTGGTTTAACGTGAAAGTATACATTGTTGAAGCACGACAGCTCGATCGTATATCGAAATGGGTCGCACTTCACGTTAAATCAATGCGGCGACAACTGGAAAGCGTCTTTCGTAATATCTGCATTCCGCGTTCGGTAGCTGCCCGTACGGTTCATTAGCTGTGCGTTTGTATGTACCGTTACCATTGCGATTATAAAATATAATTGAAAATACATCTATCATGAAAGATACAACGGATACACCCTCACTGCGGAAGTGAAGCGCAGTCCTTCGCAGTCACTCCGGCCGCTGGTGCTGTTTCCAACTGCTGCCGCCATGCCAAACGGATGCTCTACGGTTTGCTCGCGCGCTCAAACAAAGCACAAATAGCACCAAGGTGTCGGATAGCTTTTACGAGCACCGCGAAACAGTACTTTTATACTACCGCACCGCAGCATCAACACGAACAGCACAACCCAAGATGGCTGTGCTGTTCGGGAGCGGACTTTCCCAGTTTGGCTCATACGGGGCGCCACCATCAAACTAAGATGGCTGCACCCAGGCGTCGAAACTAAAAAGGTCAATCCCCCAACTTCTCGACGGATGCAATCATAATAACGACTACACTAATCACTTTAAGAAAGGAGGATATATCCTCAACCAGACAAGAAGCTTGACAAAAGGCAGCAGGTAACTTGGCGTCAACTGCAGACACGAGCCGCCTTTAGCCCGTCGAAATCACAAATGTACCCAACACAATTCAACATGTAAAGAATGCGGCGAGATAGCAGGATATGATCACATAGTATGTAGCTGTAAAACGCCGCCACCATTCATTCATTCATAAATCTTTATTCATAAAGATGACCTGAGGCCTATATGGGAAGCAGGTGCGTTAGGTGAGGCTGAGGGGCCCAGACTCCGAGATAGTGGGCACTAAGCTTGCGCTTGGCATCGATACTAGGCTGTACAGTCTTCGTATGTCTGGATGTGGTGAGCAGATGTGTAGCGGGCGCGGAGGCTCACCGAGCCAGGTCAGGTCCAGATCAAGTGCTCCAGGCCAACGGAGTCAGCAGGGAAATTGGTGCAGCCGATCCTGGCTCGGCACCATCTCAGGATGTCTGTGTGTACGCTGCACCGGCTCGCGCCTTGTGAGTGAGAACTTGGGCAGGGCGAGAAAGACAGGAAGGAATCGGAGGAGTAATGTCGGGGACACCACCGGTGGACCTACTACCCCTAGAATGTTTTCAATATAGTTATATATTTTTCAACAGAAGCGGAGTAGCGCTATTTAGATATAGCGAGCGCCACGGCGTAAGAATATTTAGATGTTGTCACTGACCGCCGGCCGAGGCGGAGAGGGTGTACAGATTGTGTTCGCCCTCTAGTACATGAGCCTAACGCAGCGGTGTAGGGGCGTTGAGTCACTGTACCAAGTAGGAAACCTACATGTTGCGCCGCGGCGCTCGGCTTAGGGTGGTGCCATCCTTTGAAGGGGCACTTGCCGCCGCCCGCTAAAGACCGGGAGGATGTTTTTGCAGACCCGAGTGCGCAATCACGTGACACAAAAGTGACATAGGGTCTACGTCACTCCTGCGCGCCCTATGGATGTTCATCTTTTTTTTTTCGTTTTACTGGAGTGAATGAGAGGTAGGCTGCAAGCTGTTAAAGCGCCGGAACGATGAGGCGCTTGGTACTTGGTCGTCGGAGCGGGGCTTCGAGCTGGAGGATGGGGAACGCCTAGCCGTCCTGCGAGCAAATCACACAGCAGCACGCACGTACGCCCGCTTTCTGAAGGGATGAAAGGAGAAGCGGGCAGGCTAGCCAACGTAGATATCATCATCATCAGCCTGACTACTATAGACTGTTTTCGCGGCGAGGAGGAAACTAGCCTCGAACCGGAACGCGCTGCGCGGCTCCTCCTGTCTGGTATGTGGGGACGCGGGGATAGCAGCGGGGGCGGCGGGGCATTCTACGGAGAAAGGGCACACGTTGCAGTCTTTTGCACACAGAGTGTCTTGAATAGCCGCAAAGTATCTAAGCCGATTAGCTGATGTGAGCGATGTGCTTTCTTTCCCTATTATTTCTTTTTTCGCCCCTTTCTTTCTTTCATTTCCCTGATCGTTTCATTTCCGCCGGCCGCAGTTTAACTGCTAAGAGCTGCCGCGGTTAACGCAATCTTTTTTTTTTCACTCAGTTGTTTACATAAACAAAAAAAAAGCAAACAAAAGGAGAGGATTAACAGACGATAAAATATTAATAGCGGTGGTATGCGCGTGTGTTGCTCTACACTGTTCCACTTGCAACTCACTCCATTGGGCGAAGACGAGCAGCTTCTGAATTTCAAGCCGCAACCGAAAATGTTTCGCTTTGGCAGCCTTTCGTGCGAGTTCCGAACACTGTGTTTGTAGAGTAGAGACCGAAAAAACTGAATACCCGTGCAACAACGGCAGACTCTGGGCAACAAGTGGATGATATTCCTTGCGGCAAATATTTACGAGATGCCGCCAGGTAAAGAACTATTTCGATTCAATCGCCTGAGGTTAATGCAAGTATGAAAGAACCTGTCCCACTTGAAGACAACGATATACTAATAAATTTGTTGCGAACTTATTTAGTGAAACAGTGCTAAAATATTTTTTTTAAACACGCATCTCGTAAGATTTTGTTGTCTATAATAAAGGAGAATATGATCATAGTAATAGCAGCGATTGCTTGCAGTAAGCAAACCTTGCGACGAGAAATGGACTATATAATTGTTGACAAAAGCAACTTTTGATGAGGTCATTATTGGACATAATTTAAGGTCACTATTTCATAGGTATCAATTGTCCATTTTATCTTGTATTTGGATGTCAGCATGACGGCAGCGTCAGACAAACGCAACTAACGCCCAGTCAGAGAAATTGCAGGATAGCAGCTCTCGCCATTGACAAGTCATCGCCACTCCCCGCACATACCAGCAAACAGGTGGTTGAGTCATGTAGGTAATGCTGAAATCCGAGTGCCTGGTAGTGGACGCTTGAACACCCTGCCTGATTGTCACCCAACAAAAGTAGCCAGGGTAGAGTAAATGGATCCAAAATGGATAATGGATATTTAAGAATAGAACCCCAGTGGAGGTGTGGGAACTTCCGCAGTAGCCGCTCAAGCAGTAAAGAGTATATGAATGATCGGTTGACCCAACAAATCTAGCGCGATTAGCATTGCTCCTAAACGTGACATGAAACGGCTACATTCGCTTTCTTTCTTTCCTCAAATTGTTACGGTAAGCCGTCTCTAGAAATCATTTAAGAATAAAAAGATCAAAAACTGCCATCACTGCCAGTGGTGCGCCGCCGCCTCTCTGTGCCACATAAAAGTTACACACTAATTGTAATCAGGCTTGTAGCCTTCAGCCGACCTGATCAGGAGCATAATTTTTTGTCATTTCTGACCGAATGGCTTCGCTGCTACTGAAAACTTTCTTTTCTTTCAGATAGGTACTTTCAGAAAGCAAAAATTTGCAAGCGAAAGCTCCACAATGCCGATTTACGCTACTTGTCGCCTGTTCCGCGGATGGGACCCCACATACCAGCATGGCGGTTGTTCACAGCTCGGCCGCTAGATGGCGCCACATACGCAAAATGGCATCGCCCATGATAAAACGGTCTATATCCACTGCAGGGCGAAGGCCTCTCCCATATTTCTCCACTTAACCCGGTTCTGTGCTAGCTGCATCCACTTGACCCCTGCGAACTTCTTAACCTCATCCGCCCACCTAACTTTCTGCCGCCCCCTGCTACGCTTTCCTTCCCTTGGAATCCAGTTTGTTACCCTAAGCGACCATCGGTTATCCTCTCTTCGCCCTACATGTCCTGCCCACGCCCATTTCTTCGTGATTTCCACTAGAATGTCAGTAACTTGAGTTATTTCTCTGACCCAATCTGCACGCTTCTTATCTCTTAATGTTACCCCTGCCATTTTTCGTTCCATAGCCCTCTGCATTGTCCTCAACTTAAGTACAGTTGAATCCCGCTATAACGAAATTCACGGTGCACGAAAAAAAATTCGTTCTCGCGGAACTTCGTTATCGCAAAAATTTGACGTGAAACGCAGAAAGAATTGTCCAAGCAGCAGCAAAGGCGTTTAATGCCAAAAATCTGTAAGCTTGGTTTGCTTACGCTTCACGGCGAGCAACGCCGTCACGCGATTTTCGCACTCGGTCAGCAAACCCATTGCAACATCGTCGTCTCGGACAGCAACGAAATTCCTGATGACATCAAAAGCGTCCATCACCTGTACGGCGGTTGCCGCAGCCGGCGCTTCCTGTACGTCGTCGTCTTCTTCATCGGAAGAGTCCTTATCATTCCGGGCAGCTTTTATGATCTGCTCATCACTCACATCTTCGTGAACAACAACACAAGCGTCAGCGCCGATGTATTCGTCGAGCTCGAGATTAGGCGGCACGGTTCCTATTTCTCCCAGCGTTTTCCAGGCGGCCGCGATCCCCGGAGCCGGTGACGCCTCTTCGTCGTCGTCTGTAACGCCTGGTGTTAGGCCAGCAGAGTGTACTGGTCGACCTTCGGCAAATCCGGCGTGCCTGAAACAGTTCACAATTACTGAGCGCCCCAGTGTGCTCCAGGCAGCAGACATAATCTGCAGTGCCACGTACAAGTCCACCTTCGTGTCTCGGCCGGTTTCAGTGTTAAAAAGCAGCCGCTGAATTAACCTCCCGCGGTAAGCGCGCTTCAGGCTAAGAATCACGCCCTGATCGAGAGGCTGTAAGACAGACGTGCAATTGGGAGGGAAAAACCTCAGCTCCGTGTTAGTGAGCTTGACTTCGTCGGAGTGATGCGCTGAACAATTGTCCAAAAGCAAGCAAACTTTACGGCCCTGCCGCTTCATGTCGCGGTCGAATGCCATCATCCACTCGGTGAAAATAGCGCGGGTCATCCATGACTTGTTGTTCGCCTTGTACTGCACAGGTAGGCTACGAGTTCCCTTAAAACAGCGCGGCTTGGCACTTTTGCCTATGACTAACGGCGGACGCTTGTCCGAGCCATCCATGTTTGTGCAAAGCAGCACTGTGATGCGTTTTTTGCTGTGTTTGCCGCCGTGACAGCGCTGCCCCTTGAAGTCGAGCGTCCTAGCCGGCAACATCTCGTAGAATAGCCCGGTCTCGTCGGCGTTGTAAATGTCTGCAGGCGCGAAGTTGCTTAAAATTCCGGCCATGTTACTCGCCTTCCAAGCAGCTGCTCCGTCCACGTCTGCTGACATTGACTCGCCGCACAACACTTTTCCAACGATGTTATGGCGGGCCTTGAAACGGTTTAGCCAGCCAATGCTGGCTTTAAAATCATCAATGCCAAGTAGGCATGCATAGTTCAAGGCTTTCTGCTGGACGATGCTTCCGGACAGGGGGACGTTGCTGGCTCGTGCTTCCACAAACCACGCATGCACTGCTTTGCCCAACTCTTCATGGAGGGGCCGCGTCACCTTTTTGTGCTTCGAGGATGTGCCTGAAGCAAGTGCCATTCTCACGCTGTCCTTATTGCCTAGAATCGTTGACAGCGAACTTGCAGGAATTCCGAAGTCTTCAGCAATTGCCGCTTTCTTCCTTCCGCTTTCTGCTTGGGCGATTATTTGAGCTTTTTGCTCAAGGGAAAGAGTTTTGCGTTTTTTCACTTGCGTTGCCATCGTGTCCTGCGGATGAAAACTCGTCGTTGTCGAAGAGAAAGGCAGCGAGTGAACAAGGCGACCACGACACAAAGCCAAAATGGCGGAACTGCAATCACGTGATTTCATGCTTAATGTGGCTTTGGATTTGACTTAAACTTCTCGCCAATAAAACTAGTTTCGGTTTCGATTTTGAACGCGAAAATTTCGTTGAAGCGGAAACGCTCTGCAAAAATGGTTCATTGTGCAGAGAAATTTAGGCCATTAATTCTTATAGGATACTCGCGGGGAATAAAAAATTATTCGTTGTCGCGGAAATTTCGTTGTGGCGGTATTCGTTGTGGCGGGATTCAACTGTAGAACCCTTCTGGTTAGCCTCCACGTTTCAGCACCATAGGTGAGTACAGGTAAGATGCAACTGTTGTATACTTTCCTCCTGAGCGATACCGGTAAGCTGCTAGTCATAATCAGTGAGTGCTTGCCAGATGCGCTCCATCCCAATCTTATATTCTTGATATTTTCTTTTCATGGTCCGGATCTGCGGTTATTACCTGCCCTAAGTAGACATATTCGCCTACTACTTCCAGTGCTTCGCTACCTAACGTAAACTGCTGTTCCTTCTCGAGGCTGTTGAACATTATCTTAGTCTTCTGCATATTCATTTTCAAACCTACCTTTCTACTTTTCCTGTCTAGGTCATCAATTATTATTTGCAGTTCATCGCCCAAGTTACTTAGCAAGGCAATGTCATCAACAAATCGCAGATTACTGAGGTATTCTCCATCTACCCTTATCCTTAACTGCTCCCATTCCAAGTCTGAATACTTCCTCTAAGCAAGCTGTGAATAGTACTGGGGAGATCGTGTCTCCTTGCCTAACACCTTCTTTATGGGAATTTTGTTACTTTCTTTATGCAGGACTGTGGTTGCTGTGCAGCCACTATGTATATCTTCCAGAACTTTCACGTACGGCTCGTCTACCCCCTGATTTCACAATGCCTGCATCACCGCCGATGTTTCAACTGAGTCAAATGCTTTTTCGTAATCAATGAATGCTATGTATAAGGGATGGTTATATTCCGAGCATTTTTCTATCACCTGATTGATGGTATGGATATGATCGATAGTAGAGTACCGTTTCCGAAAACCTGCTTGATCCTTTGCTTGATTGCAGTCTAAGGTTGTCCTGATTCTATTAGCGATTACCTTAGTAAATACCTTATACGTAACAGACAGTAAGCTGATTTGTCTGTAATTTTTAAGGCTCTTAGCGTACCCTTTCTTATGAATGAGGATAATGTTTGCATTCTTCCATGGTTCCTAGTTAACAGTTCCTAACTATACCGGCAATTAGTGCAGTGCAAACATGCTCTGCATGAGCTATCCAATGATATATGACCTGGTACTGTAATCTGAAGTTAAATATTTAATCACAGTTCATTGAATAACGGTAATTAACAAAGACCGGCAATTAGTGTATTGCAATCATGATGGATATAAGCTGTCTTGTGATATATAACTTGACATAGCCTAAATTTCAAGTGTTAATCACAATTATCTAATTAACAGTGATTAAATAACATTAACTGAACTACAGCTCAAATGTTAATCACCACTAGTTAGTAATAACTAAACCGTCAATTGGTGTAGTGCAAACGTGCTCTGTATAAGCTATCTAATGATATATGACGATTCTATAGTCTGAAGTTAAATTTTTAATCATAATTAAATAACAGCTATTAACAAATACTGGCAATTAGTGTATTGCTTTCTTGCTAGATACAAGCTTTCCTGTGATATATAACTTGGTGTTGTAGCATAAAGTTCAAGTGGTAATCACAATTATCTAATTAATGGTGATTAACTATAATGAACTAAATTTTAAATGTTAATCTCAATTAACTGTTAACAGTTCTTAACTAAACCGGCATTTAGTGTAGTGCAAACATGCTCTGTATAAGCTATCCAATGATATACGACTTGATTCTAGTCAGAAATTCAATTTTTAATCACAGTTAATTACCAAATGGCAAGTAATTAACAATTGCAAATAGTCAAGCGCAAATATAGTCAACGCAAGGTATCCAACGATATATTACTTGATATTGTAGCACAAAGTTCATTTTTATTCACAATTAACTATTTAACTATTTGTACCTACAATAATTTTATTGCTATTATACTCAACATAAGCTTTCAATTTATATAGCAGTCATGGTATTGTAGTTAGAATAAAGCACAACTACACAGTGGCCATGGATACGTTACCTATACATTAGGATATGATGCTCATCAACCAAGTATGATACACATTGAAACAATGCATTGGCTAACGATATTTTCTGCTAAGGAATGTCATTTTGGTATAATTACCAAGCTGTGATCCCCACAAATATCCATGTAATGTTCCTTATCAGTTAATTTGGCCAATTTCTTCTCTTAGCTCACCCTGGTTCTACATATACAAAGCGTGCCACTCCTAAGCTGGGGACCAAAATGGTGGCCCACCAAGCTTGACGGCCGTTTTTGGCCAAAATCGGCAACCCTGGCAGGAGATGTTACCACCCCAAGCCGGGTGCTGCGGCGAACCATGTAGGTTCCCTAGGGCCAAGGAGACCTTCCATGACAACTCAAGAGACAGTGGCCTTCTCTTTGAAGCTAGATCAAAATGTCTTTGAACTTGAAGCTACAAAGGGAAGTTTAATCAAGAAGAAACATGTGCTATATGTGGTAGATGCCCAGAAACAATTGAACATCTTATGCTGGAGTGTGACAGTATCCATGCGGACACAGTCACCTTAGGCGAGGCCCTGGGATTTAGAGGTAATAAAGGAAACGTGAATGAACCTGCGGTAGAAAGGCGTTTTAAATGCTGGTGGATAATAGTAGGAAGGGGGTGCATGGAAGCTAAATCGAAATTAAATAAGGGTATTTAAAGATAACCTGGATCTAAAAGTAAAGGTGCTAAACTTGTAGACTTGTGTAAATTAAAAAGCATAAAAAAGTTTGAGAACAGTGCTGACTATCTCTCCCCTCCCCCCTTTATTTCAAAGGCGACACCCTTAACATCCATCCATTCGCTTGCTGATCGGCGGGCGCGGCTAAGTGGCCTTTTAAGCGACGTGGCCGGCTTTCGGTTCCGTTTAACTATGGGGAAAAGCTACAAATACGGAGGACTTAAAGAGCGCGTTTGCTGGCGGAAAGCTTCTTTCTCAGAAACATGGTACAGAAACAAATCTGGGGCAAGAGGGGTGCGGCAGGTTGTCTGATATGTCAAGGTGTGTCATTGTATCCCCATGAATATTATACTGATCGGATCGTAAGAATAGCCGTGAATCCATAGTATACGCACAGGACAGGGGTATTTTGTGTAGAGCTTGTAAATGGATTGTGTAATTTAGAATGTGTGCCGAACAACCTGAAGCTGCTTATGGCGGCGAGGAAGTCAGTGTAAATATGAACAATATCAAATGTTGGTACGAGCGGAAGGAAAAGATTGTATTAAAACCTGCATTTATTTCAGTGCAGTTATACTCGACATTAGGTTTCCAACGATATGTTACTTCCTGCCGTAGCAAAAAGTTCAATTTTCGGTCACATTAACTGCAAATAAAGGACATACAATAAGTCCAATGCAATTATACCCGACATAAGTTATCCAATGATGTAATGCTCGTGACTGTTATGCTCGGCATAAGTTGCACAGGTGCTGCGGACATATTCTGTACACACAATCCGTACACGTCATCCATGAGAAAACTAATGTTACGCATTGAAGTAATGCTCCCCTGTGATTCAAAAGGCAGTAGTCGTGAAAAAAGTTCCCCGGTAAGCTGACACACAAAATAGCTGTACCCGGCAAGGTTTTGAAGCTCAAGAGTCTAAAAACAAATCCTCAGATCGCCCTTTGTTTCACTTTTGGATAAAGAGCTCGCATTTGCTGATGGTTTTATATGACTCTACCTTAACCTCGCAGGCAAATTTGGACCCCTAAAGTGCGATGAAGCGAAAGCCTCTGTTGCACGGTGGTCCGAAACCCTCCACTACCCCCCCAGCTCCTTTCTTTTTTTCACTCCCACCTTCCTCTCTTAAGGCGTGGTTCAAGTGTTCGTGGAGAATTGCGACAGATACTGCGCATTTTCATAGCTAGCCTTCTGGCGCACAACAAGCCCATTCCATCAATGTCAGCGGCACGCATGCAACGCTGGGTTTTGTTGCTAGCGGTGTACGAATACAAATGGGTGTATCGCAAAGGCAGCAATGTTTGGAGTACGCTGATGCGCTTTCGCAGTTGCTGTCGACAAATGATAAAGATATGCCTAAGATTACGTACACTTCTTCTCAAGTGTCGATAAACTTCCCTTGTCTAGTGACGCAATCAGGAAAGATGGCGTGCTATCGAAAGTGCTGATCTACACAAGACACTGAATTGTCCCCATCTTTGTATGTGGGCATGAGCTGTCCGTAGATCAGCAGTGCGTTACGTGGGTAAATCGTGTGGTTGCTCCTCACTGTGGTGTCGCCATGGTCATGTTCAATAGTCCACGACAACCCCCTTTATTCGGAAAAGCAGGCTACAAGTCTAGGCGGCTCGGAGGTCGGCACTGGCGTCTGCTTCATGTGGTCATCATGGGTTGCACGTGCGCCTTGTAAGCCCTGTCGATGTCAGCACAAGATGCGATCTGGGTTGACACGTTGCTTGTGCTACGGTCCCGTAGGATGCTGTTCCACAGTGGATTCGGACGGCTATCTTCGGCAGGATGCGTTCCCGACTCGGTGCCCTATGTCGCATATTATAGGTGCAGCGAACCTGGGATTTGTACGCTTCATTCTTGCTTCTGAACTCACTGTCATCCCACTTTGGCTTAAGCATTTTAGTTGTGGGTGGCACAGTTGTGTTGATGCGGCGACCATTAGAAGTTCTGCAGGCAAGAACCCTTCCTCTACTGGTGTGGCTCTGTGGGACAGCAGTTTATGCTGGGAGATTTCTTCAGGAGCTGCTTGGCTGTGTGTACTGTGCGTTCAGCCATGCTATTACTTTGGGCGTAGTACGAACTTGAAGTTATCTAGTCTGAGCACCATTGTTTCACTAGTTCCTTGAACTCGAACGGGGTAAACTGTGGACCATTGTCCGTGCAAACTGTTCTCGGCACTCAAAAACGTGCCATGATTGGTTCCAGAACACGGATGACATCTCTTGTAGTTGTGTCGTTTAGTTTCTCGAGCTCAAAGAATCTTGAATAGTAGTCTACAACTACGATGTAGTCTTTCCCTTCTATTGAGAAAAGATAAATGTCGATGGTAGCCCACGGACGTGCAGGCACTGTCTGGAGAAGAGGTTCAGTGAAAGGCTTTCTGTGTTCTTGGCACACCCGACATTTAAGCACATAATTTTCGATCTATTTTCCAACGCCAGGCCACCACACTGACTGTCTTGCTCTTGCACGACACCGAGTTGTGCCCTTCGACCTTCGTGACCTTCGTGAAGTCTTTCGAGAACTTCTAGCCTGAAGATGGGTGGAATGACGAGTCTATCATTTTTTAAACGAAGTGTCTAAAGGTACGTCCGACGTATCCATTCGATTCTCGTAAAGATACGGCGGACGTCGATATACAGGCTCATGGCTATATGCACGTCGAACACGGCCACATTCCGCTTGCTACGCGTGAATGAATCTTATCCTCTATGATATATCAGCTAGCCGCAACTCTCGATGAGGTGCTACGAAGAGTGCATCCGCGTTCTAACATAGATCACGGTCTTCACGTAGGGTTGTGTACGGCAAGCATCGCTGTCACGCACATAGCTGCAGGCGATGCTACGTACTGCACCAGCTCCACCAGCTGGCATCGAGATACGCACATTCACGAGCAGCGCTTCGCTCTAAACTGTCACCTCGATCTGCCCGTGATGCGAGCGAGCTATTCCTAGCATTTACGCTGTCTTAGGTCCTGCATCGACCTCCGAAGATCTAGCGCCGGCACAACACACACACACCTCGCCGTGCAGAACATTCGGCAGTCCGAAGTATGTATGTGAAATGACATTATGCTCGTTCCTCACATGCAGACCGAGGAAACAGGATGTTTCTAGCTAAATTCTTCGTTTAAATTCTACCTCAGAGCCGTGGCAGAAGACATGCCGAATCTACTAGAGGCCTGCGCTGCTACTGCGGCGAGCTGCACATCGACTCGTCGAGGGGAAGACCTACTGCACCGTACCGCAAGAGTGCACAACCGGAAAGCCGGAAGCGCGAATGATCCGAATTCCCTGTGAACAGCAATGTTCTCTGGTATTTAGGGGAAGACTAGACTAAAGTGCTTAGCCTGCATCTTTTTCTTGTCGTTGAATTTTGCGTACATGTAGTTTAAACCCCCGCATGCTCGAGGTTAGCGTGACCCGACTGAACGGCCGCGCAGCTTTGAAACGATCGGGATCGATATGCATGCATCGCCGGACTTAGGTACGGGGTAGAAAATGTGCGCTGCACATTTCGTTGCAGAAGCTGACTCTTGGAATTTTTCAGAGTGTGCCATGCAAGTGATCGTTGCTACAACCACGCATCCATGTTCCAACGGCTGGCCTACCCCGAGGCGCATAAATGTTCAACCGTGGACGTATCAATGATTGAAGAGAGGACAGATTTTCACAATATTGGGCGCGAAATCGATAGCTAACAGTGCTCAGTGTTAGAGAAATTCTGCCTTGATCATGCGCAATTTAGTGTTTCAGGTGTGGTCAGTTTGAACAGTTCGCCTGTCAAGTTAGCGGCGTCATCGATGGACCGGCGGAGCGATTTTTCACGCTACACCGCTGTCTTGCTAGAAAGCCTACCTAGGCGGCGTTTGACATTCAGCTGCTTTTTGTGGGCCCCGTAATTGAAAGCAACGCCTTCAGAAACACGTTAAATGTACAAAAATGTATTCTCTTCAACAGTTTCACTCCAGGCTGTCAAAGCATGCGGACGTTGATAAAACATTTGAGCACTCCAGTCTTTAGAAATCTGTAGAATCGCTTTCAGTTTGTAAAATTATTGGAATAGGTCACTTTCTGATTGATGGGACATAGACCCTCATGACAGCGCTGTCACGTGAATAAGGACCACAGCAGACCGAAAGCTTGTCTCATATAACATAGCTAACCTTACAGCATTGTGTTGATTTTTATGGTGCATAAGCGACTAATGCTGCCATGCACCAAGAACAAGGTTTAATGTATTTATTTTGTGTGTAATGACTAAAATGTTCTTTAGGATGTAGCTTGTTTAGGAACATTTTAGGAAATCAAAAATGCAGGAAATTTGCACGTCTCTCCTGGAATCATGCTGGGATGGAAAGGGATCTGTTGCAAAATTGTACAAAATGTTCTCGACTCTGGCGCACGTGTAAGATATGGTTTATTGTTAGTTCATCCCCACACTCCTTGCATATTGGTTTGTCCTCTTTCATAAGTATGAAGCTGTGTGTGAGGTGTGGGTATGTGTTTTGTGAAGATGACCTAATGGCCTCCATGTTGTGTTTTTGATTACTGCATGATTTCCATTCCTTAATGACAGGTTTGACAAGTATAGTTTGTAGTTTATTTCAATGTTTCAAAAATCCTGCCATTTCACTCTCACTTTTCTTTGTACAAGCTTGTTGTTATCTTCATGCAGCATATTCACCCTCTGTAATTTAGCATTGCGTCAAGGTAACCTGGTTATTTCTTTTCATCACCTTTCAAGACAGCTGTCCCGATTTCATAAAGTGTAGGGTTTCTGATTTCAGGAACGCCTTGGAAGTCATAGAAATAAATGAGATCCACAATCATGAGCTATCTAGGGTATGCATATACATGTCCATCGCTCAGTGGAATGGTGTCAGTATGCTGTTAGAACAGGCTTTGTGGTAACAGCAACCATTGTCTGAGGTGGTCCTTTAATGGGCATTTAAATGCTATGTAACTACAGGTACTGATAGAACTCTTGATCATGTTATGTGATGATGCGATCCTTGCATGCATATAGGTATACATTTCAGAATCTGCAGTGCGCCACTTGACCATTTGCCACCAGTTTGTGTGAAAATGTATTTTTCATGCATGTTAACCAGTATTTAACAGATGACCCCTGTGCACAAGCCAAAAGTGCCATGAGCCAAATGTCACGAGGCCGCACGACATGGCAGGAGCTGTTAAGTCAAGCTTACAAAGTTATATTTGAAATATGTTCTGGGACGTTTCAGCTCCAATTAAGAAAGGTTGAGGCTTACAGAGGTCTATGCCAGGTTGTCTATCACCTAACAGGGCAGCCTACGACCGTATGCTAATGAGTATATCTGAGATAACAGAGACATGAATTAAGGAATTAGTAATTATGTTTGTAGCAAAGGGCATGTAAATTAACGGGAATCCACTGTGGGATCTGCAGACAAGAACCATTAACGCTGGCACACCATACCCTTACAGGTGGAGATTAGGAGTCTCCCTAATTTTTTTTTCTGCTCAAAGCTTGTCATTTCCCTTGTTCTTCCAGATGAGGAAGATGTGAAAATGATAGCATCGAAAATTCCCGAGACCATCGTTAACAAGGATGCTGATCCCAACAGCGTAAAAAGGAACTTCAGAAAAGATGGGTGACTAGTAATGCTGGCAACAGTTGAAGCTAAGTGGAAAGGCATGAAATTGAAATGCAACATATGTAGAGATATGTTGCGAGACGACCAGTCTGTGGTGTGCGACATCTGGCTCCGTTAGTTTCATCAAGTGATTGGCCAAAGCAGATGGGGCTTGTGGTTTTGTGATAAGTGCAGTGTAGTAGCATAGATGCAACCTTGCCCATTAATAATTGGAGAGGAGTAAGTGCATTGTTTTGTTTTTGTAAGATGTTCATGGTTTCCATGCAAACATGAGAAATTTTTTCCTAGAGAATGTTTGCTGAAATGTGAATATAATGTGCAATAAAACTAGTGTTTTCTTGCTATTTACTTTTCCTTGTATACATTAGTTCTGTGAAGAAAACCACCGGCTAGAAGGAAATGTAATGGCATGCATTTTGATACTTCGTCCCGTTGTGCTGGCTCAGTAGTTAAGAGTGCTTGGCTGCTGAACCGAAAGATGCAGATTTGGTTTCAGCCACAGCAGGGGCATTTCAATAGAGGCGAAACAATAGGCCGTCATGCACCGTGCGGTGTCAGTGCATGTAAAAGAACCCCAGGTGGTCGAAATTATACCGGAGCCCTCAACTATTGTGTTCCTCATAGCCATAGTTATTTTGGGATGCTAAACCAGATATATATCACATCATACTCTGAGTAAGATGCTATTCATGGTCAGTTAATCATACACTAAATGATCAATTTTTTTCTGCATGGTACAGCAGCTGTTGTGCAATTTTACTTGAGCCTTCATGAAGAATATCACACTGGCTCCACATGGCCTTCTGTTGACCCTTGATATGCGTCACAATCACACACCCGAGTATGTATTTGTCTAAGGGCACCTATGCATGCAAGGAGGGGACTGTTACTTTCCATTTGTCAGAAGTGAAATGCACGATCCACATCATTTCTGTAATTTAACTGCCTGCTATTTGAACTGTCCAGCATTGATGCAAGTTTCAAAGAACTGCAATTAGCAAATTAATCCAAGCAGGAAACCATGCCAAGAACTGCTTCGGTTTCATCCTTAACAACTGTTTGAGAACTAAAATTAGCCAAATGTTGCAAGACATAGATGAGAGGTTACAAAATCTAAAAAACAATGCAGCCTACCTGTGGCATGTAGGGTTTCACATCCTAAAGTGACATATGTAGCTATGAAAAATACTGTAGTGGAGAGCTCCAGACTAATTTGACTGCCCGGGCTTTGTACTTTGCGTTGACATATTGCAGGAAACAGAAGCATTTGCATTTCACCTGCACCAAAGTGTGACTGCCATCACTGGCATTAAACATCACCACATTGGGGCAAGTAGCCGAACGTGCCACTAAGATGTCGCAGCGTCTACGTACATGCTATACACATCAACCTTTCTAGCATTAAAGCTGTCACATGCATGGCAGATATTCATGTTCAGCTTTGGACTGACAAGTTTAAAAGTGTACTATTTGTGTTTGTCTAGCATGAAAAACAAAGGAAACTAAAGAAAAACGAAAAAAAAAAGAACATATGTTGAAAAAGCACTAGTCATTAACACATAAAGCATATTCGTTCCTTTATTAATGATAAAGTGGCCTTCAACAATAGTACAAAGCCTGAACATTTAGGAAGGTGCTGTGCCAGGCAGCTATTTTACAGAAACCTGAACCATTTCACCTGTAATAATGCGCATCCCGGCGGTGTGGGCTGGGCACTTATTTTTCGGTCCACTCCAACATGCAAAAACTGCATCATGTGCATTCCCGTTTTCCGAGTTTTGAGCACTGTAGTGCAGGCTAACAAATTGTCGATGACTTATTTTCGTCTGATTGTTGCACAGTGCGTGTAAATAAATTACCACTGCACCTAATAAACACTGACATGCACGTTCAACATCGCCGATCATAAACGAACACACTGATGTCCGTCCGGACATCGGCGCACTTATCACAGCACTCTTCGTAGTCTCACACAGCACTCTAGTAGGACGTAATCCGTACATCACAGCATCTCACGGTAAGCACAAACCACACCTCCAACAAACACGAATGACGCGATGCTTGGGCTAGAGACACGCCGGCGGCACCCAGCTTTTTCAGCGCCGCTTGTATATGTACTACGTAGAACTTGCAGCACCAAACGTCAATGCGAGCAGAAAGCGATGCGTTACGTGACGCATCTCATCACAGATGGAAGTGACGAAACTTTGAAGAATCAAAACTACATAACTACATAACGACCATCGTAGACGTTAATCCACATGACAACGAGGACCAAATGAGCAGGCGTGCGGGCCGCGGGCTGGCCGTCAACACCGCGATTACATGCGCTTGTGCTCTGGTCGTGCTTGCCACCCTGCCGCGGTCCAACTCACGTAAACCTATCATCATGCCATCACGTAGTATATCACCCATTCTAGGCACTATTCTTTGTAATTTCACATTTGACGCATGCAGTATGTAGTACATACTTCTTGCACCTCGCACGTACACCTCATACCAACTTCGATTTGGCTACATATGGCTACCATGTTGTTGCTACCAACGTTACTGGTTGCTACAACCACATCTGGGGATCTCGGATCCGTCCGGCTTTCCCGACGGATCCCAAGGCCCATGTCGGAGAAAAATGCGCTGGGTCCGTCGGAAGAACCCTACCGATCGGGTCCGTCCGCCGTACCTCTGAAAAATATTTTCCGGATCCGTCCGTCGTATCCCGAAGAAAAACGCACCGGGTCCGTCGGACGTACCTTTAAGACCATCGATCGGGTCCGTCCGACGTACCTTTAGCCACAGCCTTTTTTTAAAAGTAGACCTTCATAGTGAAAGTTGACTTGCCACTTCTGCATAACGCTTGAGGTCTGGTGCTAGACTATGTACCGAAGGCCATTCTGTGGTGCATAGGATCGTCACTGTGTTTAGCGTAGGGTCCGCTTGGATGCTTATCTTAATTTTGTCTAGTATCTGATGCTAGCAGCTGCTTCAAGATTAGGGCTTCAAACTCTTCCACTGCCCTCTCGAGGTCTCTGTCGTCTTTAACTGGGCTCTGTTGCGGCTATCGAGACAATAGGTCAATCTGTGAACAGCTCGACTCCTGGTGTGAGAAACTGTATTGGCCTCGAGATCGAGCAGAGTCGCCACCTTGCGGCTCAGCGGCGAAACCTACTCAGTGTGGATGCGTTTTCGCGTCGCGTGCCAGCCCGCAGTGATTTACGCGCGCGTGCGGCGTGTACAGGAGTGTTTTTGTTTGTTTCGCGGTTCCTGTGAGCTTTTGCTTACTTAAATGCCTCTTGCAAAATAAATATGAACAGTCTATAACCCCATGCTTCAATAAAAAATATATATAATTGTCCTTATCGAGCATTTTATGCTTGGATAAGGACATCATCCATCGCGGTCTTCGGCGCTTGAGATCCTTTGACATGCAGTGTCTCAAACGAAGTGGTACTGTCGTTACCGCCGTCTCAAAGCAAAACAGGTCGTTGCTGTCAATAAAAGTTAATGCAAACGCTCAGAAACCGCATATTCCAATTTCTGTTTGGAATACCGCAGCTACTAACATATGCCACCGCAGACTGCTTCATATAGCAGAATGCAGTTTGAACAGACCACTCTATGCCTACTATGCCGTCTGTATGCACGATAGAGTTGTGTGAGTACTTTTTTTTTTGCCTGCTTTTAAACCTCTGTCGCGGTGTGTCAATGGTAAGGGCGCTCAACTGCTGATTTCGAGAATGGGGGATTCAATCACAACCGTTTCGAAAGGCGTTTCTCTGTTGTGGGATTTGACGGCAAAATAAAAAAATCCCACGCGGTAAATGTGGTGTTAATAATAAAAAAAAACGACACCAATACCAACCTCTGCAATCATCCGTCATAGCCGATTCCGCTTTCATGCGTTAAACCCGGGCCAATGTGCATTTGCTGTTGTTGAAGGCTTCTGTGCATCCGTATAAGTTTTAGTGAGCACATTTTGCTTTAGAGAAATGCTCTAATGTTTGGGAAACATATTCCCTGCTCCTAATTGTTACCCTAAATATTACATAATACACCTAGATCAATGTACTTTACTGGTAGCCTATTATAATCATTATAATCCCTTTTCGTCCAAGTGCTGTCTTTCGAGCAAACTCGTCATCTCTGACAAGGGGAGTAAAACAGCTTCATGCCGGCTTAAATATCGGTGTTTAATTCGGGAATAAATACATTTTTATAGTCGCATGATAAGATGGCCTCCATTTCTTTCGGAATAGTTTTATATCCGGCATCTGTTTTGTAAGCAACCCTAATATTTTACTTCGCATAAGATTCGGTCACTGCTAAATAATTAATGATAAAGAAATTTTCAGCCTGTAAAATTGCTTCCCAGAACATGACAGTCCCCATGCGCAGTTTATAACGATGTCTTCGCAGCGAGTAATTCGTAGCTTGCACTTTAACGTTACTGAAAATTAATCGCTGATTACTGTAAATTCTGTCAAGTGGGTAAAAGTTCTCTCACACGGTGAAATTTATTCCCATAGCAAAACAAAATAATTACACTACTAATTTAACATTATATATTAACATCACACACATCAGAAATCCCTTATACTTTCCTCGGTTTCAGGAAATCATTTACAGTTAGTGGCGCATGCAGTAATACACTATCACATTCTATGACAGTGGCCACAAAAAGCATCTCGGCGAATGCAATCCACTTAGCGCTGTACACGTGAACAATCAACTTTCCTGTGCGGCGAGGTTTCCTGTATATTGTCGGCGTGATCTCATTTTTGGGGAATACTTGTGCGTGGTTGTCTGGGCCAGAGCTGATGTGCACTCAGTCTAAAGCAACTCGCCATGCAGAGCGCTGCTAATGCTACATTTAACCTGCTTAATCCTCGAGTCAAGTACGGTATAGTGAACCAGGCTGCCTCGATTCAATCTAAATTACTGCAGATCAGAGCACGAACCTTGTATCTGCGTGGGCTTGACGCTAAATTCGCCGGTCTCACTCGCATGAGACACGTGCAAACTGTTTAAAAGTCGATAAGAAAAACAAAGCAGTCATAAGGCAGGCCCAAGCATTAGGCGCGTGAGCGCGGTACAGCGCAAGAAACGTACAAAGTAAATCTAGAAGAGTGGCGGTTGCGTGCTTTGTTTTCCTAAAATCCGCTCTTCTTCTGCTGCATTGGCGAAATCCTTGGATTTGTTTCTGCAATATTGCAGAAATACTGCAGAAGACACGTTTACATCGCCAACAAACCCGCCGTAAACTCGGAAGCAGACCTACGCAGCGTGGGTTTCTGCGAGCGCCGCCGGCTGCCGATCCACACTGCCGGAGTGATGGTGGCGCCACCTCTAGGTCGATCTCGCGGCGAATAATCATATTTAAGAAAGCGCATGCGGAAGCGCTGGAGTCTCGGACTCAGTTCGTCCAAGCGCTTGGTTGTCAGCAGAGGAACCAGAGGCTTGTTAGCTGTTTTGATGTGAAATGATGACCCAAGAATTGGTACTTGCGGAAAAGTTCACATGCCCAGGTGATAGCTAATGCTTGCTTCTCAATTTATGCATACCTCTGTTCCGTTTCCGACATCGAATGTGTGCATATGCGACTGTCAGCAGCCTTTTTTGTGACTGCTGCAACAAAACTGCACCTACGCTGTAGGACAATGCATCTACTGACAGCGTGTGTAGCCTCCTTGTTTCGTAGTGCACAAGAACTGGTGTTGCTGATCTGCGGTCTGATCACCCAGTGTATAATGGCACAGCAGAAATAGTAGTTCAAACCCACAAGGAGAAACTAAAAAAAAAATGCCTGCAAGCATCTATGATGAACTAGAAATTCACCAATTTAAATGTTGTTAAGGTTATTAAGTTCCTCATTAACATCCTGCAGTTCTCAATTGAACTGTCTGTACAGTTCTTGCCAGCATGCAGAAAATAACAATTGATATACTATACAACCTTGCTTATAGCAAAAAAAAGTCATGCACCATTCGTAATTCTCTCAATGATTGCAGTAAATGAACCAGACACGAGAGATCCAACTTCCATAAGTTGTAGCCTTGTAAAACATCTCCTACGTAGTATTTGAGTTCACAATGAATCCAGCTAAGTTTTCATGCCATTCAGAACATTTCAACATAACAGCCTATTTGAACCTCTACTAAAAGCAATGAAAGCAGACCATGCATTGTGATCAACATGCCAATTGTCACTAAGAGGCATGCATTTAAAGCTAGAATATATCAAAGTTGCTTTTAATTATGGGGCATACTAAAGAGAACAAAGATCATTTTGCTCCACAGGAAAGAAAAGGCACAGTATCTGTCACATGTTCTCTGGACACCTGACCCGCGCCATAAGGGGAAGGAAGGTAGGAGTGAAAGCAAAAAGAGAGAAAGGGGTGCTGTAATGGAGATCTCTGGAGTATTTCGACCACCTGGGGATCTTTAATGTGCACTGACAACAGATACAAATCATATTGTTACGAAGCAGCAAGCCGATGAAGACAGGAGACAGAACATGACCGATGACTATGGTAGATGACGTTTAATGAATGTTCGTAGGCCTAGCGCGAGCGCTCCTGCCCGCGCCACTGCCCGCTTCTTCTTCCTTGTCGTCCGTAACATGACCCGGGGTCACCAAGCGATCGTCCCGATCGTGGACGAGGAAGTTTAGCGATGTTAATGATTTTATGGCATGATGATGGGCGTGTCTGGATGCTTGAAGAAGAAGAGGAAGAAGGAAGAATAGAACGGCTTGCCGGTACGATGTATGATGCGTGGGTGATCCGCCTCCCTTGGAGCTGTCAACCATCTGTCACCAGAGTCCATGGGGCCAATGGCTCGAGGTCACGTCGGGCAGCTTGGGCGGGGGTTGCGTGTTCGTGTCCATCGGTTCCTTCGGGTCCTTCATATTGGTTCTGATTGGTATGTCTGTTCTTGTCTTCAGGTCCGGGCTGGGGGCTGGGCGGTGGTAGTTGTTCAGGTCTGGGCTTGAAGGGCTGGGGCGAAGCTGCTCGGTGATGTCCCTGGGCCCTCGGTGATGTTCCCGGCTTGAAGATGGCGTCGATGCTCCAAGGCGAGGATGGGGATGCTGTACGCCGCACCTCCAACTAAATGTTACGAAGCAGCAAGCCGATGAAGACAGGAGACAGAACATGACCGATGACGATGGTAGATGACGTTAAATGAATGTTCGTGGGCCTAGCGCGAGCGCTCCTGCCCGCGCTACTGCCCGCTTCTTCCTTGTCGTCCGTAACAATATCTTCAATTATTTCTTTACCGCACCTAGACCTTTTACACTGATTGGTTAGCTTCCTTTCCATTGTGTACATCTTTAGGCCTGAGGCGCCATACTTGTGGGTCAGTATGCTGACACGCCTTGGCCACTGCTATACTCCGAGTCATGAGCTGCAAATTACAAGGCTGATCTTTTTGAGCACAAGTGTGCCACCATCCTTGCAGGGGCCCTGTAGTCACTTCCTTGTCAATTTTCTGCTCTCCTTTTAATAGGGATGTTGTTTATCATACTCTGAGCATCATACACACCTGCTCCACCATTAAATTAGGAACTCCAAGGTCCAGTACAGGAAAATCCTGTGGCGGCTGTAAGGCAAATGATCACTGTGAATGTAGTGTTAGCACGCATGCAGTGCACAGAGAGAACGACCGATACGTTCAGTGTCATCAAAAGGTCTTTATTCTTCAAGCCCTGCAGTGTCGTCAGCACCGCAAGTTACTAGTGCCGCAGCCTAAAGCACTGTGAGCACTTCTGGGGCTCAGCAGTTAGATGGTGCATCATCGAGCTCAGCAAAATAAGACAGCAGAAAACACTCCAGAGGATGATTGGCCTGAAAAGAAAGCAATAAAATGTAAAAATGAAACTGTGAATGCATAATGCGTGCACAAAGCGTACCTCGACTGAAAAATATGGCGAGCTTCCAGTTCTCTTGAATGTCTGGGTCTGCACACATGCCCCACAACAGGCGATGCTTGACTGGCTGCAAGGCATGTAGGTATATCATACAATGTCCCTCTGAAAACACTTGAGTTGCATTGCTAAAGTGCATGCAGCCATAGCATAGAGCTGACAATTACTATATACTCTGAACACATCAAGAAGAAAATTTTCACTTGGTGCCACTAAATTCATTTTGTCCTGATGATAACAGATAACATTGCAGTATCTTAGAATACAATAAAATAACTGCATCTCGAAATGAAATAATACATGTCGAATGCAAATTTCTAGGAATAAAATTTCACTCAGCTCTAAAATTGATAACTAGTATATATACAACACAGATGATTATAGATTAAAGCTATATATGGATTGCTAAAATTTTATAAGCACAATGGATGCTATGATTTCATCATCATCATCATCAGCCTGATTATACCCACTGCAGGGCAAAGGCCTCTCCCATATTTCTCCACTTAACCCGGTTCTGTGCTAGCTGCATCCACTTGACCCCTGCGAACTTCTTAACCTCATCCGCCCACCTAGCATTCTGCCACCCTCTGCTACGCTTTCCTTCCCTTGGAATCCAGTTTGTTACCCTAAGCGACCATCGGTTATCCTCTCTTCGCACTACATGTCCTGCCCATGTCCATTTCTTCTTCTTAATTTCCACTAGAATGTCGTTAACTTGAGTTATTTCTCTGACCCACTCTGCACGCTTTCTATCTCTTAATGTTACCCCTACCATTTTTCGTTCCATAGCCCTCTGGGTTGTCCTCAACTTAAGTAGAACTCTCTTGGTTAGCCTCCACGTTTCAGCCCCATAGGTGAGTACAGGCAAGATGCAACTGTTGTATACTTTCCTCTTGAGTGATACCGGTAAGCTGCTAGTCATAATCTGCGAGTACTTGCCAAATGCGCTCCATCCCAATCTTATTCTTCTTGTTATTTCCTTTTCATGGTCCGGATCTGCGGTTACTACCTGTCCTAAGTAGACATATTCGCCTACTACTTCCAGTATTTCGCTACCTAATGTAAACTGCTGTTCCTTCCCGAGGCTGTTGAACATTACCTTAGTCTTCTGCATATTGATTTTCAAGCCTACCTTTCTACTTTTTCTGTCTAGGTCATCAATCATTATTTGCAGTTCATCCCCCGAGTTGCTTAGCAAGGCAATGTCATCAGCAAATCGCAGATTACTGAGGTATTCTCCATCTACCCTTATCCCTAACTGCTCCCATTCCAAGTCTCTGAATACTTCCTCTAAACAAGCTGTGAATAGTACTGGGAAGATTGTGTCTCCTTGCCTAACACCTTTCTTTATGGGAATTTTGTTGCTTTCTTTATGTAGAACTATGGTTGCTGTGCAGCCACTATATATAACTTCCAGAACTTTCACGTACGGCTCGTCTACCCCCTGATTTCGCAATGCCTGCATCACCGCCGAGGTTTCAACTGAGTCAAATGCTTTTTCGTAATCAATGAATGCTATGTATAAGGGCTGGTTATATTCCGAGCATTTTTCTATCACCTGATTGATGGTATGGATATGATCGATAGTAGAGTACCGTTTCCGAAACCCTGCTTGATCCTTTGCTTGATTGCAGTCTAAGGTTGTCCTGATTCTATTAGCGATTACCTTAGTAAATACCTTATACGTAACAGACAGTAAGCTGATTGGTCTGTAATTTTTAAGGTCCTTAGAGTCCCCTTTCTTGTGAATGAGGATAATGTTTGCATTCTTCCATGCTTCCGGTACCGTCGATGACACCAGGCACTGCGTATACAGGGTGGCCAGTTTTTCTAGCACGATATCCCCCCCGTCCTTCAGCAAATCTGTAGTTATCTGATCCTCTCCAGCTGATTTCCCCCTTTTCATAGTTTCTAGTGCTTTCTTGACCTCGTCCTTCGTCACTGGTGGAACGTCTGACTGTTTTTCCCTGCCGCCAATCTCATTACGGTCCTGACTACTTTGGCTACTGTAGATATCTGTATAGAACTCCTCGGCTACTTTGACTATCTTGTCCATATTAGTGATGACGTTGCCCGCCTTGTCCCTTATCGCATACATCTGGTTTTTGCCTATGCCCAACTTTTTCTTTACCGCTTTAAGGCTTCCCCCGTTCTTTACAGCATGCTCAATTTTCTCCATGTTATACTTCCTTATATCGGCCACCTTGCGCTTATTGATTAGCTTTGATATCTCGGCCAGTTCGATCTGGTCTGTTCGATTGGAAGCTTTCATACTCTGCCGTTTCTTAATCAAATCTTTCGTCTCCTTAGACAGCTTACCGGTATCCTCTCTAACTATCCTACCACCTACTTCTACCGCGCACTCAGTAATGATATCTCTGAAATTATTGTTCCTTGCCTCTAGGGTAATGTCGCCATCCTCAGTTAGAGCTGAATACCTATTCTGTAGCGAGATCCTGAACTCTTCTGCCCTCCCCCTCACCGCTAATTCGTTGATGGGTTTCTTTCTTACTAATCTATTGCGTTCCTTCTTCAGATTTAGGCTAATTCGGGACCTCACCATCCTATGGTCACTACACCGAACTTTCCCGATTACCTCTACATCCTGCACAATGGTGGGGGTTGAACACATTATGAAGTCGATTTCATTTTTAGTCTCTCCGTTAGGACTTTTCCATGTCCATTTCCGGTTCTTCCGTTTGCTGAAGAAGGTATTCATGATTCGTAAGTTATTGCACTCTGCAAACTCAACTAGTAACTCCCCCCTGCTATTCCTAGAACCAATGCCATAGTCACCTACTGCTATGATTTATTTATGTTTAAAAGCAGTGGATCATTTCTGAAATCGAGCATAAGTAGCAAAAGTTCTGTGCAGTTTTGATCACCCAGCTTTGTTCGGTGATAGCATGGCAACCCCAAGATGAAGTGTGAACACTAGCATATGGTCATCGGCCAATAACAGAATGGCTGAAATCACTATCAGTCCTCTGCTTCTAAAGGGTAGAACGAGAGAAAGAAGATGGCTACACAGTATGAAAGAGCACTGAACAGGGGTAGAGGGGGAGCCTCAGTTCGCAAGTTGAGCCAACATTTTGACAAGTTGACTTGTTTCCATCTGGGCTACACAATCATCACTGGTGGGGTTTAAATACCCTTTTGCTTCTGAAGAAAAGCTAGGCAGGGAGGAGGGTGGGAGAGAAAGAAGTAGGTCAAGGAGTGAAAAAATGTTCCTTTAGTGTGTATTTCTCTGGCTGGAAAGGGTAATCTCATGACCTGAAAAAGAAAATAAAAAGTAGCTGCAACAGGAAAAACTACTATGCCGAGGGGATGATCACTTAAAGCAGGTACGATGCTAACACGCCTTTCTTGAAAAGGGACAGGCATTCCAAGGGCCGGTCCCGATAAGGAATATATCTGCAGGGGAATTCAATTCTCAAGACCTTTCCACAAGGAGGGGAGGACAAAGAAACAGAATAATAACAGGTCAAGTGAACCACACCTGCCAGTTCTTGAAGAAAAGGGTTCAATGGGCCAACCAAAGTAGGAAGTGATAAGATGGAAACATGCTTGGAAAAACATGTGCAGCTTATGATATTGCAGGGGGGTGGGGGATAGAGTGTAAACATGCTATGAACAAACTGAGCTGCATTCTAAACTGTAAAATTAACACTGTGTGTGATTGTTTTCCCAACTATTGTAGTTATGGTGCAGAGAGAATATATTTAAGGGATTTTAATGTTCCTTTCGATATTTATTCCTGTTGTATACACTCTTATCCCCCTTCCGCAATAGAATAAGCTGCACGTGTTTTTTCCAAGCATGTTTCGGTCTCCTACTTTGGATGGTCTTAATTGAACCCTTTTCTTCAGGACCTGGCAGGTGTGGGCCACTTGACCTGCTATTATTCCGTTTCTTTGTCCTCCATTCCTTGTGGAATGCTTTTGAACATTGTTCCCATGCAGATGTATTCTTTATCAGGACCCTTTGGAATGCCTATCCCTTTTCAAGAAAAATGTGTCAGCATCGAATCTGCTTTAGGTGCTGACTCATTATCCACTCCGCATTGTAGTTTTTCTGCTGCAGCCGCTTTTTATTTTTCAGGCCACAGGATCGCCTGTTCCAGATATTACACACAGAAGGAACAGTTTTAAGGTGAAAGCCTTTCTATAGCTCATGGAACGAAATTCCGTGTGCGTGAATAGTGCGCGAGATCTGTCATATTAAGAAAGATTCCGTGAGATGCGTTCTTGTCCAGTGTTCCTGCCATCTGCAATCCCACACTTGAACATGCGCCAAGGAACGCCGCGTGACAGATGGGATGATATGTACCATCCAAACTAACACTTGCCAGAAAGTGTAACAGATACTGCACCTTTCTTTTCCTCTAAACCAATTGTAAATATGTAGCACTGCAACGAATGCCAATGAGAGGCAAATATAGAAGGTTAGGCTTCTGCCATTTTCTTAAGAGACATCTAAGAGACCCTGTAATTTTTTTCACTCCTTGACCTTCTCCCCCACCCTCCCTTTCCCCTAGTTTTTCTTCTTCGGAAGCAAACTGTTTTCACTTCATGACCTTCTCCCCCACCCTCCCTTTCTCCCTAGCTTTTCTTCTTTGGAAGCAAAAGTGTATTTAAACCCCTACCAGTGATGAATAAACTACCTAGATAGAGAAGTCAATTTATCAAAACGTTGGCTCGACTTGTGAACTGAGACTCCCCCTCTACCCTTGTTCAGTGCTCATTCATACTTTGCTCCTAGAGCAAATTACCCTTCAACAAACGTTTTTATTTTTCACAAAACAAGTATGAAGTAGATCCAACATGCTCAAATTACCAGAATAGTAACAGCACAGCCTCAAAGAAGGAATGAGAAGTTTCATACGAAACTATAGCGTGCCTATTTGCACGAGCTACATGTGTAACAATGAACTAACTCATCATTAGTTAATGGACCAAACCAGACTATATTTATTGCTGCAACAGTGCTTAAGAAGTGTAGATTTCAATTTTATACTATCACCTTTGTTGACAGACTCCAGCCTACAAAAGCCCAGAGCAGTGATACATGTGAAGAGACATTTATCATACATGTGTGCAACAGATGAAAAAGAAACCTAGCCAGAATGCATGTTAGTGTAAAGTGCAGGGCATGGGTAGCATTTGAGTAAGCTCAAACAGAGATCAAACCAACAGGTTTTTCATTACCTAGCATAGCTCCACTAAACACCCACTTGAAATCATGAATATATAAACTGCTGCAATTCAAGGTGAGACAATAGGTAACTGGTATGCAAAGACCAAGTACACTTGAAGAGCCTTTGATTGCCTAAAAAGTGCAGCATAAGAGCCATACAAAGATGTCTAAGGTGAGATGAAGCCAAATTTAGAAAACTGGAAGGTGCACATTGCAAACACTCTCCAAAAAATGTGACATCTGACAAAAAAAAGTTCCCATTCTGCTGTGCTGGGTTTGATAGTGATTTTGGAAAGCCGATGTTAGAGATGTGGATGACAAGAAATTTTCTATAATTACTCTAAAGCTGATGAAGAGGTGCATGCTGTTGATGGTGCTGAAGCTGGTATGTTTTTTGTTTACATGAGGAGAGCTTAACACTTTACAGCATTTATAATTTTAAGTATTTTTCATTCTTAACACCTTACTGCAGTCAAGTATACGTACCAAGCAGTGGGGTCCAGTTTTTCACTCTGCTGCCAGACCGAGAAACATGGTTTGGTGACTGGGTTGGTGCCTTTTCATAAAAAAAAACATTGAAAAATCTATCAGTACAAATACTAGCAGTCATTTTATTAGTCACACAACACTTGGGAAATATAACCAAAACTAAATTTAAGAAATCATGCACACAATACTAAAGTTGTATACAGTTGCACAGTTACTTATTCAGAAGCAACAGACATGTAAAGAATACTCCACAAGTAAGAGCACTATATATAGCTGGGTACAAAAAAACATTGTCCTAATTAAATACTGTTATTTACTGAACTGCAACAAAAAATTACACTATAAGCTACAACATCACGCCATAAATAATTGGATAGCTTATGCCGAGTATAATTTCACTGGACTTATTGTACATCTTAACTGCTGTTATTTAGTTTTGCAACTAAATTGAGTTTGCTTTTAAAAGTGATGCTTTTCTAAGACTGATACCAAAATGATATATGCTTTTTCCAAACAAAACTGAAATCGAGCGCAAGAAGCTCTTCACGATGTTCTGTTATAGTTCGGTCATGGTGTGTGCAGTGGCTACGGTGCCAAATTTAAACTGCCCGTTCTGTTACATGTCATGCCCTTTTCTTCGTTCCATCGCGATCAAAAATGCCGATCATGAAGTTCTGGTGTTTTCTTTACCTTGTGTTGTGATGTGAATGTACACGACGTAGCGTAATGCCGGCTGCAGTTCGAATTGAACTCTATAACCACTGCACACATCACCACCAGACGACAGTAACGAGCTTCTTGCACATCTCTAGCATTCAGTTTCGGTTTCGTACGGAAAAAAGACATCTGATTTCCTTGCGCTACAGTGCATTAGAAACTAAATTTTTCTTCATTTCAAAACTGATATGGCATATGTGAAGGTGCATCCAGTGTACTTTCCTTTTCCATGTCTGGTAGGAGGTGAAGCTCGACGCCAATGGGCGTGCGCACTGTCACCTGCACCTGCAGGCCGCAGCTAATGGTGTGCTGCAAGCGGTAGCCGGCAGGCATCAGTTCGCTGCACGGAGCGTGCCGCTAGCATAGGTGCATCGTATCGTGTTTTATATATCAGATTACTGATATATAAAACTATTTCGTGATACCTTTTGAGTTCGATATATTGAGGATCGACTGTAGCTCGACAAGAGCTTCATTCAAGTTGACTGTCAGTGAATCGTGGCTCGCACTGTCTACACACCTCAAAAATATACCAACGCACCTTCGAGACTGCTAACAACGGCTTCGGACGCTCATTTCGAGGCGGTGAGCATCTGAACGCATTTACCAGCGCTACAATATGGTAGCGCAAGACTGCAGTCATGCATTTCTTATTTAGTGGGCTTTAAATAAATTCAGGAAAAAATGATCACTGAAGAGATACTTAAGTCGAAAAATAGTCTCTTTTAAACCTCTCTACAACTTAATGAAAGGCACATGGTTACAAAAAATATAAAAACTGAGGGGCACTGTATGATGGCTAATATGTCACTGGTTTCAGCCAGCTGTGGTACTCCACTTTTAAATCATTAGTTCAATTGAATTGAAACACCTGTGTCTGCACACACTCACACAGGTGTCCTGGAACTCCGATTACGGGAGACTGGAATGGCCTAGGGAAGTCCCAAAGAGATCCTAAAAACGAAGTGAAGCAACTTCTCTAGGACGTCCCGAACAATACCACTGTGGGACGTTTGGAGTGTTTTGGGAGCTTATTGGGACATTTATGCTTTAATTGGTAAATTGTTATTTGAGGCACTGCCTTTTACAGGGGCTTTATAAGAAGCATACAATTATGTCCTTCAAAAATGCTGCTTCCAGTTCTCCCTGAACTCGTGTTCTGAGCAGACTTAACATGCCATCTCTGTGTTGGGAATGGGCAGGGTTGGTGTGAGCAGAATATTGAGGTAGAGTTGAATTTCAACGAAAAAGTGGCAACCATGCTGGAGTCACTATTCTCAACATTGTTATTTTTCGTGTGGAATGCATTTAAATTATGGCCATTCAACACTGTTGCAACCTGTAATTCAGTTTTATACGCATGCTTAGTCCTGGGGTGTTTTAGCCACACAAGAAATGTTACTATGCATAAATATATATATTATACCTTAGTCACATGGTCACTTCTGGTGTCATGTCGATTGAAATGGAACGCAATGTAGATTCGGCACTGCTACACGTCGAATTCAACTACGATCGCTCATGATCCGGCTCCATCGCCTTAACCATGCTCGAGCTGTCATTGCCCCTTTCTTTCGCAGACATTAATCAAATACACGCCTGACCACGTTCGCCACTTTCCACGTGTGCTAGTCATCTGGTGCCGTCGGCGTGCGCAACGACATAACTGCTGCTCATTCACAGCTGTGGCCAGAAAAAGAACAAAGTAACAAATCACGATGTTCAGCATCCACACAGTGCCACCTCTTGTGTAGCGAGCTAGCTTGATCGAAATCGAGTGGGTGCGTGTAGCATGGTCTATCTCGACTGCGCTTGAAACGTTAATCACGATCCGAAGCGCCCGTGTGACAGCTGTATTAAAAGCATACACTCCTATATCTTACACACACACGTCCACCAGTTACAAAGCTGAAGGAGCATGTGCATTTCTCAAGTACTTCTATATATACTCCTCCACAAGGGCATCCCGGTAAGTGCAAAAACTGGCCTGCAGACCAGCAAAGTCCTATAGGTAAATTATTTTCGTGAAGTTATCTTATTTGCAGTACAATTAATCAGGGTCACATGCATTGTTACTTGAGACCTTCATTTCTTTGTCAACAATAAAGCATTAAACTAGAGCTGTTCTGTGTTCTTCACAGGAGTTGGGCACAATGCTGAACTATCGCAACATATGCTTTTCTTTGCAAACCTGATTCAGATCGGACTTCACCCCTGATATCACGGTATGCTGCTTGTATTTTCCATTAATTAACAGCGCTAATGAAGTTATGAGCTTACATTTGCTATTGTATGTTCTAAAAAGCACAACGAAAAAGCAATCCCGGGGAAGCAAAATTGAAATTTTAGCTCGCAATTAAGTCTCGTAGTGGGGACAGAACTTTTTTTAGTGACAACAGAATGCCTTTTGCTTTTGTCATTAATAGCAAAATTGTGCAACTCTCGTTCACTCGCTTTCAAGCAAGATGGTGCATGATCCCAGAAACTGGTTGGTTTATTAATAGGGTTTAACGTCCAAAAGCGACTCAGGCTATGATGAACATCGTAGTGGAGGGCTTAGGAAAATTTGACCACCATGGGATCTTCAACGAGTACACAAGCACTGAACTTTTTGCCTGCAGCAAAAAGTGACCACTGAAGCTGGGATTCACTCCCGCATCTTTGGGGACAGTAGTAGTGCCCTAACCACTGCGCCACCCCGGCAGGTCATTCATTCCCAGGTCCCTGTCCTGGAATGTATTGTGTGGTACTAAAGGGAGAAGTAAATTGAACATCCCACAGATCCTCCTTTGGAGGTTAGAACATATCCCTGAAGGGAGCTCACAGGGACATCTTATAGATTACTGTTAGGATGTGGGGATTTAAACGGGATGTCAAAGGGAGTTGGCATATGAGCACAAACGGCATTTTGCAAAACCACACCGGAAAATAAGTTGCAGTCCTGGGGAAGCGCAACCGAAATTTTAGCTAGCAATTATCCAGTCTCTTAGTAGGGACAGCACCTAATTTAGCGACAGTGATGAACAGAATGCCCTTTGTCAATATTAGCAAAACTGTGCGACTCGTTCACTTGCTTTCATGCGACATGATCCCAGATAACTAGCTAGTTTATTTATAGGGTTTAATGTCCCAAAGCAACTCAGGCTGCTGTGAGGAACATCGTAGTGGGCTTTATAGGGTTTAATGTCCCAAAGCAACTCAGGCTGCTATGAGGAACATCGTAGTGAGCTCCGAAAAATTTGACCCCCATGGGATCTTTAACGTGAACGAACATTGCACAGCACACGTATGCCTAGCTTTTTTCCTGAAGCAAAAAGCGGCTGTGAGGCCGGGATTCAATCCCACAACCTCCGGGACAATATAGAGTGCCCTAACCACTGCACCACCCTGGTGGGACATTCCCAGGCCACTATACTGGAATGTATTTAGTGTGGTACTAAAGGGGGGAAGTAAATAATACATCCCATGAAGATCCTCCTTTGGAGGTTAGAACATATCCCAGAAGGGAGCTCGCGAGGCATCTCGTGGATTACTTGTTCGAATGTGGAGGTTTAAACAGGAGGTCCCTGAGAGTTGGCTGAGCACAGTATGTTGCAAAGAATGATAGCTAGCTTTAAATAGAAACATATTTGAAGGAACCTCAGGAACAGCAGACAATTACTGCAAAACTCTTGGAATTATAAATTAAATTTCATTACCCTTTTAATTATGTTTTGTGGGAAGTCCCAAAGAGGAGTTTGATGCTGTGAGCAAAATGATGCACCAAATTTTTAAAACCAAGATTTTTTCTAAAGCCTTGCAGGAAGGAAATATGTGCAAAGACTGAGACCCGTCCAGTCACGGCTGCTGCTGATTTCATTTGCTCAAATCACGATTGAGAGCAGCACTATTGTGGCACGCATCTCCTCCCCCTGGGACTCGAGCACTCTATCCCCCACCTCACCTTACCCTGCAACCTAGGTGGAGAAGCTACATTGCACTCACGGAAATCCACCCCCAGCAAAGGGGCTCTGCAAAGCAGTGCGACACCTTCAGACAGGTATGTACAACTCACCAGCCCTTTAAACATAACACATCCTGGGTCCTGCAACCCCAAAAGCAAACCTTGTGAGAAGGAGGCAGATTTCCACTACATGGTATAGACCTATTGAAACACCTGATGACCCAAACACAGAGCCAATTATTGAGGGGTGGGAGGCATGTCCTATACAGCTGCAGACTCAACTTGGAGCCCTCGTGGCATGCATGGATTGCAGCGGCAGCAACTGAGTCCTGGACTAGGTACCCCACCTTTATTCCTTTCCCTTATCTCAATAAGTTTTTCAGTCAGCCTGCATGCCATCCCAGTCAAACAGTTGTTCCCAACTGGAAAATTTCCAATGGGCACCATGTGATTTTTCTAGTTGTTTTGCCCCGTTTGACCAGTTGGCACCAAATAAAATTTGGACAAACTGGGATCAATGTGCCCCAGGCAAAAAAAACTGCATCCTGGATTGATACAAAATATACCTCCTGTGCAAATTAAAATGTTCGTGAAACTTTGCATCTTTGCAATGTTCAGGTGACATGTCAATAGGGATGTACATGGGAGGTGCTAGTTGATATTTTACAACACACGTAAGTTCTGAAATAAATCACTGAAACAAGCTACATATATATCACACAAGCCACAGACACATTGCATAGACAGGCACATACTGAAACATACTTTGTACACGTGTAGTATGCTTTAGAATTTATTATATACTCTAGTTATTAGACCTCAGTGGTGAAGCCAGAGGCATTTGCCCTCTAAGCATGGATATCGAATTTATTTATACTGCGGTGGATGGCATAAGTTGCGAGTATAGTTCATTAGGTAAAATTACTGACCTCTATTACAAAATCAATACTTGTTCTAGCCTGTGTTTATAATGAGCCACAATTGCCAAATGGAACTGTTGAAAAACCCTACTGGAACCAGTTGGATTCATATTCCATTTGAATCATTTTGAAACCAGTTGGAAAACCATTTCTTTGATAAAGTCCAACTGGCTTGAGCAATGGGAGTGGTAATCCCAACTGGAATCAAATGGAACCAGTTACACACCATTTGAGTCCATTCGGAATCTTGAAAATCAAACTGCTTTTTCGACTGGAACTTTCTTTGCATTTCGCTGACTTTGGACTAGAAAAAGATGTAGTCAAGAATTTTTTTATTGCAAATAATGGATGTGGGTCTCTGAAGGTGTTCATCCAACTTTGCAAATCACATCTATTGTCTAAAGTCAACATTTAGTGATTTAGAAAAACCAACTTATTCAACAAATTGAAAACAAAAAAAGCCTATGGTGTGCAACATGGCTGGCAGCTGTCTGTATGTAAATGGACTGCCTGGCCAAACACAATAAATTTTTTAACCCTGAGCTCAAATTAGCTGACATACCTAATATGCATGCAATGCGTACTTCTTTATATCATATACACACACATACATACAAATCTTGCACGCAAATCGATGTGCAGAATGCTTTAAAACATTTAGCTACGCCACTGGAAATCGCGCATCCTCGACAGAACAATTAGTGGCAGATGGACTGCATTGCTGACCAGTCCGAAGCATGTCATTTCAAGGCTTAAATTTCTAGACAGAATGGTAGGCAGTGCTTTTAACCTGTTTTATACCCATATCTTGCTGCAACCAATTGGCAACTGCTTTGTATGTATTTGACCTGCAGACTGCCCACAGCCTTCTACAGTTGCGTCCATATTTGCAATATATTTTACTATAAAGCCGTGCACTAGCTCCATCTAAAAGCATTAAGTTCACCCAATGCTATACATCCCCAAGTGTCCCACTTATCACTTTAATGCTAAAAAAAGTAATGTAGCCCCTTCAGAGGCAGTGTGTACAATTGTTTATATCAAGGTGTATTTCCTATTACATATGGCTCAGTGTGGTACAGTGAAAAGGCATGAGTACACATGGCACCCCAAGGCTGCTGTCTCACATAGCATTGCTATTTTATTTAATTTCAAAGTGGCAGTGCACAACTTATAATATATATATATATGCATTCTGGATCTTAGAGGGCAACTGCGGTGTTTTTATTTTCATCATTTTGTGCTTTTAGTTGAATTACATTCCTCGACATGTGCTGACTCCAACACAAAAAGTTTTTCGAAATTCCAACTAGAAGTATTTTTAAAAAAGAAAAATAGCAAATCGAAACCGAAACTGCTTTCCCGGCCAGAAACGATGTCCCAGTTGGTGAAATGGCGACGTCACACTCAGTATTAGAAAAACACTCGTACGTGTGCTGGATAGTGAAAATAAAGTATGGAAATCATGACGTACTGCATAAAATGTGTGAGGTAGTTCAATATAAGCCTCATAATTTCATAATCACGCGGGAAGTGGACAGTAACGGCGGTATACTGTTTGCGACATCAGAAACTCAGTGTTGCCCGCAGAAATACTCTCAACTTAAGCCATGAAAACGGCATATTTTAAAGCCGTGTTGCGCGTGAACGGATTATTGCACAGTGCCCAAATTTTTTAGAATGCATCAGGACGGAGAGGAGCATGTATGGTAAAATTTTTACTAGAATATTCAAATGTCAAAAAACCTCCAGAGTTGCCCTTTAAGAGTACTCAGCAGCCACCATAAGGCATTGACACCGGCTCAAGCTTTTTTGGCCGGAATAGCCAATGGGAACCTCAGATCAATACAGAGTGAATTTGAAGAATCTACCGAAATTGTGATCAGCAAGGCTCTCCATCACACAAAAGCAATTTGTAACTTTTGCTCTTATTTACTACTTTAAAAAGAGACTGCAGCAGTTTCCCAATGTGCTAATACTCAAGATTTTTTAAGTAGATTAGTTGATCATGTCTGTGAAGTTATTTTTTTCAATTATGCCCAAACACCTGTGCAATCGCCGACTGAAAATGCACAATTCAAATCTCCTGTGCCCCACGCGACTACTACAGAGGAGGAAAGCAGAGAGAGAAACCTCACTTCTCCATCCATAGTCACATTGAAGAGCCGGAGGCATTCAGAGCCAACTGAGACAGCTTTTGGCGTGCCCTGTTCGTCTTGCATGCACTGCAGGTATACAAAACACGTCAGCTTAGTGTTGTGCACCTGATACAACACAGCTCTGCATGTGTTCGGATGCACGAACAGCTGTGGGTGCAACGATGCCATCTTCCATCGTTTCTCGCAATGTCAAAAGCTCACGGCACAATGCGACGCTGCTGAGAGATAAACTCAAGTCGACCAAAGGAAACATTCTACTCGAAGAATTTTGGTGACTTTCACTATGTGCAGTTTGTTCCTGATTTCTATAGGGCTTTGTCAAAAAGGCATGGCTGAAACATGACGCGGTTTTTTATATTTTCTTGCACAAAAGTCTTGCTAGTCACCATTCCCTAGAACCACATCAAAGGAAGGGCTTGTACTTCTGATTGTAGTTCTATTGCTGTATGACTATTCAGGTCTCTTGTATGTGAACCGCCGCATTTAGCATCGATTGCAATCTGTTCATGGACGGCAATCTCATGATGGGATGGGCACACAGCATTGGTGCATAGTTGTACTTGAGTCTTCTTTTTGCGCAAAGGTAAGTGCAACAGCTTCTGTGCTAAACATCGAAGTCATCAGCAGCACAAGAAGATGATCAGTTACGAACGAGCAAATGATTAAGAAGAGCCCACTGCTGTGCCGCAGCTAGGTTGTGATTGCTTTCAGAGATCCTTTTCAGCACTGCACGTGCCCAATATGTTTGTGGAATCCTTATGGAAGCATTATTAGAAGGTAAGGCATGTACCACTCAGCTGAGCATTGGCACATTCAGGCATGGAGTACACTGAGCGAGGTTTCCTTCGATGCGTCCAAGCAAGCAATCATCAAAGTTCGTATATGGCCTCGTGATTTTGAACCCCTTGCTGGCTCGTCATTTTACATAGCCCTGTATCACTGCCTTGTCGTGGCGGAGGGGCTTGCGAAACTCAATGAAGTCGTGAGCTCTGCTGTGTAGGGCCACCCAAGATAGACAGGTCACGGCAGAGTTCTGACAAAATGTGATTCACTGGAGAAGGTAATGGCAACACACTCCAGTATTTCCTGCCAAGAAAACCCTATGGCCAGTCACAATACTATTAATGATATGGCGCCAGAAGATGAGCCCCCCAGGTTGGAAGGCGTCCCACATGTTACTGGGGATGAACAAAGGGCGATTCCTAGTAGCTACAGGACGAATGAAGCGGCTGGGCTAAAGCCAAAAGGACGCTCAGTTGTGGATGTGTCAGGAAGCGACCGGAAAGTCCGATGTTGCAAGGAGATATATCACACAGCAACATGGAATGTAAGATCTATGACGCAAGGTAAACTGGATGTCGTCAAGCGAGAAATGGACAGATTGAACATTGATATCTTGAGTATCAGCGAGCTCAAGTGGACCGGAATGGGAGAATTTAACTCCGGCGACCATTATGTCTTTTATTGTGGGCACGAATCCAAGAGAAGGAATGGGGTCGCTCTCATAGTAAACAGAAGAATGGGCAAAGCAGTGCTAGGGTACAACCCCAAAAACGACCGAATGATTTCACTTCGGATCCAAGGTCACCCTTTCAACATAACAGTTATCCAAGTCTATGCACCGACCACTACTGCTGAAGAAGCTGACGTTGAGAGATTGTATGCGGACCTACAATGCCTTTTAGACCGCACCCCATCATCAGACGTCGTTTTTCTCATAGGAGACTGGAATGCTAAGGTCGGGAGTGAAGAAATATCCGGAATTATAGGCAAGTTCGGTCTTCGCGAGCCAAATGAAGCTGGGCAGAGGCTAGTAGAGTTTTGTCAAGAAAACAACCTGACCATAGCGAATACTCATTTTCAACAGCACAAGAGGCGCCTGTACACATTGACTTCACCGGATGGTCTGTACAGGAATCAGATCGATTATATTCTTTGCCGGAAGAGATGGAGAAGCGCTATACAAGCAGTAAAAACAAGGCCTGGGGCCGATTGTGGCACCGATCATCAGCTTCTTGTTGCCAAAATTAAGCTTTGATTGAGGAAAACGCAGAAAACTAGAAGGCCTTACAGGTATGATCTGGATCAAATTCCATTAGAATATGCTGTGGAAGTGAGGAATCGATTTCAAGAATTAGGTCTAGAAGACAGAGAGCCTGAAGAGATGTGGACTGATGTTCGTGATATAATACAAGAAGTTGCTACTAAGGTAATTCCAAAGCAAAAGAAATGCAAGAAAGCAAACTGGTTATCTGAAGAGGCTTTGCAAATAGCTGAGGAAAAGAGGATGGCAAAAGTTATGGGGGAAAGAGAAAGATACAAGGTTCTCAATGCGGATTTTTAGAAAATAGCAAGGAGAGATAAGAATGCCTTCCTGAACATACAGTGCCAAGCAGTTGAGGACAACAGCCAATTAAGGAACACAAGAGCTCTGAATAAGACAATCAAAGATATCAAAGGAAGCTTCTGTTCTAAGCTGGGCGTGATAAAGGACAAACGAGGCAAGGACCTCACTGAAGCCTCAGAGATAAAGAAGAGGTGGCAGGAATACACATAAAAACTGTACAAGAAGGACCCGAATGTGCAAACCCAACATAAGACGGTTGTGATTAGTGATCTCGAGCCAGGCATCCTGAAGAGTGAAGTTGAATGGGCCTTAGCCAGCCTTGCTAAGAACAAAGCTAGCGGAATTGATGGCATTCCAGCTGAGTTGCTTCAAAACCTCAACTATGACGCTGTTAACATTCTGCATACATTATGTCAGAAAATTTGGACAACCCTGCAGTGGCCACAGGATTGGAGGAGGTCAGTTTACATCCCCACTCCAAAGAAAGGCAGTGCCAAAGATTGTTCCAACTACCGCACGATCGCGCTTATTTCGCATGCTAGCAAGGTGATGTTGAAAATCCTCGAAGGTAGGCTGCAGCAGTATGTGGATCGGGAGGTTCCGGACGTGCAAGCTGGGTTTCGCAAGGGCAGAGGAACTAGAGACCAAATTGCCAACCTTCGCTGGATCATGGAAAAAGCAAGAGTTCCAGAAACCTATCTACTTCTGCTTTATTGATTATGCAAAAGCGTTTGACTGCGTAAATCTCAGCAGATTGTGGCAAGCTCTCCAAGAGATGGGAGTTCCAATTCACCTCATCTGTCTCCTCAGGAACCTTTATGAAGGACAAGAGGCCACAGTCAGAACTAGGCAGGGTCTTACTGATTGGTTTCCGATTGAGAAAGGAGTGAGGCAAGGCTGCATACTGTCGCCCTGCCTGTTTAACCTATATGCAGAGTGGTGCATCATGAGGAAGGCCGGTCTGGACGAGTCCTCAGCTGGAGTGAAGATTGCTGGAAAACGTATCAACAACCTTAGATATGCGGATGATACTACTTTAATGGCAGAAAGTGAAGTGGAACTCAAGAGACTTTTGATGCGCGTACAAGAAGAGAGTGAGAAGTTTGGGCTTAAACTGAACATTAAAAAGACAAAGATCACGGCGTCTTGCCCTATCAAGTCCTGGAGCATCAATGGACAAGAAGTGGAAGCTGTGACAGATTTTCTCTTCTTGGGCTCCAAGATTACCTCGGAAAGAGACTGCAGCCATGAAATTAGGAGACGCCTGCTTCTGGGAAAGAGACCAATGGTTAGCCTTGACCGTCTAGTAAAGAGCAGAGACATTAGTCTGCCAACCAAGATCCGTATAACTTGCGCTATGGTCTTTCCAGTTGTGATGTACGGATGTGAGAGTTGGACTGTGAAAAAGGCTGACCGCCGAAGAATTGACGCATTTGGATTGTGGTGCTGGCGAAGACTCTTGAGAGTTCCTTGGACTGCCAGAAGATCAAATCAGTCGATATTGTCGACCATAAACCCTGACTGCTCATTGGAGGGTCAAATTCTAAAGTTAAAGCTCAGCTACTTTGGTCATCTGATGAGAAGAGAGGAGTCGCTGGAGAAATATTTGATGTTGGGAAAGGTTGAGGGTCGCCGGAGAAGGGGTAGGCAGCGAACGCGATGGTTAGATGGCATCCTCGAGGCACTGCAGATGAAGTTATGTGATGTTAGGAAGATAGTGAGAGACCGGAAAGAGTGGCGTGACATGGTCCATAGGGTCACGAAGAGTCGGACACGACTGAACTGAACTGTATTGTTTGGGGATGAAAGTTAAATATGAAATGAAAACGAGGCTCTTGTAAGAAAACACAGCTCAGAACATGGTTTCCTCATAATGGTATGGGTGCAGCGGAGCGGCAGCTTGACTTTCAGCATACGTCAGCCGTCAATCCACTAAACATATTGTGAGTGTACAATAAAAGGGAAAGGTTCTCCAAGTATGCTAAATGTCCCATGACTCAAGCAGCATTCTGTGTGTTTGACTTGGTCTCAAGCACAATAGCTGTCAATGCTTCGCACGCATCACACACTTCGGCAACCACGCTTCATTTGCTATTCATTTGTCTGGTGGCAGCAGTGTACTGCTTCACCCTTTCTATAAAATTTTCAGTCTCCCCCAAGTATGACAGCTGGCACTCAAAGCAGGATTTGGTGCACCACACCTTGGGCCCTTTTTTCACAACAATGACTTTTCGGGCGGGGGGGGGGGGGGAAGGCCTGAGGCGGAGAAGACGGCTAGTGCATTGTTTGCTGCCTTTCCTTCCCAAGAACATGTGTGCCAAGGGCCATGCAGTTTCTGCTAATAATGACACATACTACTTTTCAATATGCCTTACTCTATACTGAAGCAAGGCTTCATGCAAAGTCTACGCTCACCACAATTAAGTGTTGTACTGTTTGTGGGCGCATCTGGTAGATACATGTGGTCAAAAACCCGATGGTCATTAGTGTGGAAAAGGCGCACCATAATGAATTTCAAAAAGTCGCAGAGGGCTATGATCAGCATGCAGCGCAACAACTAAGCCGCATCGGCAGCTTTCCCGGTTCTCAAAATGTTGTCAGACGACGGCCAATCACAGGCGACGGCGCGACCCGCGGTGAGCTCCGTCGCACGGGCTGTGCATTTCTGCTGGAAAAAGGCTATTTCTGCTCTTTTCTGCCAAATTTCAATCCAAGATTCGAGTTCAAAGCATGAAAAATGAAGTTTCTGCTGAAAGCCCGATGTTTGCAAAAAGTGCCGGACAGATGTAACAATCGGGCATACTAGACATTGTCACTTAAATGGTTTGGTTCGTGAGGCTTAACGTCCCAAAGTGACTCAGGCTATGAGAGACGCGTCAACTAAATGGTTGGCCACCTTACGACTTCGATTAATTGGACCTCTTTTAACAGACATTGGATGTAGAAGACAATCGGTTGTTATGAACAAGTTAGCCTTGAATTTTGGTACTTGGGCTTGCTTGTAAGAGACATATTAACATCAAATGCACCATCCATCGCCAGTTCGTTATAGCCAGTGAAACCAAAGGCACATACACCATCATTATTAACTATAACTTCAGCAAACAGCACAAGCCAGTCAGCTATAAAATTACTAAAAATGTACTTGCTGTGGAAATGAAACGTAGAGCTCTTCAGGCTTGCCCTCAAAGAGCGCAAGCAAGACTGCACATGTGAGAGCGTTTGAGCAAGCCTACCGAGCACGTGTTGGGTTCTCCAATTAGTGAAGCTTATCAAAAAGCACCACAGGTGTGTCCGCTAGTCTGAAGAATGCAGCAGATATTGTTGATTAAATTACATTTAGTACAAATGACAAATCTACGCAGTAAATGCAAAGAAAGCCATCAGCTGGTGCCGCTGACGTAAAGAAGCCATTGTGCCTAGAAAGTGATATACCCAAGGTTAAAACCAACGACATTAAAATAGAAGTGGTTCTGCTCTGGTTGCTATTCAGACAGTTTCAACTCCACTCAGAAATAAGCCATGTTTTTTATTTTCCGTCTGAGTATTGGCATTGACTGTTACCCATTGTCAAACAAGCATAAATGTCTGATATTTCTGCTGGTTATGTTTCAGCCTTGGCTGCACCTTGGTTTTAAGCTGGCTTTTATGATTTAGTTTTTTTTTTTGAACTCCAGAGTTGCAAATTACTAGTTGCAGTGTCACGTCACATCGCAATGGCACTTTGCAATCACTTTGGCCCACAGCGGCCATGAGGCTGTTGGCCCGTTTTTCAAGCTGGAAGAAGCTTGTTGAAGAATAGCATGAATGCAGCCATGAAGCAGACCAAAATTTACAATTATCTCAATAGCAAATGTAAGATGCAAAGCATGTGGTGGACCAAGCAAATGCAATATGTAAATGACAGCTATAATAATTATTTTACTACAGGATACACCCTTAATTTGCACATATTTTAGCCATAGGATGCTTAGTCAAAATAAGGTCTGGTTAGAAAATGGGAATGTGGTACCCTGCTTATAGGGGCCTCTCAAAGAAAAGACAAAAACTGCTCCTCAGTGCATATCTGTTATAAAGGGGGTTCAACTGTACTTCATATCATTCTAGGGTACTTCAAATGAAGATTCTTTGGAAATAGACCACAGAATTGGTAGAAGCAATAGAGAACATCGAGCCGCTGCCAACAAAAAATGAAACCCCGGTGAAGTGGATCAGGACGAAATTCTTACGGGGTAAGCTCTGCGTGCAGCTCCACCCTTGAGGCCACTGTCCACCCTCCGGTCGAAAATATTTTCTTCCCCGTGACTGTGAGGCTTCGCCCCCAGAACGCAAGGCCGAAAATATTTTTTGAGAAGAGTAACTAATAATGCAGTTACAGCCACTGCAATCTCTTGATTCTGTCGTATTTCTCTCCTCCCGTTCCCTTGCAACGATTTTTCACTCTCCCGCCCGGTCGTCTAGCCTCCACAAGCCAAATTCCCCTTCCTCCTCCGCGTTTGGTGGGAGGGGGGGCGTGGCACTCTGCGTGCGCGAAAACGATACGGGCGAGGGAGTGCACACCGCTGCATTCATTGCATTCAGTGTGGCCGTGGCGAGGGAAAAGCGCGGTTGTGCACGCCCATCCTTCACCTGTTAGCGAGACGGACCAATTGGATGGACTTGTACAGAACGGGGAAGCTGGTTACCCGAAGGGGAGGATGGGAGAGCTTTGATTTGCATTTTCGTTGCTTTGCGGCGCGCCTATCGCTGTAGCATTTTGCACAGGCTATCTCCGGTACCTGATCGAAGCATTGGGCTCCTTTGTTTAAAAAGTCATACCCTGGACAGTGGCCCTTTAAGTACGTATGCCACCACCTTTTTGGAAGAAATCTAACTTATTTTCATATTTTGAAGTTTGATTATTCAAGAATGCTCAGAGAAAAACTTTTTTTAACTCGAACCATCCAAATGTTATAGGCATTTGCAACCCCTTCAGCACGCATCCGAAACTAATAACTACTGACTTGACAATATGTGCAATTTCACTCCAAAAATTGCTTCGTATGCCTATTTCTATATATTTTCTTGCAGTATGTTCTTAGTTTCAGGAGCATTTTGCGAAACTTGATACTTCTAATGTAGTTCAATATTTCCACTTGAAGGCTACAGAGCAGACCAGAATTCCGTTTACATTTATCACATTTGTTTTGTAAGTTGTCTGTGTTAGTCTGATACAATTAGCTTAGTATTGTTTAGCAATGTTACAGTAATCCTGTAAAGATGGTTATGTTCAGAGCAAAACAACGATGTCAACGCAAGTGTTTACATAACCAACACATCAAGTGTGAGCCCAATATGGGGCACGTGGACTCTTGACGAGAACAGCAAAACTAGCCAAAGTGGAGAAAGACTGATGTTACACTTAAGGTTCATCGCTCGAAGGTAACGGGATCATAGACATTGAGATCCTTTCACCATTACCTGATCTTTGGCCTGCACAGAATTATACTGCTTAAAACATACCAGGCACTATACCAGAATGCAAGAGGACTTCACTAAAACTCGAGAAACGCGCTCGCTGTGGTGTCTACTTTATGTATGGCATTACCTGCGATTCCTGCAGCTATGAATTTTCATTCGTCTTGAAAAAAAAAAAAAATTGCCAGCTGCATAGACTTTTTTTAACGAGCGGAATTCAGCATTACAGTCAGCTGAGGATGCAAAAGAGGACAGAAAAAACAAACATGCTTTAGCTCGCACAGAAAGAAGACTGCTGCTTCTAAGGAGGGCCCAAGCTATGAGCCCGGTGCTTTTTATGCATATTGCGCATTTTGTAGACATTTGTTTCAAATCTTTAAGCGCGTTTTTCTCAAAACATGCATCTTTGATAAATAGTTACTCGAGCAGTGATAACTTCAGTTCTAATGAAATCTGTGCAATGAAGCAGAATGAATGAAATAATTGGTTCACAGGAAGGGAAAGGCGCAGTATCTGTCACACTTGTTTCTGTGAACACCTGAACCACGCCGAAAGGGAAGTTAAAGTGGAAAGAGAGAAAGAGGAGCCGTAGTGGAGGGCTACGGAGTAATTTCGACCACCTAGGGATCTTTAACGTGCGCCGACGTCGCACAGCACACGGATGCCACTTCGTTTTGCCTCCATCGAAATGCAGCCGTTGTGGCCTGGTTCCAACCCGGGCACTCCATCCAGCATAGTAGTCGGGCGGCTTACCACTGCACCACCCCGGTGGGGCATTGAAAACTAGTGGCAATTTTGTTTTGTGGTTAATTGTATGAAAAAAAAAAACTGCCAGTTGTATATCAGTATTTCTACGATAATGCCCTTTAGTAGAGGTATGGCAGGTATTGAGGTTGACTGCGCAGATTATCGACATCTGCATGAAACTGCTAACTTAATTTTGAATCACACCTCCTATTTCGGAGTTATGACTGTTGATGCAATACCCACATTTCAAAAAAACAAATTTTTTAGCCAAACAAGAACTGTATCTTTTAAACAAAAATTACCAATTTTTTTCTTATAGGTGGTGACATACCTTAAAAGGCCTTTGCAATGCTACTTGGGATAAAATTCTAATACAAGTAATACATAGAGGTGTTTTGCGAGTAGTTGAGTCAGGTTTGATAACTTTACGTGGAGCTGATAATTTGTAAATCATTTTACAACAGTGGTCCTGGCGACCACTCGCTGACAAAGCGTGGTGGGGCGTAGTCTTGCGCGCCAGCAGGGACTGAGCTGAGGGGGGAGAGCACAATTTCCAATCCCCCACATGTTCGGTGCTAATGAAGCCGGCTTAAAAATTTGTGTGTTGCAGAGAACTGATGGCATACATACTGCTAGTGCGAGTTTTATAATTTTAGTAAATAGCTTTTCATGGGCCCTTTAACCAAGTATCATCTACTCGAGCTGCTTGATTAATTTATGAAGTGCTTTTCAGAGAATGATATGCATGGCAGTCTAGAAATTTCCAAGGATCCATATGTATTGGCGAGACTAGAATGCTGTGCATTGCTGAGGCAACGACATCCAAACAATTTTTCAAGCTTTGAGCAGCACTACATGTCTCTGGCATCGATGCTCCGCATAATTCCTCCAAGAGCAAGCTTTGGAAAGTGGCACTAGTAATTGCTGTTGTCAGAAGTAGGTCTAGAATTGGAACCCCATTTCAGAAAGCAGTATTAAAAGATGGTGTCCTTTATACGAAGGGTCTCCACAAGCAGTTGATGATAACAAGCAAAACCAATAATGAATTAAATATTTGTCCACTGCACTGGGTTGGATGGCAACAACTACTGCCCACTTTAATTTCTACTTCCTTCCCACAAAGGTGCTGAAACACTGGTTGTTTCATGGTTGCTTACATAAATGCGGAGTTTTCCTCAGCTGAAGTGCTGCAGAGGTCTGCTACTACGAATTATACCATAAAAATTAGCAGCAATCGAAGCAGGCAAGCTGAGAGGCTATAAAAATGCCTGATTATATATTTCTGCAACGTTACAACTGACTACAACTAGTTGTTCCATTGTAGGCGGTCATAAGGTGCAGCGGTGGCGTAGCGGTAGAACATCCGCCTCGCATGCAAGAGGACCGGGGTTCAAATCCCGGTGCCGCGCAATTCTCCTCCGGATTTAAAAAAAAAAAGGAAGAAAGAAATCCGCGTGTCGATGGAATTGCATAAACAGGTTTGGGGTGCGACCTGATGCCGGTGAACACCTCCGGCAACGCACTTCCTCACCAGAACAGAAGTTGGCCACCCTGGTGCAGTAAATGGCCGCAACCTCTCATGATAAGCTCCACAAAACCCCGGCCCTCAGTCACCAGCAGCTGCGGAACAACTGACCACGGCGGCGTTCAGACCTGTGACGCAGCAGGGGGTGCTAAGAAAGCCTGGCTCCACTGGACAGGCCGCCATTGGAAACTGACCCTGGCAATGTTTAATGCTAGAACCCTAGCTAGTGAAGCTAGTTTAGCAGTGCTCTTGCAGGAACTAGAAGGTATGAAATGGGATGTCATAGGGCTTAGTGAGGCTAGGAGGCTGAAGGAGGCATATACTGTACTGAAGGATGGGCATGTTTACCGGAGAGGTTTACCGGAGAGGCGAGAACTAGGAGTAGGTTTCCTTGTCAATAAGTATATAGCGGGTAATATCGATGAATTCTATAGTATTAATGAGAGGGTGGCAGGCATCGTAATTAGGCCTAATAAGCGGTATAAACTGAAGGTTGTACAGGCCTACGCACCTACATGTAGTCATGATGACCAGGCAGTTGAAAGCTTCTATGAAGATGTAGAATCGGCAATGCGAAAAGTAAAGACGCAGTATAGTGTACTAATGGGCGACTTCAATGCCAAGGTAGGGAGAAAGCAGGCAGGAGAGAAGGCAGTTGGTGACTATGGCATTGGTTCTAGGAATAGCAGGGGGCAGTTACTAGTTGAGTTTGCAGAGCGCAATAACTTACGAATCATGAATACCTTCTTCAGCAAACGGAAGAACCGGAAATGGACATGGAAAAGTCCGAATGGGGAGACTAAAAATGAAATCGACTTCATAATGTGTTCAACCCCCGCCATTATGCAAGATGTAGAGATAATCGGGAAAGTGCGATGCAGTGACCACAGGATGGTGAGGTCCCGAATTAGCCTAAATCTGAAGAAGGAACGCAACAGATTACTAAGAAAGAAACCCATCAACGAATTAGCGGTGAGGGGGAGGGCAGAAGAGTTCACGATCTCGCTACAGAATAGGTATTCAGCTCTAACCGAGGATGGCGACATTACCCTAGAAGCAAGGAACAATAATTTCAGAGATATCATTACTGAGTGCGGTAGAAGTAGGCGGTAGGACAGTTAGAGAGGATACCGGTAAGCTGTCTAAGGAGACGAAAGATTTGATTAAGAAACGCCAGAGAATGAGAGCTTCCAATCCAACAGACCGGATCGAATTGGCCGAGATATCAAAGCTAATCAATAAGCGCAAGGTGGCCGATATAAGGAAGTATAACATGGAGAAAATTGAGCATGCTGTAAAGAACGGGGGAAGCCTTAAAGCGGTAAAGAATAAATTGGGCATAGGCAAAAACCAGATGTATGCGATAAGGGACAAGGCGGGCAACGTCATCACGAATATGGATAAGATAGTCAAAGTAGCTGAGGAGTTCTATACAAATCTCTACAGTCACCAGTGACGAAGGACGAGGTCAAGAAAGCATTAGAAACTATGAAAAGGGGGAAATCAGCTGGAGAAGATCAGATAACTACGGATTTGCTGAAGGACGGGGGGGATATCGTGTTAGAAAAACTGGCCCCCTTGTATACGCAGTGCCTGGTGTCATCGACGGTACCGGAACCATGGAAGAATGCAAACATTATCCTCATTCATAAGAAAGGGGACTCTAAGGACCTTAAAAATTACAGACCAATCAGCTTACTGTCTGTTACGTATAAGGTATTTACTAAGGTAATCGCTAATAGAATCAGGACAACCTTAGACTTCAATCAAGCAAAGGATCAAGCAGGGTTTCGGAAACGGTACTCTACTATCGATCATATCCATACCATCAATCAGGTGATAGAAAAATGCTCGGAATATAACCAGCCCTTATACATAGCATTCATTGATTACGAAAAAGCATTTGACACAGTTGAAACCTCGGCGGTGATGCAGGCATTGCGAAATCAGGGGGTAGACGAGCCGTACGTGAAAGTGCTGGAAGATATAGTAGCTGCACAGCAACCATAGTTCTCCATAAAGAAAGTAACAAAATTCCCATAAAGAAAGGTGTTAGGCAAGGAGACACAATCTCCCCAGTACTATTCACAGCTTGCTTAGAGGAAGTATTCAGACTTGGAATGGGAGCAATTAGGGATAAGGGTAGATGGAGAATACCTCAGTAATCTGCGATTTGCTGATGACATTGCCTTGCTAAGCAACGCGGGAGATGAACTACAAATAATGATTGATGACCTAGACAGGAAAAGTAAAAAGGTAGGCTTGAAAATCAATATGCAGAAGACTAAGGTAATGTTCAACAGCCTTGGGAAGGAACAGCAGTTTACATTAGGTAGCGAAGTACTGGAAGTAGTAGGCGAATATGTCTACTTAGGACAGGTAGTAACCGCAGATCCGGACCATGAAAAAGAAATAACAAGAAGAACAAGATTGGGATGGAGCGCATTTGGCAAGCACTCGCAGATTATGTCCAGCAGCTTACCGGTATCGCTAAAGAGGAAAGTATATAACAATTGCATCTTACCTGTACTTACCTATGGCGCTGAAACGTGGAGGCTAACCAAGTGAGTTCTACTTAAGTTGAGGACAACCCAGAGGGCTATGGAACGAAAAATGGTAGGGGTAACATTAAGAGATAGGAAGCGTGCAGAGTGGGTCAGAGAAATAACTCAAGTTACCGACATTCTGGTGGACATTAAGAAGAAGAAATGGACATGGGCAGGACATGTAGTGCGAAGAGAGGATAACCGATGGTCGCTTAGGGTAACCAACTGGATTCCAAGAGAAGGAAAGCGTAGCAGGGGGCGGCAGAAAGTTAGGTGGGCGGATGAGATTAAGAAGTTCGCAGGGGTCAAGTGGATGCAGCTAGCACAGAACCGGGTTAAGTGGAGAAATATGGGAGAGGCCTTCGCCCTGCAGTGGGTATAGTCAGGCTGATGATGATGATGAGGCGGTCATCAACAACCTTTGCAGCATTGAGGTGCCATGTGTACAAATGTACACATCATACAAATTTGCTGTGCGCTTAGTAAACATGTTCTCATTGATGTCATTCAGTTTGGCTCCCTCCAAGAGACAATACAGTCGAACCCGGATATATCGAATTTTGGTTATATCGAACTCACGGAATATTCCCTTGAAAATCCCATGTAAAAGTATAGGAAAGCCGCGTCATATATCGAACTCAATTTCACCGGTCGTTCGATATATCGAACTTTGCACCACGCACTGGAAAGTGTGCCTTCCCCAAAGACGATCGCATCACCCTCGGCTGTTTGCCGCGTGACGTTTTCAAGCCACGCGCGGAAGGAATGAGAGGGTACAGTTCGGCTAGGGCAGCGCCGCGCCCATTCCCCAAAGGCGCGCGCATCTGCGGTTATCGTTTCCCGCGCGCCAGCACGTGACGTTTGCAAGCCATGTGCGTGAATGAACCAGAGAGAACAGGTGGGAACGAGAGGGGAAAAACGCGATAGAGCGAACCGCAAGGGTGTGCCCATTCTTTCGCCGAGCTCTCTCCTTCCTCTTTCCCGGCCTTCGTTCGCAGTAGCACGCGCTACGCATGCGCCAAGCCAGCTCAGCTTGGCTCAGCCCGTTTTCAGACAGAACGTCGGACGCTTTCTCCAGCGTACGCGTGTTGCGAACCCTCTGCGCGCGGCGGCTGACGTGGCTATGACGCCTGCGGAAGTTAAGCGGCAATCTTTTTTTTTTTTTTGCGAGAGTCGTTTGTTCTTATCGTTGTGCTGTACGCGCGGCGTAGCGTAAGATGTGGAGTTACGAAGCGGCTTTTTTTTTTTTTTTTTTACGGGAGTCGTTTATTCTTGAATGTATGAATCAACGAAAGCACGCGGTCAGCTGCGATCATGACAGCATTTGCAGCTACTTTATCACGCTTTCCAGTGATTTTGTGGCAGTAGACTACGCCCGCCCCAAACGCGGCGTGATAAATCTAACCAGGCTAATGCAATCAAGCCATCACGGGCAGTCTGCCAAGTTCGCTCCCCGCCGCCCCCAGCAGGAGCCATCAAAAGATAAACACGCCGCGACGTTATCTCTTTGCAAGCTGCCAACAAATGAGCTGTGGATGAGACGACCGAAACCGAGTGAGACATGCAAGCGATAACGTTGGCGATTTCTGCCACGGCGACACAGAAACCTTGTTTCGAGCTGCCGGGGTGGCTCGTACGGCAGGACACAGTTCCACAAGTTGGAAATTTTTTGCTCTGTCGCTGAGATCGCTTGTATGTGAGCGAGCTGGCCTTAACGCTTTTTTTTTTTTTTGCCAAATTCTCGAGTGCAAAAGTGGAGGGTGGGTTCATTATGAGTGAGTTGATAACGCGACAAATACAGTATCGTTTTTTCGCATCGTAAGTGCCGTCCCAAGCCGATTTCTGTATATCGATTATCGATACATCGAGCTAATTCGCTATCCCCTTCGAGTTCGATATACCCGGGTTCGACTTTATTTGAAGGAATCTTTTCCTTTGCGTTTTTTTTTTAATTTGGGCCTGAAGGATATAAATGCATGCCAAACTTAGTTGCCTTAGTACTTTTTCCCCGATTTAGGCCTAGTGTAGTGGTAAGACGCCGCTAAACAGATTCCTCATTGTGGCATCCACTAAAGCTTAGTCAAGGTTTTAACAGAATCCTGTCTGGCCATGGAGACGCATAGTGGTTGAAAACGTTTTTTGGCAAGCATATTTTCTTCAGCCACCGCAAATAAGCAAATGTGCTCTCATTGCTGTGAACAGAACATTCACGGTATGTTGCTATTAAAGGTGCACACAGTACCAATGTATAAACGTTCACACAATACCTCTATGAATGAAGAGAAACGATTCATTTCATGCAGTTCCCTCAATGCTTTTGATACAGCAGCACCACAAAGGAGAACTATGAACTAAGAACACAAATGCATTCACACATGAACACCCACTTTTATTTGTTGTAGATTTTGGAAGACTGCAGCCATAACTAAAACCAGGTATGGAACCCTGGTACCGATGGACAGAAACAGTCATTAGCATAGGCCCTTACCACAACTCTCTTAACGATTTTCACCTCACACTAGAGAAAAGCTACTAGTTTATTCACGAAAGCCCAGCTCATTTCAAACCGAGGTATTTTAACACCATTCAGGAAAAACAAAGATTTCTGCATTGTGAAGCCAAAAACAATTCCACAGATCATGCTACAGTAGTAGTATATACTCAGACCAACAGCTCTTGTAAACAGTGCACAATAAAATCCACCAAGTTTGTCACAGACCAAACCACAAGGCTCCTAAAATAATACCGTTAAGATAATAGCAGCCTAAAGAAGACAATAAAGAGTTGTTCATTTCTTAAAGCGAAATTTGAATGAAGATTGTTTTTAGGTACCCATACCACAATCTAGCAGCAAAACCAAAATTTGCGTTGAATGAGCCTTATTCACTCTGAACTGGACACAAGAGTGAAACTATGAAAAGCTGGGCTCATCAAAAGCCACAAGCCTATCTCGTTTAAGTGCACTAGTGGTTAAAAAGTAAACATAAGAGCCTCTAGAAACTACAGCGCGCATATATATAAATAACGAGTCCCTCACTTCAATTTTCTGCTATATATATATATATATATATATATATATATATATAAACATGAACGACTTGACACAATGACACAAGATAAAAAAAAAACTTTTTTTTTTTGTGTGTCAATTCGCTAATGTTTATGCTCTACCGGACCCATTCGAGTTTCCAACCTCTCTCTCTCTATATATATATATATATAGTGAGTAAAATGAAGCTGAGCCAATTTTATTTCGAGGTCTGCCTGCACATGATGTAGGTACACCGGTATTCTAAACAGAAACAAAAAAACACATAATTCAACATTCATAGTTCTATGACAAAAAAAAATCTTTGTTCAAATGACACTCCGGACTAAAGGAATGCAGAATACAAATAGTTTGAGGAACAAATGTCCCAACAAATAGTTACCACAGTGAGCACCAAACCTCGCTTCAGTTCTTTGTTCAGTTAGTGAAGCCCAATATCCTAAAGGCCTTTGGTAGCAAGCTAACAGCTTTGGAACTATGATCAGCCCTGGTGAGGACCCTCAGCTTGTGCAGCCGTGGTCGAGTATTTTCTCTTGGCATAACCATCAGTCTTCGCATGATGGACCTGTGCATCAAAATTTGCTCAACAGACAACTCCTTTGCATATAAGAAGTATAAGAAAACAATGAAAGCATTCTAACTGATGCAAGAAGCTCTCTGGTGCATAAGAATGCTGTAGGCATTATCAGTGTAGATATTGGACACAATGTATATGCCAGAAGAATATCAAACACCTACTCCGGAATTGCTCAAACTTTTACACAGCAAATATGACAATCTGTTCACATTTTCATGAACCATACAAAGCTTCTTGTTGCCATCAAATAGTGGTGTGTGTAAGGGCATGAATGCTAAGTACGCTGACCAATCCACTAGATCAGCCATGCTAAACCATAGCCACGCAGGTCCCGAGACACAAATATGAAACTGTAAAGGCAGTAGCCTTCCACGTACAAAATTTCCCCAGAAATAATCTACTGCCTACAAATTATCAAATATTTCATGAAACAGTTTGTTTCGAAAAGTTCAGGTGCCTCCTGACACTACTCCAGAGCACAATTAGGGGGCATTATCCAATATCTTGGCGATATTTGAAATTCAATTACAAATTATTCCGAAATTTGAACATTTCAGCTCACACCATGCTTTGAAATTGCAGTGCTAAATTATTCTGACATCTACATACTTACTGCAGCAATCTCCTATATAGTACAAATTTCAAATTGGCCAAGATCAAGCTTTATGTACATAACAGTGCTTAGGGTAGAGATAAGAAATCTAGGTTTTTATGTGAAAATGAGATATTATAATTAGAGGTGTGCAATATTTGAGATTTTAAATAGTTTTTTAATAGTATTTGCTATTCGAGAATTTCAGCAGAGAGTTATTCGAGCGCTTGTCCTGTTTTTTCTTCACTTCGTCCCCGTTCGCGCCGTTATCTTTTGGAATATGTATCACCAACTCTCCCGCCTAGCAGTTTGAATTTAATTGCCCAAAGGCTCAGAAATTATGAATTTCTAACTGGCAGCGCAACATCACGACATTCCAACTTGTTCGCTCCCCAGAGAAGCGACTGTCCGCATGAGGCAAAGCCCACGCGGTGATGCACTAGCGAATTTTGAAAGCTGCCGCTGCCCGCTTGTAGGTCAGAAAACGAAGTGCAATACTACATAGTCCATCTAGCCTTGATGCAGTCGACAACTGGCTATGAACCTGACTGGCAGCAATACTACCATTTTATGTATGTATACACATGCGTACAAAAGGGACCCGACCAATCTTTGAAGAACCGAGTAAAGGGGCAAAGATGCAGCCCATGTGTGCTGTAGCAGCAGTTTCACGGCGACTACTTCGATTTTCACTGGAACTTAAAAACTACGCATCTTAGGGCACAGCGGAAAAAAAAAAAAAAAAAGATTACAGGGTCCCTTAGATGTCTTTTAGGAGGAGAATGGCAAAAGTCTACCCTTCCTCACCTATCATTTGCCCCTTATCGGCGTTCGTTGCAGTGCTACATATAACTTATCTACAGGAAAGGAAAGGTTTGGATGGTACACCATCGTTCATATCACGTGGTGTTCCTTGGCGTGCGTTAAAGTGGGGGATTGCAGAACGCTAGACAAAAACATACCTCTCGGAATACGACATTTCGCACACAAAATTTCGTTCCATGAGTCTAGAAAGGTTTTTGCCTTAAAAAAATGAAAGCCCGGTTCCAAGCTAGCCTGCACAACCACACCATACACAGTCCAACCCCACACACTGGGTACCTAACGGGATGTTTTTTTTTTTTTGTTGTGGTTCACAACATTTGCACGGTTGAGGCCAATCACAGACTTGAAGTCTGGTGAGATCAAAACGAGAGGGATAAGTGGGCTATGAGCCATTGTAAATGCTGCATTTTTGGCCGCAGTCCACAACAGACACCTTACCTTCAAATGCCATGAGGAAGCATGAAGGACTGGTCATGCTAGCATTCATGCTCAGGTTGCAGTCATTCTGGCCCCTTTGTAAGCTGTCTTGCTACATTTTGGCAGTGCATTACCTCACTGTTAATTGACTGCTCATGTCACCCCTCCATTAATGCCACCATACAACACTTCATGACAGCACTCAGTAAGCTACCTTTTCATATGTGAGCAACGAGTCAGACTGTGATATTGGACTTTTTTTTTCACTCAGAGCAATCATTATCAAATAGCTGTAAACAAGGTATCACTACTTGATTCCTCCTTATTTAATGCCCGATAGGCCTAACATAAGTAACAAATTATGGTGATGATGGGCAGAAGCAATTTTTTTTTATAATATCTGCATTTCTTTTCCGTTTTTTGGAAAAATATATTTTAGAGCACAGCTCTTTGGCGCCTGTTACTGTGTTTCGTGGCGTCGCTGTCGGTGTTGTCCCTCGTAACCAGGTTCTGCACTGCGCACCGCCGCAAAGGGCTGACAGAGTGGAGCAGGAAAGAGTCTGCTGGCATTGTATGCTCCCGGCATAAAAGTGGATTCTGCCTAGAATGCTGGTGAACTTTGATGCATTCAACGAAAAACTGGCTGTGTTCGATGCAATGCTTGGTAGTTCGCACCATCCGAACCGAAACGCACAGCCGCTGCAGTTCTTCACTGCAAACCGCCTGCCTGTATAGTTTATTCTCTGCCAGTTCTTTCTAAGCCATGAACGAGGCAACCAGTGGAAGTCCTTCGTCGGCCGCTACGTACAGTTACTCTGCCTAGTGCCACCACCACCTTTCCTGTTGTAGCTCAGGCCACATACGCATTTAGATCAAGAACTGTTAGTGGAGTGTTGCTTGCTCAAATGTTTTGCCTCAATCTATCGAAAAGCTGAAAAAGCTGATGAGCTGCACTCAAATTTCGCATTAGAAAGTAATGCAATCATCGGCAATTTTTTAATTTTCAACTGTGTACAAATTTTCAATATTATTCAAAAATATTTTGTTTGCAACCAATTTTCATTACCAGCAGGATATGCTTTGCCCACCAAAATTCGCACACCACTAAAAACTTCCTTTCTTCTGGTTACAATTTGTAGATTTCATCTGTAATTTAACACAGAATTCGAAAGATATACAATTTGATTTGCCTTCTGTGCTACTCAAACTTGCTTTCCATTCAATTTTTTGGCATTTGCACAGCTCTAATTATAATGATATACTATCAATCAGATGACTGCACTTGCACAGCAGCACACAAATAGTAAGGAAAATTGATGCATAAAGCTTCACAGATCTCTGGCAGAAAACATTGCCTTCCAGATTAATTATTACAAAGCGTGCAGAGTTATTGAAAAGAAAAATGTGAACACTATGCACTGCTTTCAGACTAGGTAATCCTCTAACACAACAATGATCTGGACAAGCTGCCTTGAGAGCATATAATCATGCACAAGAAGAAAATCAGAGAAAAAAAGAGAATATTACAAAGTCCTGCAAGGTCATTTAATGCGAGTTTTGATCTTCAGTAAATGCGCTTTAAAAGGTATTAACAATGAGGTGCTTTCATACTGCATAGCAATAATCTTCAGGTAGTACTTGAGTCTTCCACCTCTGACAAATCCAAACGCGGTGGTGTGGATGAAACTGGAGAACTTGACACAAAGTCCGACACAGAAGCCTGACGCATCATCCGTTGCCGGAACCCATCAGAGTCAAAAGGGGTGATGTGCTAAGACAAGAACAGAATCAATCATGACAGTGTTGCCACTCATCACCCTTCCCTCAAGGAGTGCAACCTTTTCTCTCTCAGAACATTAGCCAACATGTGTGCCAAGCTACCGTGCAGGTCACAAGTATGGGACAATACCATATCGAGGTGCTGGAAGGGCGCTGGGACAAAAGGAGTAAACAGCCTTGAAAAAGAAATAACAAAATGTGCATGCTTTACCAATACCACTACAGACATAATTACCACTGCCAGCTGGATGCAAGCTTCAAACAATGCGACCAGATGCACAAAAGCCAACATGCAATGAGACCTAGCAGAAGCTACTAAACGAGACCTGAGCTATACATTAGACGAAACTATCAGCCAAGAGTGAAAGCTACATTAAAAATGCAAAACAAGCATCTCAAGGTGCACAAATTATATTTGTCATCGCAGCAAACACAAAGCAGACATCTAGAATGAACATACATCAGTTCTAGGATTACACAGATTACAAGGAACGAAGTTGCTAACACGGCACAATTAAGCTACTTATGCCATGAAGCGGACATGCGAAGCGAAAAAGACAAGCTGCCTTCTTGGATAAGCAGACACTGTGCACCGAGCAAGCAAAAAATTCAAGGAAATAAACTCCACAATGAAGCAGAATCAAGAGGCCTACTTCTCCTTGATGCAGGCCAGGTATTGGGTAGCCTCGTAATATCCAACAATTCAAATGTAAAACATTCCATGCTTAAAGATTTTTTTTTTTTTTTCATAGTAAGGCCTTTAGTCAGATACAGCAGACAGCATGCAATAAAGACATGAAGCTGGGATTCTAGTCTTGGTTTTACAGTCTGAAGATGGTTCCTCTTAGGGTTTGCCAACAACAACAGCCCAGAGCAGTGCAATATGTAATGCAAGCAAAAAATGCCTTTTGGTAGCAATGGAAGCATACATCATGCAAAATGTACCTCCATTTTAAAGTCCCAGAAAAAAACAAACACCCCACAGTCCGCTAACAACTAAACAAATCATCAGAAATTGCAAGTTTTGAATAAAAGAAAAAAACAACATATAGAGATATAAAAATGTCAGCTCAACATTCCTGCTTTCAAGCTTTTAGTTAAAGAGCAAATGTCAAGGCATTTATCATTAAATATGCCAAACCCAATGCTGCTGTTTAAAAGGTGCTAATGAGCAGGAACAGTAAGGTAATGATAGTTACAAGTGCATTCGAATGTGGCAGTTTTAAAGGAGAGCTCACAAGCTTTTTGGCTTCAATTCTTTGGACATAGTGTGCACATGGTGAAACAAGCAATAATGCAAGACAGCAAGGCTCTTAATCACAAACCTAGCACTGGATATTACTTGGCAGCCTTACCATATTTACTCCAAGGTCTGCACTTTGAAAAATATCTCTAATTACTTGAGCCAACCGGACTGCCCTCAACTCTGCAAACACATCCATCCACTTGGCCTCTGCTATACCCGACTACAAATCACTTCCCCTAATACACCATTGTCACACTCCCAAAAATTTTAAGCTATCTGTGGAACACGTGTTGCCCAAGTCTATTTCCCGGTGTGTGGCTACATTATTTCATATGCCCCTTTTGTAGTCCATGCTGCTTTCTATCAATCCCGCTCAGCACTTCACAAAGGAATCAACGTTCAAGCCAACTATTTTACTTTGTCTGTATAGGCTTTCCACCAGGTGCTGCAATTCAGCCTTTCATTTAAAGCATATGTTATCAGCGCGTCAGATATTACCAAGCTCCTTATTAACATCCTGTAGTTCTCAATTCAATTGTCTGTGCAGTTCTTGTTAGCATGTAGAGAATAACGAGACATACATACAAGCTTGCTTATAGCAAAAAGAAATGTCATGCACCATTCGCTTGTATCTCTACGACTGCAGTAATGGACTAGACCACCCAGACCCAACCTCCGTAAGATGTAGCTTTGTAAAACATCTCTTGTGTGGTATGTGAGTTCACCATCAATCAAGTCAAGTATTGGTGCCATTAGGCCCATTTTCACATAACTGCCTATTTCCACCTCTGCTAAAAAGCAATGAAAGCAGTACGTACATGGCGATCAACATGCCGATTGTCACCAAGAAGATTGTGTTTAAAGGCCGCGTGTATCAAAGTTGCTTTTAAATATGGGGCATACAGAAGTGAACTAAGATATAAATCAGATTTTTAAATTTTACTCTTTTTTTTTTTTTGTACCTCATCAAACCTTACACGAGCTTGATGGGAAGACAATGCTAGACCTTTTACACTTATGGATTGGTTAGCTTACTTCCTATTGCATACATCCTTTAGGTCTGGGGTGCGATTCTTCTAGTGGCTCAGTATTATGCTAACCTTCCTTGACCACTGCTATACTCAAGAGTCATGAGTTGTAAATACGGCTGCAATATTTCTGAGCACAATTGTGGAGCCATCTTTCCACAGTCCTGTAGTAATTTGCTTGCCAATTTTCTGGCCTCCTTCACAAAAGCATGCTGTTTGTCATACCCTGACCATCATACACACCTGCTTCACCATTAAATTAGCCACTTCAGGATCCAGTGAAGGAAAATCCGTTGGCATCTGTGTGGCTAGTGAGGACTGTGAGCACTCGAGGAGAAACTCTCGTGAGTAGGTTCGGCGGTTTAGTTGTGGATTGTCTAGCAGATCAGAAGAATCTAATGAAGCAGAAGGCACTTGCGGTCGTTCAGCCTGAAAAAAAAAATAAATAAGCACAAACGAAACTGCAAGTACATACTAATGCACGCACTAAGCATACCTTGGCTGAAAACTCAGGTGAGCTTCCACATCTCTTGAACTGCTTAGACTGTGCCGATGGCTCGACAACAGCCAATGCTTTGGTAGCTGCAAGTCGTGTAAGTATATCATGTAATGCCCATTGAAAACACTAGGGTTATATTGCTAAAGTGCATCCAGGCTATAATAAAGACAGGTGACATTTATGAATACTCTGACTACATAAAAAAAAAATATCACTAGTTGCCACAAAACTGATTTAGCCTTGATAACAATAACAGATGATACTGCAATACCCTAGGATGCAATAAAATTAATCCATTTTCAAATGACCTATCTGTCAAACGGAAATTTCTAGGCATAAAATTTCATCGAGCTCTAAAATCGATGACCAGTATCTACCTTATATAAAGCCGCGTTCAAACTACGTGCGCATCCGTCGTAAGTATCGTATTTATCGCAGTGCACATAGCGGCTGGAACTCCCGTTTACGTAGCTTGCAACCGCGCATGTTCACACTGGGTCGTTCGGTAAGATGCGCTCTTTACGACCGGCCAATCACCGCTCTCAACATGTAGCCGGTTAGCGAGCTGCAGATAGCAGATGTCTGGGCTCTTCAAGCTTAAAATGAGATATGAAAGAAAAGACTGGACACACCAATAAAATACGAAAAAGAACAATGGGTGTATTAACAATTAACCACTCGATTACAAATACACTTCGTTTCGCACACGCACGTTCACACAGTTTTTAAACATCTGCTCACTGTGCTGACGCACCACTCACTCCTTCGCACATTTCTTCACGCGCCTGCTCTCACTGTCGACGCACCGCACACTCCTGCTCGGTGTCCCGTGATCACACTCTCGCACCAAAACAGGCGTGCGGTCCGCCTGCATCCCTGCTTGCAATTTTACCAGTGCCGCAGAGCGATCTTGGAGAAGGGCCGGGGCAGTGACTCAAAGGTCATACTACTGACTCCAAACAACGAGCCGGGGCGCGCGGCAGACACGGAAACATCCGTGGAACCTCGTCCCCCCCCTCAGAAAACGCTATTTTCTTTTTCTCTTTTACGGTGAGCTTCTTGCAAACTTCGACGAGTCCACGCCAGCTCCAATCTGCGGCCCGACCGCAACGTCGCCCCGTATCAGCCTTTTGCTGCAGGCCAACTGTTTCCTCATTTGTCAACGGAGCCAATTGGCTGCGAGAATGCCCTGGGATGAAGCGGGCATCCCCCGCCTCCATAACCTCACTTTTCTAAACTAAAGGAAACATTTGCTTGTTGAGAGCTTGTTCGCACACGAAAAAACTGATTGAAAAACCATTTACAGCTTTGACTCATCGCACTGGCAATTTGCAGCCAAGCATCGTTTTGCACTTCTCTCTGTGCGATTTCAGCTACTGGTAGTAGAGAGCCGGCCTCTGCCGAACCTTTTAGCAAGGCTGATAATTCCACAGCGAAAGAAATTCTGCACTGCACATAATCAAGCTGTGGACTGACACAATCACCGACACAACACTGGTGAGCCGAGACACTGCATAGGAGCGTTGGATGACGTCGCCTAATAGCTGGTTTGCGCACGAAATCTGGAAGGACCAGAAGCCCTGTGACCGGAAATAGAAAACCGAAACGGCTGTGCATATTGGTCGCGCGGACGTATCTGTGCTAGTCGTAAAAGTCGCAGGTCCTCTGTCATTTACGCCCATGCTAGCTGCGGATGTTACGCATCTTACGCTTAATGCGACAGCAGTCTGAACAGACACATTACGTTTTTTGCACTTACGATCCTTACGAACGATATGTGCGTTGCACACGTAGTCTGAACGTGGCTTAACACATGTGGTGACAAATTTAAAAAATATATATATACATGAGGGATTGCAAGAACTTCACCAGAACAATGGATACTATGATTTAACACTGTTGATAAGCCGTGCAGCGTTCCTGTTATCGAGAATAGGTAGGCAACTGATCCAGACTGTGCGCTAGACCATCTGCGATTTAATTATGGCTGATTGATCAAATTATCATGGCTAACATTACCCAGCTTATTTTTCGCGAAAAAAGTTTTTCGATTCGTGGCGCCATTTGAAGTTTGCAAGCGATGGCAAAACTTAGTTGTAAAAAAAATGTAAAAAGAACATTTGTACGCATGCCTATGAAACTTAATTCCTATAATTATGACATGTTGCGCTCTTATGCCAAATAAAATGAACGAAGTTTGTTTCATATTTTGTAAAAAATATGGAAAAGACGAAACAAAATATATATCTGTTAATTTTTATTAAAACGTATGTTCAACTAGTAGCCAATTCAACCGCTTTTCCAAGTTGTCAACAAGGCAAAAAAATGTAATAAAATTACTCCAAATTCAAGAAACCCAAGATGCCTAAGCAAAAAAATCAACTTTCAGAAATATTATGTTTTAAGCCATATTCAGCAGTCCATTACTTAATGAAGTGTTCCTAGTAAGAACATTAATAATCTTTGTTTCTGAAAACGTAATCAGAGTACATTTTCATTGAAACAAAAAATAATTTTTCAAATTAAGTCTACTTCAAAACCGACAGTGCTCTGTGCTTGCTCTTCACTGTAGTGCATACTAAAGCCGACATCAAGAAAACAAACAAGTACTCTGCACTATGCTCCAAGTGTAGTCTTCTTATATTTGGCTGACTGAAGTGTTCACTTTTATCTTGCCCCTCTCGGGTGCTGAGTACAACATATGTACTAAGCACCCTTTTAACAAGACAAAGGATTGATGAAGTGAAACCCATGCATCCCTTTTATTGGTAGCGCTCTAGAAAATCGTTCTCAGAGGTCGCCTTTACTTTTGTTGAGTAACTTCTTCGGGTACCCAGAGGACTATGACAGTTTCGATAAGTTTCCTCTGCCCATGTGAACAGCTCATAAGGCATTCTTTTTATTCCTGTATTGAGAAGGTGCACCATCAGAGAAGTAATGAATCTTTTTTTAACTTCTGGAAGATCAGTTTTCAACTTCCTTAGCGCTTACTTCTGAAATTACAGCACAGCAACTGTGTTGTGTTTTGGCGAATCTGAAACCACCTCAGTGAAATGCCTGCACTGTTCTCTTATGCATGTATAAAATTGTCAATGCTGAGTAGGCATGCAGAGTTCACGGCTTTCTGCTGGACGATGCTTCCGCTTAGGGGGAAGTTCCTAGCTTTTGCTTTAATGAACCACGCATACACTGCTTCGTTCAGCTCTTCATAGAGTGGCTGCGCAACCTTTTTGTGCCTTGAGGACGTGCCTGAAGCAAGCGCCTTCATGTTTTCTTTGCTTCTGAGTATCGTGGATAGCGAACTTGCAGCAATAAGTCTTCAGCGATGGTTGCTTTCTTCCTTCTGCTTTCTGCTTGGGCGATGATTTGCATTTTCTGCTGGAGCGAAAGATTTTGCGCTTTTTCGCGTGCGTTGACATCGTGTCCCGCATATGAAAGCTGGTTGTCGTCATAGATACGGGCAGTGAGTGACGTGACCACGAAACAAGGCCAAAATGGCGGAACTAGTAGAAAGACAATCACGTCATTACATGTTGACTGTGGCTTTGGATTTGACGTGGACTTTTGTCTAGCCAGTAAAACGTGTTTTGGTTTCAATTTTCCCCTTGAAAATTTCATTGAAGCAGAAATGCGCTGCAAAAATGGTTCATTGTTCAGAAAAACTTAGAGCATTAATTCCTACGGGATACTGACGGGGAATAAAAAATTGTTTGTTGTCGCTGTGTTCGTTGCGGCGGAATTCAACTGTACAATGATAATAGGTGAGTTGTCCTTGGTATGCAAAGCCCAAGCACACCTGAAGAACCCTTGTTCGTCTAACAAATGCAGCATAAGAGTAATACGAAGATGTTATAGACGAGATGAAGTCAGATTTACAAAACCGGGAGGTACACATTGCGAATGCCTTCCAGCAAATGTAACATCTGACAGAAATTTTCCCATTCTAATGTGCTGGTTTTCACAACGATGGTGGTGCTCTGTGCAGCTGCCCAGCGATTGCTGTCAGAAGATGGTGTTAAAGCTTTGGATGAGAAGGAATTTTCTAATTACTTTAAAGCTGGTGAAGAGGTGCCTGTTCTTCACCCTGGCTTAGTGACCTGGGAACTTTTGCAACAAATGGTGCTGAAGCTAGCATGTTTTTCTGTGAACGTCAAGAAAGCTGTGCACTTTGAGGCATTTAATTTCAAACTTCATACTCACCATTCATGTTTAACACCTTACTCCACTAAGCTATACGTACCAATCTGTGTAGGCAGGTTCTTCACTATGCTGCCTGAACGAGAAACATGCTTCGGAGACTGGATAGGCACCTTTTCCTAAAGAAAACGTTCAAAAATCTATCAGTATAAATGCTAGCATGCCATTGTATTTCTCAAACAATGGCAGCAAATGTAACCAAAACTCAAATAAAATTGGTTCATAACACAGGCAGACAAACACAGGAAGGAATGAAGTGACAAGACGTTCCTTCCTGTGTTTGTCTGTCTTCCCTATAAACCAATTTCAGAATGCACCAACTAGTCCGCAAAAACTCTCTCGCAACCAAAACTAAATTTAAAAATTAATCCACACAATACTGTAATTGTACACAGCTGCGCAGTTACTTCCTCAGAAGCAAGAGCCATGGAAGGAACACTCCACATGCAGAAGTCCACAAGGAAGAGCACTAAAGTTGGATACTCAGTCAGTTCAGTTCAGTCGTGTCCGACTCTTCGTGACCCTATGGACCATTTCACGGCACGCTTTCCGGTCTCTCACTATCTTCCTAACATCACATAACTTCATCTGCAGTGCCTCGAGGATGCCATCTAACCATCGCGTTCGCTGCCTACCCCTTCTCCGGCGACCGTCAACCTTTCCCAACATCAAACCTTTCTCCAGCGACTCCTCCCTTCTCATCAGATGACCAAAGCAGCTGAGTTTTAACTTTAGAATTTGACCCTCTAATGAGCAGTCAGGGTTTATGGTCGACAATATCGACTGATTTGATCTTCTGGTCTGGAAGTTGGATACTACACAAGAACAAAATGCAAATGCTCCTCAAAAGGCACACTAGTATGCTAGAAAGCAGCTGCTGGTGGCTGCAGCAGATCCCAAGGTGCTTTACCATATTTCTCTTGCATTGGCAGCATGAACATCTTTCAGAAAAAAAAAAAAAATGTGTGAGAATGCGCATGGATGTGAAACCACAGCCACTCTGGCAGCATCTACTGGTTCCCAGTCCAGAGGCAAAGGTTAAAAATTAGAAGTGTGCAAATATTGAAAATTTCAAATCAAGACTTGAGTATGTTTGTTATTCAATTTGTATTTGAAAACTGATATTCAGAATTCGAAATATTTGAAAATTACTGAATACATGGCAAATTTTCCAATTCTCCGCAGTTTGATCACACTGCACACTTAACTGCAATACGCGACCGAATGCAATGTACAATGAAGCCTCCTCAAAATGCAACGAGACCCTTTTAATGAGACAGACTATCCTCTCTTTTGAGAAAAGGGCCTTCTCTGCAGTGCATGCACAGCAAAACACTTGACGAAGCTGGGAAAAAATATCGCTCTCACTTCAGTTTCATCTAAAATGCAGACTAAAATCAGATAAAATCTAAAATGTGACAAAAGTACTGCGATACAAATGGTTTTCAGCAGTTTTTTAAAGACCACCTGAAAATTCAAGCTTTTGGTTAACTTGGACGTTTTTTTCTCGTCCTTTGAAGGCCGAATTTACGAGTTTGCTACATTCAGCAGCAATATGACAGCTCCATCCTGCTTCATGTAGGTTCCTCCTGCACAAAAAAACTAGTACAGTTGAACCTTGATATAACGAAATCCTACTTGCAGCCAAAAATTTTGTTAAATCGCGAATTTCATTACATCAAGGTTCTCATGTTTTAGCTGTCCAAATAAAGTAACAGGTTCGTGGAACGTTGCTAGTACATGGAAGCTTGTAAACTGCGAATTCAGGAAAAACAAGGAAGCCTAGCAGTAACAGTGCTAACAAGGTCCCTAGATGTTCTTTTATATATCAGGAGTATAATGAGTGATAGCAAATGGACGCGAACGCATCGTTTTTCTCTGCATGCACAAATCAAAGAGCAGCACAGTGCTTGGTATTCAAAGCCACCGCCAGATGTCGCTACTGGTGGCATCATCCAATGTTTGCAAAGTGGGGCTAGAGTCTCTAGATCAGCTGATCTAGGGACTTTAATGGGGACGCTGTCGTATGTTTGCATAGACCACATAGACCACGCTGGCGCGGCTACATTGGACAATCGTGTGCTCAGGCCTCATGTACGGGTACCCTATTACTTGAGTAATGAACCTACCTCTCACTTTTGGCGCTGAGAACTTGAAAAAAAATTCAAGAATAAAAAGTGTTAGTCACTAGCGCGTCCCTCCGCTTCGCGCTGTTGCAGGCCACATCGCATTTTTTCGCAGCGGGCCAAGATGTTGCAAAGTGGTAACATCATGGTGGGTCTCTTGATATTATTAGCTCTAGGGGTCAGGTGGGGTGGAGGTGGTGAGTAGAGGGGAGCCAACTTGGCAGAGTGCCAGTGGCCTTGACAGGAGAGCAGGTGGTGGATTGCTCTGCTTGCTTTATCATGCAGCGATTGGGATGATAGCAGCAAACACCTTTTGTAGTGAACGATGCCAAATTTAAGCCGGCATATGAGGGGGTACCCAAAAGAAACCGAACTAATTTTTTGGTGGGCAGCGCTTTCATGGTACCGTTTTTTGCTGCTAGGAGCGCATAGACTGAACATTCCAGAGTCAGTCAGTCAAGTGGTGTCGCTGAAGGTTAGACGTACTACTTTCAACAGAGTTTATAGTGACAACAGTTTTCTGTGAGCGTCGTTTTTGCAATGGGTGATTTTTGTGAACAGCGTGTGGCGGTGAAATGTGCTTTCTACTTGAAAAAAATGGAACAAATTCTTGAAATGTTAACAACGGCGTACAAGGATGATGCTATGGGGAAAACTCAAGTGTTTGTGTGGTTCTCCAGTTTCAAAATGGGTGAAATGTCAATTGATGACCAACTGCGTTCTGGTCATCCTTCCATGGCCCGAACACATGAAAATGTTGAAAAAATTTGTGCAATCATCAATATTTAACCAAAATTGGTATGACCCCTGTTCCTCACCCTCCATACTCACCGGACCTTGCCCGGTGTGACTTTTTTTGTTTCCCAGAATAAAAAAAATATATGAAAGCAAAGCGTTTTGCTGATGTTGCACAGACAAAGAAAAAAAACGATGCAGGCACTGTCAAGCACCACAAAAGATGAATTTAAACAATTTTTTGAAAAGTGGAATGAAAGTTTAAACAATTGTATTAGTGAAAGTGGAGAGTACTTTAAAGGAGATTGAAGGTTTGGGCTTCAAATGTGAATAAATAGGTTCAAAAGGAAATAAGCTTGGTTTCTTTTGGGTACCCCCTCGTAATGATCACGGCTAACCGCATGCTCTTGATTGATGGGTATAAGGATGGATGAATTTCGCAAAAAAAAGTCTAAACTTTTTTTCCAGCATATTGAACCCTCCCCTCAAACTGACATCAATTTTTCTTTACAAAAAGTGGCTTCCTTATGCGAGCAAATGTGTTTAGCGCTTTGGCGTTCTGACTGGCCAGTGACATGGCGTGGCACATCCAGAAACTTCCGCACCGCAGGTTTTGTATGCAGATGACAGGTAGTGCAGCGGTATGCCCTTATTTTGTTTCGCTCGCAGATTCCAGGCTGCTGCCAAAAACAGTGCTAAACGGGCAAGTTTAGAATGCGATCTGTCTTGGCTAATTTCAGTTCTCATGAGATTGTCATGGTGGCTGATGGTACATGCATGCGATGCATGAGGACTTTATTAAATTGCAAAAAAAAAAAAATACATGGTTATCAACAGGGCACATACTGGGGAATAAAAAAATTTGTTACATCAAGAATTTTGTTACACTGAGGTTCAATATATCGAAGTTCGATTGTATATAGAATCCTGTTCCTGTATACATAGCTATACTGGATTTTTCAGTAAAGCATACACTTCTGTGCAATTCTAGTTTTAATTTTATCTGCAAACACCAAACATGATGAACAGTCTGCCATTTTTTAATTCCCCACCCCCCCGCTTTTTTTTTTTAATTTATCAGATATTCAACATTGGGATTAATTTTTGGTTTGGTTTGGTTTGTGGGGTTTAACTCCCAAAGCGACTCAGGCTATGAGAGACGCCGTAGTGGAGGACTCCGGAAATTTCGACCACCTGGGGTTCTTTAACGTGCACTGACATCGTACAGCACACGGGCGCCTTGCTTTTCGCCTCCATCGAAAAGCAGCCGCCGAGGCCGGGATTCGATCCCGCGTCCTTGGGAACAGTAGTCGAGCGCCGTAACCACTGCGCCACCCCGGCGGGGCGGGGATTAATTTTTATTTATATTTAATCCGTATTGAAAAATTTTAATATTCTCACATCCCGAGGAAAAAGGTTTAATTTGTAGGACTGAACATTTGAAAGCAACATTGTCTATGGGAGATGCCATATACATAGAGGGCTCCAGATATTATGCGATTTTTGGAAACCACCATTCTTACTTTTATGTTGTTAATTGGGTTGTCGTGAATAAGAAGCGTTAGTCACAGCCAATACGACCCCAGATCAAGCCCAAGCATTAAAAATACGCCTGTACTCTTTGCTTTAATGTGGCTAAATAACATCACTCTGTAGTGGCCAATGAAAATGCTACAACAGCTGAACGTAGTCCGCCCAACGACTTGCAACATTTAGAATATTGCTCCGCCTGACGTCAGCGACTAGCAGTGTGTGACAAATAGACCGGCGGATGGCGACTACCAATGTGAGCTCGCAGAGCAGCAACGTCATGGTGACGCAGGAAGGCTCTTTCTGTGCCGTGAGATGCTGCTGACCTGGCTGCGTCAGCCTGCCATTGCTGCAAGTCAATACGGCCTGTGCCAGCTACCAGAGTCAGAAAAAGGCTTTAGTACTGTTTCTTCGTGTGCATAATAAGCTCTTGGATACAGGACTGTCATTAACGAGTAAATTGTGGAGATCTTTAACCAATACTGTAGTGCTGTTACAAGTGATAATTGCGATACAAGTGAGTTTTTTCATACAGACACATAGCTGCTGCTGCCAAGTGTGATCGCCTGGCAGATGCTAGTTCTGCTGCTGAAGGCGCCGCGCAAATCAAGCTCATTCCTATTTTATATTAGATGGGTTTGCGTATATAGTGGTGACGAATTTAGAACCTTTGTTACACCGTTGGCTCGTTCCGAAGTGCCGTCCATTGCATCTTTGATACGAAACAGGCTAGGTCTAGTGACGATTAGGACATGTAGAAAGCAGCACAGTTTGCCGTCTGGCGCGTCTGGGGGGGACACCGTTGCCGAAATTGTCGCCCTTGTGCAGGCATGCTCTTTGTGCAGTCCTTCCCAGAACACTGCTGTTTTTTGTATTTTCTGGTATGAATGTGAAGTGCATCAAGCCAAGCAGTGCTCTGACATTCCTGCGCTGTGACTCCGGTTGTGGGCTGAGCATGAGGAAATCTGTTCACCGTGCTTTCTGTTCCGTGTTTCCCTGCTTGCACTGTGGCAGAGGTCATCTTGGCTTGCAGCGATGGCAGGCCAGCGCAGCCAGGTCAGCAGCCTCTCACAGCACGGAAAGAGCCATTTTACGTCACCATGACGTTCCCGCTCTTTGCGCTTGCATTGGCCGTTACCATCTGGCGATGCGTTTGCCACACGCGGCCAGTCACTGACTTAAAATGGCTCTAGCGTTTTCATTAGCCACCACAGAGTGATGAGGTTTAGCCTAGCAAAAGCAGAGTACAGGCATATTTTTATTGCTGTGGGCTTAATTTGGGGTTGCATTGGCTGCAACTAACACTTTTTTATTCAGAACTAGCCAGTACACAAAATAAAAGTGAGAATGATGTTGACTGCACCTTTAACATGCACTGACACTGCAAAGAACTTGGGTGCATTGTGTTTCCCCTCCACCAAAATTCCCCTGCCATAGTTGCCATCCTTGGGATCAGCAGTCGAGTGCCCTAACCACTGAACCATGCTGGCACGGCAGTAAAAATGCATTGCCCACATCAAATTCGAATTAGTTAAATTCAAACAGGCTAAGGGATGGTGGTCAATGTGAAAGTGAAATGTAAGCCAAAGCTTACAGAGATTTGTCACAGACACTGCATGGAGACGCATACTCATTTATGTGGAACAGTTAAATATGGGCTGCCAAGTTTAAACATGATAATGAGGAGCTTCAAGACGAACTCTGTGATGGTCGACCACACACCAACATCCCAAGAAACTACTGATGAAAATTCTGGACATGGTTAAGAATGACCGATGCATCACAATCAGAAAAATAGCAGTGGTATTGATGATATTCAAAGAAAGAGTTCACCACGATGTTTGTAATACATTATGCTTCAACAAACACAGCATCACCAGTTGGGTCCCAAGGCTGTTGAGCCCATACACAATGTGAGAAAATGACTAAACAAAACTCAGATGTTCAAAAACATATTTGAAATAGACCCTCATCTTTTTATTGAGGATTTTTTTTACTATGGATGAAATGTGGGTTCCACCACTTCCAACCCCAATATAAACAACAGTCTATGCAGTGGTAAGATTTCTCATCTCCAACAAACCAAAAGGCAAAGATGGTCGACTCTGCTGGTAAAGTATCAGAGCCAATAGCCTGGTACTCTAGAAGTTTGCTCACGATAGATTACCTTGAAGAGGTTCAAACAGCTACCAATGATACTTTTGACAACTTGACAGCACCATCTGGTCGTTATAAAGGAACCATTTGTCCAAAAAAAATCAGCGCTATCTCAGGGGGCAGCAAAATAAAACTAGAACTGCCTAATGACCCTCTAAAAACACAATATTCAATAACACACCCTTTGTGTTTTGAACTTACACAGTTTACACATTTAAGCATGCCAGCTCCAACCACAGAGATTCAGAAGGTATAGTCATGATTGAGAATTCAGCGTGCTGATCTTATTTTGAATGACTACGTGATTGATACACACACGGCTCTCTCCAAGGCTATTTGAGCAGGTGCAGTATCAACCTCCAGCTGTGCGATTAGAAGAGGTAATCCAACGATGTCACGAGGAGCGGCCACTTAGCATGACTGTTATGCATGGTGCAGCCACCAGAGGCAGCACTGGCAGGCCTTTCTAGTCACTCATTTTGCATGTGCTTCTATGGGTGTGCCTGGCACAAGCACTTGATTTCGATGCGTATAACTTCTTTTATGTTGGCGTGGCATCTTTTTAAAGCAATGCTCAAATTTTGTGCTAGAATTAGACTTGAGGACGCATGGGTGACCATGAAATTGATGCTGATAGGAGCTGCACCTTTGGCGCTAGGCTGCACTGAAATCTTTAGTTTAGGATAAGGAGGAACACTTTATATATTGGTACTTGCTTAAAATGCTCACGAGTGCCACATAACGTGCACTAAGTCCTTGATAAGCATCCAGAGCTGAAAACATTAAGGATATGCTTTACTCTAGCTCTCATGTGTGAGAGCTAGAGTAAAGGCTGAAGGCTGTAATACTATGTTTACTCGATTCTAAGCACACCCTTTTTTTCTTCTCAATTGCGATGCAGAAAGCGGGGGTGATTTGATTTGAAACTGCGAGACAGAACTCACGAGGACAAACACCAGAACGACAGCCCAACATTTCGGACTCCACAGAGTCCGAAATATCAGCTGTGAAAATGTACACGTTCTTATGGGGCGCATGACGATTATTGAATGAAGCCGGAAATATCCGGCAAGTCTGAATTATTGAGTCTGAAAAATCAATTGGCTACTGCATAGCATTGGATGCACCTGCGATGGCCGCTCCACGGAGGCGAGCACATCTTCAGCTTGAGTAGACTATGCATTTCTCTATGGTTGGGAACAAAGTTCACATGCACAGAAAGCAGTATGAATGCTTGTGCCTGCTGAGAATTAGGCATTTAGGTAATAAAAACAGCCATATACAAAAGTTCGGGCATTTGAATCCTGGCTGAGGCAACAAAATCTCAGTGCATGTGTCGCTGGTTCATAGAAGCGCTAGTAGAATCAGTGGAAAGGACGGTCCCAGAACACATGCTGGCCTGGCAGCAGCTGCCTCTCTCACCACAGTGCGGCTGTGCCATCAGAGCCTCGCTCTTTCTTCCAGTGCTCTTGAGCTCAAGTAAGGTAAGTGCAAGTTGTACTTACCTTTTGTTATATTTACAGAATAAACAACAAAGTATGGCAAAGGCAGTTAAAAAGTGATATAAAACAATTGCCTTCAGCCTCTCAATCCACCATAGACAATTATTTGCAATACAAACTTGCATTTTTAATTTGCAATTTATAAAAGGCAACAAAGCCTGAAGTCTCAAGAGACGCCTTTTGTTAGTCATCCAGTGCACATATATCCATTCCTATGAGCAGTTCTAATGAGCAGTCTGCTTTTTTTTTTTTCTGCTGCAATTCCAACATTGTCCTTTATAATCACTATTACCATGCAGGCAAATCACCTCTTAGTGTACATTAACTTACCATAAGTTCTTGATCAGCATCTTCCTTGTAGGTCTCCTCGTCACTTGAGCTGCTAGTTTGGCTGCTTGGTGGACCACTGTGTCTCCTTACAGCACTGGCAAAAAGCAAGCATTTTGTGCAGATGAGTGCTTTTCAGAAACCTATATTCAAGCTCCAGAACATATGCCCAGAAAGTTAAGCCAGAGCTGATTCAATCGTGTAATGCCTAGGTATTGAATATTTCAAAGCATAAAACTTTAGCTTTAAATTTATCTCATTTTGACGACTTCTGAATCTCTAAGGGCAATAAATATGCATGTAAATATGCAGGCGCAGGCACATATAAGCCTGAGCAGAACTCAAGACTGCTCTATCTGGCAATGCAGCATTTTGGCCACAAGTTTTAGGGTGTTACACCTTGAGGGTTACCTATGGCATCACTTTATCTTCTAACAGGCCTCCTGCTTCTCAGGCAGCTGACATTAAGACTGGTTTGGTTTATAGGATTTAAGGTAGTCTTCGTCAAAAGTGTAGAGCCCAAGGGGTCTGCTTCTGAGCCACTTTGTGCGCTTTGTAATGCATTTCCACTGTTCCGAATCTCTTGACAGCACGATTTTTCGTCCTGCCCTCTCCAATGGGAAGGACCTCCATTAATGCTAAATGCGCACCATTACACGGCTCAGAAGCAGACCTCCTGGGCTTTACACTTTCCAGAAAAGCTGTACTTAAGAGATTCAGGTTATGAGGGTTACTGTAGCGGAGCGCTTCACTAATTTCAACCACCTGGGGTTCCTAAACATTATCTGACATTGCAGGGTACTTATTGGCTGTAACTGCACACACATCCTTGGGATCAGCAGTCGAGTGCCCAAACCACTGAGCCACAGTGGCGGGGGCTTTGGTAAATTTTTGACAAGACTATCTGCAAACATGTCAGCAAGCGACGTAGCTTAGCAACAGGAATGAAAATCCAGATTTTTACACTTTTTATCACAAATAAAGCACCAGACACTAACACTCAGGACTAAAACAGGAGGCCAATTACCAATATATTAAGAAGGTGAGGGGGAGATGCTACCCTAAAAAGAGCTTCTGAACCGTTTGCTTTATTTCATTGAAACTTGCATGACTATAGTTGCAGGATCCCCGATGGCATCACCTCTGCCAAATTTCAGTATTCTACAGCAAGGATGAATATTATGCAACCTATATGCATGGATGACAGCACTTGCGAAGGAATACCATCACTTGGAAAAGGAAGATAATATTTGCAATGTTTTGCATTATGCAGTTTTAGGAATGCTTGGAGCACACTGGTGTACGGTTATTTTGCTTTTTTTTTAGAAGAATAACACCACCCCAAGAATGGCACTGGTTTTTTTCTACTACTTTAATTCATGAGCTCAATTTTTTTAGGACGTAAAAAACTGAAAATAGACAAACTAAAAGCACAGTTCCTCACAAAACGCCATTCCAGAAAGCTCACTAAAATACTAATACATATTACGAAGCAGTATTGGAAAGACGGCTTTCGTAAGTTGACAGTTCAATAAAAAAAAAAAAAAAAACCAGGAAACGAGAAAAAGTGAACTCTGTAGATTAAAAATCACTTTACTTTTAAGAGAAGATGCTGCTTGAAAAAAAAGCTACTTAGAACAATGAATTCCTGTTTCCTGCACTGAATACTGTTTCCTGCATTTTTGAGATCACTAATTAGTTTTCTTGTAGCATGCAGTTTTTCTTCAGTGCTGCTAAACAAGCATACAACAAAGATCTCTTATGCACATGCTTTCGTACAGAAAATTTTCACTGGCATTGAAGAGCAACAGCTTATTTTGTAGCTTACTAGCTGCAGAATGCCAATAACTAGCAAAATTAGGTCATGACAGTGCTAGTATGATAAAAAGAATAATGATGAGATTGTCCTTTTGCTCTCGTGGAACCTCTATAAACTAACAATAAAGACACAAAAATTCTGAGTAGATATCTGCAAGCTACGCATGCCGAAGAATATGCGCGCCAAGTTTCATTATGATACGACAAATAGAAATATAAAAAACCCTGTCCTCCAACTTGAAAATTTGCTCAAATCTACAGACAGAGAAAAAATTCATTTCAACGTTTCAAAGTTCTGTATTCAACAAAACGAGATAGAAATTGCATGAAATTTGGCATGGAGGGTCACACATGGGCTGCACAGCAATTATCCCCCATCATTAGAACACCTCAGTACTATAGGCTAGCCACCTTCTTGCGTCTTGCGAGCAGCGTCCTCTATTCGAGCCTTCTTTACCATGCTGCGGTTGGTGAGCACGTGCCTCAGCAGTCTGCCAAGTAGGCATCTCCCCCCCCCCCCCCCCCTCCACTAATTGAACCACAAGGCCGCAAAACTGTGGCCATTTCAACAGCAGTCCAGGACACAAATTTTGTTTCAGCATACAGCAAACAAATTTTGTTGTTCAGTAAGCCGCTTATATATTGGCAGCAAAGCAAATTTTCTAGAGAGGGATGCATAACCTGGTGGCGGCTGTCCAATGGCTTCAGCTCGCCTCTGCTTACACCACTGGGTACATTTGATTATCAGTCCCAGACTGTCCGGGACTACTTGCCGACAGCTGTCTGGCGTTCAATTTCTTCGGGCAGCCCAGGAGCACCATCCACTAGTAAAACTCCTGGGCCAACTGCAGCCATACTGAGTTAGACTCCGAGAGCATTCCGAGTACTTTTCGTGTTCCTGCAGACTGTATTGTGCGCTAAACAATGACACAAGCTCCAGCACTGCATCTTCGCTTCCTTGTCTAATTTTTCTGCAGATGGAACTGTCTAAAGCCCTGAACGTAGATTGTTTGTTCACGCTGTCAAGTTCTTCACCTGTTTTGCAATCTTTCCAGCGTGCAGGTCTGAAAGCATAGCAAGCGAACCTCTGTGTACTGAAGCAGCTAACGCTTATTGTAAATGTCTTTTCAAACGGCTTCGTTAGCTTTCAAATGCAGTGAGCTGGGCGCTTGGAGGAACTTCGCTAGCAGCAACGGCAAACCAACCCTGCACCGAGTTCTGCAAAACGCTTCTCATTCAGGCATGTCACGCTCAGTTCCCAAAAAGCACCGATTGACTGGCACATCTGTTATCTATTTTTAGTGTTACACGCACACCAAAAGATAAACATGCCTTCGGTGTCACTGCAAAAGAACTGAGTCATGGTGACATGATGGTTGGCATCGTCTGCTGAAAAAGCAAATGATGGAAGGAGCTTGCAAGGTCATGTGACCATCAAGCTACTTTCTGTAGAAAGGAAGTTGAGACCGGTCAGCAAGTAGTCCGAGACTAGAAAATCAAATGTACTATGTATCACCCTCTGCGCAACACTTGTGGCTACTAGCCCCATCACTAGAGCACGAATGCAGATATGATGCCTAGATGTTGCAGTACATAGCATGGACACCTTCTCTGTTGCTAGTTGCTGCCATTCGGTAATATGCCTGCAGTTTCAGTATCATAGGGTCCTTCAGCTTCTCTCCACGCGGAATAGAGGTCTGCCGAAGGGCTGTCCAGAAGCACTTTGCAACATTGTTGATGCAGTCCTCTTTCTCTATGGTTGCAGTGCCACATACCTGAGCCTCAAATATGCCTTTCTGTCTCTGTCAATCAGAAACGTAGTGAAGCACAGTGCGGTCTTGTACAACAACGTTCTCTGTCAGATGGCTGCCTCCTTTTCCATGGCATGCGACGAGTACTCCACATTTCTTTCACACAAGGGCCGGCGAACGCCTGCCAAATCTCTTCTTCAGTATTCAGTATTTTGTGCCAACTGCATGCCAAGCAATAATTTGACAGAACTTCAAAATCGAGGCACAGCCCACTACCAAGGGACACAACAGTGGCCACACCATTGGGACTCTTATAGCCCCTCTTTTGCTCTGTACCGTCAACATGATAGTGGTGTATGCCCTACTGATTCTCATCCCGATTTTACAGGCAGCCTTCAGATTTTGTGCGGCAGCATTTATGGACCCTGGATGCACTATTTTTGTTACTTCATGGAGTGTCTTCTGATGCACCGGTTTCGGAAGGCAGATAATGGCACAAAACTGCACAAGCTGATCGCAGCCAGCACCAATTGCGCGGGCGGCTACCACAGCTTCCGCATTAGTAGCAAGCTGTCGCATGTGCTACCGCTCTCGTAGCTTCGCTCCATGCTTCCATCAACACTTGCTGCTGCATGCCTCGAGCTGTTTCCCCCTGCCACCACACGCCTCGAGGTGAATGATGTTGGCGCTCGCCACAAGCACAACAGGAAGCGTCTGAACGGCATCAGCACATCGAGGTCACACACTACCGCACTGACAGAGCTACCACTGCTTCTTTTTCATTTCTGAGGAGCCAATCTTCTTCTCAGAGGCACTGACAAAGTTCAAGGTAGAGTCGATCTCCTCAGCGTCGACCTGCGCCTCCTTCTTTTGAACTTAAATTCAGTATTTAACTTCTGCACACGAGTATTGCGCTCTTTCAGACTGATCATGATTTCAAAACTGAAAAAAAAAAAAGCGTAGAAGTGGCAGTGGCAGTCTTGCAATGTTTGCTGGTGGCAGAAAACCAGGACAGCCTGTGAGCAGGCTTCACCGCACAAACGGTCACCCACAGTCAATGGCGGCGTCGAAATCGCACCACATAATCGAAGTACTCAGAACCGGCTGCGAAAGGAGTTTTTTATTCCCAGTAAAAATACAATATCGACGGCCATTGCACATGTGAGAATAAACCTCTGCCTAGCTCCTCTAAATAACTGCCATGGCATGTAGAGAAGCTGCCATGCATGTCAAGCGGGCAAGGATGGCCAACTTACGTGTCAACTTTTGGTTTCTCTGTCGACCGCGACTCATTGAAACATATTTTTTTAGTAATTTCTGGAGCGAATATAGATTTCATTTCTCTAGACAAGATAGCTGAATGCCTAAACATTGAGATTAAGTGAAAACCAAAATCTGAAAAAAAATTTTTTTTTTTTTCGACCCGCACCTCCCTTTAATTTCAGACGTCCAAAGTTAGAAAAAACATACAGCAAAATAACTAAATTTGGCAGAGATGGTCCCAGCAGTGATATAAACTATCCTGGCAAGATTAAGTGAAATTGAGCCACATGTTCAAAAGTCCCCCCTTAAGTATTCACAGTGCTCCCCACTTTGCCACACAAGAACATACAGATGGCAGACAATCTCCTATACTCACTCAAAAAGAGGACTGCAATAAATAAGCACTGGAACAACAAGACCTGAAGTTCTGATGGTACCAATGATCACTGCATCATTTGTAAAGTCTAAAGGTGGGAGGCCACTCTTGGAAATTGTTTTTTTAAATCAGCAAAGAGGACTATAATAACTTTTTTTTTCTTCAAATTAAGCATGTTTTATTCAACTTAGCTAAGCATTTAAAATACAACTATTGGTTCAATTTTTAAGGAGGTAATTTTCCTGAAAAATATGTTAAAACCGCTAGTCACGCCAGCAAGGATAATTAGCAACTGGAAAAGTGAATTGAGGAAAGCTTTGGCACTTATGTATCTGAATGTGTGACCTGAGCTACAGGATATATGTAATGCAATGAATGTTCAGAAAGTAATCTTCGAAAGACTGAACAAAATGAAAAAAAAAAAAAAAAAAAAAACCATCCTCGCCACATTTTTTCAAAGATAGGCTGCAAATTAAATGATTTGATAGATTTCAATTACCCTAGTTAATTTCAAGCATCTGTATATGAGGAACCAGTGGCCAAAATTTTTCAATATATTCATTCAGAAAAAAGTTACATTTTGCGGAAGAAGAGGTGGACGAAAATCTTGTTTCTAGAAAAACAGACTTTTTAAAAACATTAAAGATGTGAAAAACAACATATAGAGCTCTAAACTGCAACAGGCTCATAGCTGGGGCCCTCTTGAGATGCAGTAGTCTCCTTTTGTTCATGTCACTGCCCTTTGTTTCTTCCTAGCCCGTTTTGTCGCGTCAGCTCATTTGCGTACCCTGGTTCAATACCAGTCTCACTCAGTATACCCAGGGTACATACACTGCCATTGTTGAAGTGTGCTACAGCATCATACAGGGCAAACAGAATGGTAGGAAAGCTTACATACACCTTCTTGGGAGTCCACTGCCATATCAGCCCACTGAAGCACTCTACTGTATTTTGTGTTTTGCCATGTAGACACTTTGATAGGAGCTCGTCTGAACACAGATTACTGTACACAACTTTCACCCTCTTCAGCACATCATTTGGAGGCCTTCTTTCCTGCACATAATTCTGTTGGCCAAGTGCTTCAGCCCATTTGTGCCCGCACCAGCTGTTCGGTCCAGGCGGGCATGGGCCGTGCCTTGGCTGCTCGTCAGTAGAACTGCAGTGAAAGAGGCTCGCCAGGGTGGCTTGTTTCATAGCCGAAAGGTTTCCCACATTAGCTCTTATGGCTACCCCATAGTAGTTTTACAGGCGGTCAATAAGGGCACCAGTTGACGCTTTTGGGCATGTCCAATGCATTCAAGCTTCTTGATGCTGTTATCTCCGTACATATCCTTTACAGTGGCATAGTTCTTGGCTTTGCCATCACCGTAGTAGTCCGTCCTGATACTTCAAGCCTCCTGTTTCTTGCAACCTCTCAAATATCCTGTACAGGCCAACAGTCTCCATACTGCCTGCACTACCATTATGGTTTGCATGGCAGGAAGTGTGGCTTGAATTCCACTCCTGGAATGAAACTTTTTGGGCTTAACTTGCTTTTGCAAGCTTTGCATGTGCTCGAAAGAGCCAAGACATTAATAACATTTCCTGTATCAACAGAAATCACTGACACACACCCATTCAAAGAAGGATGTCCACGCTTCAGCCATGTTCCATCGCCTGAAACACCGCACTCACTGCTCCCACCACACGACAAACTTCTGTAGCAGCATTATCCATCAACTCCGACGCTACCGTTCCAGCTACTGCCGAGAGCTAAGACGTAGGCGAAATGTCGCGAAGGGGGAGGCATGTTTATCACATTGCGAAATGTTGACGCACCTGCAAGGCCTTTCCTGAAGTGGTGCAGCGAGTACACCAGTCGATAATTGTTTTAATTTGCATGCATCACCTTTTTAGACGTGTCAAATGAATACCCGAAGCCACACTCCCCACACACCACTGCACAGGTAGAGCATATCCCTTGGTGGGCGCGCTCTTCGAGCGTCAGTGCTGTAATCATGTATTCAGGGCACGGCAGCACAGAAGAAAGGATATCAATGCCAACGATCTTGTTCCCTTGGAGTGTAGAATTTGGTAGCAGGGCTCCATACATTCTTGCAATGTTCACAAGCTTCTTCGCACTCGCCAAAACACCCACGTCTGGTGACTGAGAAGATGGATACTCCATAGTGTGTAGATTCCCAGCAAACTTGCGGTTACGCCTTTTCCCAGCTCGGAACTTGGTCATACTAGACAAAATACTGTCCGATTGTAAGTAAACAACAAGTGTTCTTCAAGCGTCAGTAATCCCCCTTATGGCCAATTTAAAAGATTGTAAAAGAATAACAAAATTCATGACTAAACTTACGAATACCAGTGAATGTTGTAGATATCAAAAACAAAGATATATGAATAATAATCATACATAAGAAATATTAGTAGCTTTAGAAACTGGTGCAATATAGTTTTAGTTTCAGAATACCAGGATGACTTTTCAAAAACTGGCTGTAACCCCCAAATTAATCATAATAGGACCAGATTTTTTGTTCGTTTTTTTTTCAGAGCGTGTACCTGAATGTTTGCAGATAAAAAAAAATAGAACTGAATTTTTTGCACAATAGACTTTTGAGTGTGACCTAAAAGGAACAGTACTTTAAAAACTGCCAATTATAGCTACATTCAACAAGGAAGGTAATAAAGAGCGCAGTAAACAACAGGCTTTTAAAAGTACTGCATTTTTGTGCTAGCTCTCCTTACACACACTATCAGGGTAGAATCTCCAGACAGATACAATCTGGCACCTCATACATACATTGTCCAAGACGTTCAGGCCAACATTGTCATCAAAGATGTTATAGAGGATTATATAGGGCATGCAAATTTTGTCTGATATGCATGCGCATCTTGTACTATTGTTACTATTGAACATAGTACTATTATGCTATGACCACCTCTTAACTTTACTCTCTGTTAGTCTCACTCATCCAATGTGGAAAGAATATTTATTTCTCTAGCCTACTTCTTCACCTCATGTCAAAACTCCCCCTGCTGTGATGAAAGTTTCAGCCACATGATTCTGAATAGTTTACTGGCCATGAATAGTGAAGCTAGAAGTCTGCTTTCAAGGTTAGAATTTTTTCAAGATTTGAACAAGCAATTAGTTTCTACTAATTCTCAACAGAATACAAAAGTGTACTGATGGATAAGTAGTGCTAATAAAACAAGCAAAAACAACCAAAAATTAAACTTTATTGACATTAAAACACACAGACGTGCGATATTCACAGAAATTCAAACTAGTTACACGAGGCAGCAAAAAAAATGCTTCATACAGAAAATAACAAAATTGCACATACACTGCATTTAAACAAGAACAGTAAACAGTTAAAAAAACACAGCACACAGGGGTGGAAGCAGGCTTGTGCATTCTGGAGCAGCTCAGAGAGCAATAATAAAGGCACATTGGAGCAGCTTTGGAGCAACAAAGCAAGGGTTTTGAAGCACTCGAATTACAGTAAAACCTCAATAATTCGAACTTCGTTAATTTGAAATCCAAGATAATTTGGTTTGCTGCGATCCCGCATTTTCCAATGTAAATCTGACCGGATAATTCGAACAGGCGGCCTGCGCCAGCCCGATCGATGTTTTGCCGCAAACCCTGCACAACGACGGTCCTATGGAGCCCCGAGGCAAAGTCACTCAACGATGATTTACAGGCGATGCGCCCAGGCTGGAGCACTCTAGGCACAAAAATCGGTCCACAGTGCAGCTCGCGGACCACCGAAACTCGCGCCTACAGAGGAGAAGACGTGCTTCACTGCAACGCGGCGGGCATACCACTTTTGTCACATGATCTCAATCCCACTCCACACCTCGGCGTGTTTCCCCCTTTCTTTCCACTGCGTCAGCAGCAGCACGTGTTCTGCGCTGAGACTGCTCTAGGGGAGACAACCTGGGCCAGGGGACGCTGCGCCACTCTATTGCGTCAGCCCTCTATATGGAGGCCTTGGCAAAACCTCCGCAAAACACGGCTGTGTTGTTTGCTCCATGCTGCATTGAAACGCACATGTTCCCGTCTGCTCCGCGCTGCACTCGAGCGCGTGCTTACGTGCGGTTGTTGCTCTCCTCTTACCTCGTTCTGGCCGCTGTCGCGTTCCAAGAAAAAGGGGAAAAAAAAAAACCATTAAATTTCGGCGCGCTTTTTCATGCAACTTGTGTGGTAAGCGGTAATGGGGTGGTTGTCGAGCCTTTTTGTTAAAGTAGCTTGTACTACTCGTATCTCGCACTGTGGTTGTTCCTGCCGGTGCCGCAGCGGCCATTGCGGCACCGAGCCGTCTGCTTCGAACAACACATATATCAATCATTCTATCCTCATACGCAATCCTGCTTCGAGAGCTCAAAACTGCGTACTCACTCGAGGAGATAACTGAACAAGGGATTGCACAGAGTAGCTGTAGAACTAAAAAGACAAAGGTTCCCATGGAGAGATGCCCCCATCTGCATAGAAAGTGGCCAGGCATTTCCTCACTGCTCGTCTCGTGGAGAGAGAGAACTACTGCAGGAATGGCATGCCTCGGCTTCTGGTGAATGACCGAGGTCTTCAGGAACCAATGACCGTAGATAGGTCATTGATTTGAGACAGCAGCACTGGAGCAACAAACTAACTGCCCCTGGCCGCTGTCGGCAAAACCCAAAGGGTAAGGTGATGTGTTTTCTGCCATAGTAAGGAACACGTAAAAAACGAGCCGAAGACAAGCACCGCGGTGCCAGTAGCAAACTGTGCAGTCATCACAGTGCTGAAGCGAATGGATCATTATAGATGGCAACGTTTACTTTCATTGGTCTTGTTGGGGATCGCCTAAAACGCCTGTCCCCAAAGAGTTGAATGATCCCCTTTCAAGTGAGCAGACACAAAGGGAAGGAAATCTCCCCAAATGCACCTGGAGCACTCGTCACTGTGTAACGCGTATCAGTAATTCTCCACGAGAAGACTGCACCCATCATTTTCTGAACAGCAGGGACAGAGACATCAGGCCTTCTGCATTATTCTTTACTCTCCCATACCCTAACAACACAAGCCTTGGGTCCCTCAAAATATCTATCGCTTGCCTCTCGCCTTCGAGTAGCGAATCCACGTTTATATATAATTTTTTTGTTTACATCTCAGAGCCTGCCAACAAGCACATTTTGAAAACAATGTTCCCAACTATCGTTTTTCAGGACCTGAAGCGGCGCGCAGTGACGATAGTCTATCAGCTAATCATAATTTTTCGCTTTCGAAAGCACAGATAAAAAAAACGCGTTTCCAACCAGCCTCTGTCAGCTGGAGAACCGAAAAAAGCAAAAATGAGAGACCCCATTGGCGAAGAGTGCTGGCGTTGTGCATGTCTCTACACAATTGTTCCCCCTCCTCCTCATTTCCTTCTCCTGCTCTATGTGCACATGCTGCCACGCCTGGTATGCACTCCCGCGCGAACGGGCTGCGCAAGCTCCACAGACAGCCGAGCGCTGCGCGGCCACCGCTGCACGTAGGTTTCGCCTCTTCTCTACCTTCTCTCTATTAGAAACCAAGCGCTGCTGTCACGGAGCAAACTCCAGCTTGAGTTCCCTCTCTCCCGTGCCTTCGACACTGCAAGTACACGCTAAGGTCTCGCCTAGGCCATTTCTTTGTATTGTGCACGGTGGTTAGATATCGGCTACTGTGCAGTTGTTCTTTTGAGCTGGTCGGAAGTGCTTGCTTTGCGACTGTACTAGTAAACGAAGTGCCAAAATACAAGACTAACGCTGCAGAAGTTCTGCTGGATCTAAGAAGCAGGCAAGAATGCTTGTTTTAAAGGTCCACTGTCCACCCTCCGGTCGACAATATTTTCTTCCCCGGCGACTGAGAATTCGTCCCCAGAACGCAAGGTCGCAAAATGTTTTTGAAAGGAGAAACTAATACCGCAGTTACAGCCACCGCAATCACCCGATTCTGTCTTGTTTCTCTCCTCCTGTTCCCTCGTAAAGGTTTTTCACTCTCCTGCCCTGTCGTCTAGCCTCCACAAGACAAATTCCCCTTCCTCCTCCGCGTTTGGCGGGAGGTGGGGCGTGGCACTCTGCCTACGCGGCAAAAAGAAAAAAAAAGAAAAAGGAAAAAACGGGCGAGGGAGCGCGCGTCGTTGGATTCAGTCCGGCCGTGGCGAGGGAAAAGCACGGAGCGATAGATACCCATCCTTCGCCCTCAGACAGCGAGACAGACCAATGGACGTCGTTTTCGACAAATAAGTCATAGCTGCGGCTGAACGGGCCAGCGCAGGGAAGGGGGAAGCTGGCTTCCCGAAGAACATGAGAGAGCTTGGATTGGTATTTTCGTTGCTTTGAGGCATGCGTGTCACTGTAGCATTTTGCACAGACTATCTCCGGTACCTGATCAAAACACTGGGCTCCTTTGCTTAAAAGGTCCTTCCCTGGACAGTGGCCCTTTAAGGCCAAGTTGGCTAAAAGGCACGGCGTGCCCCTCTTGACGTCCACAATACTGAGCAACAAGTCTAAGATACTAGAGGCATACGGCAAAACATATTCTTCGAAGCGGTCACGAGTGCGGGCTCCCGCATATTAAGATGTCGAATCTGCCCTGCTTGGCTGGCTGCAGAAAGCAAACACTGCCCACCTTCCGATCAATAGAACGATACTGCGGGAGAAGGCCAACGACCTGGCTCTGCAACTTGGGCACGAAGAATTCAAGTGTAACGGATGGTTTAGCAGTTTTAAAGAACGCAATAATTTGGCATTTCTGACCGTCTCTGGTGAGAGCGGCAGCGCTAACGAGAGCGCTGTCGAGAATTGGAAGAAGCATACTTTGGCACCACTGCTTAGCGAATACAGTATAGACGACGTTTACAACCTTGACAAGACTGCCCTTTTTTATAAGATGCTGCCAACAAAAACATTTTCAGTGAAGGACACCGCATTCAAGAGTAGAAAACAGGCCAAGGGCAGGATTACTGTGCTGTTCGGCGTGAACATGTGTGGTAAACACAAGCTGTCGCTACTGGTTGTGGGGAGGACGGGGAAGCCTCGCTGCTTCAAAGGAAGATTTATCGGCACCACATGCTCAATCGCGTGCTACTTTGCGATGAAAATGGCAAGAAATACTCCATCAGCCTCTTTGGAGCCATATGCCACATGGTGTACACTTGGAAACAAGTGGAGCCCACAATGACCAGGCTGTGTTTTAAACACGCTGTTTTCTTTTTCAGTAAAAACATTGTTGATGCCGATGCAGACTACTGATATATGCTTGACGAATAAGGAGCAGAGTATTGCGACCCCATCAGTGCATTCTGTGCAGAAGATGGTGAGTCCAACGCAGTCGGCTTCACCAAGTAGCTGAACTTTGAGTGGTGAGCAGACAGTCTACTCCGACTTGGAGAGTGAGGTTACTGCTGGTGCGAATAAACGCAATGACAGCGATGAGCCTCCCCAAGCACCTGCTCTCAGTTATTGGATCACTAAATGTTATCCAGTTTTGTTGAGTACCACGGTGGAAGTTCTGAAATGTTTCACCTAGTTGACGAACTAAAGAAGACCTTCGGAGCCGCAAACTACCGGACGCGGCAAACCAGCATCCCTGATTACTTTAAGGAATTTAAAATATGCCGAATAAAAGTAGCGCGTTCCTGCAACAAATGTTTTTGCTTGAGTCGTATTTCTTGGTGTGTTCGACTAATTCGATAACCCGCTTAATTTGAAGATTTCTTGCGGCCCTGATGACTTCAAATCAGGTTTTACTGTATATTTCAAAGAACGCTTCTAGACTCAAACACTTTTCATAATGGTAATTTTTGCTTCCTGGCATGTAATTATCAATCCAATTTGATTACTTAAATTTTTCACTCTGTCTCTGACAAGCATGACAAACAGCCAAAACATGTACAGATCATTAAAATAACACTACTGACATCAGCAACAATTTGGAAGAGACTAGCAGCAAGTGGAATGCTTGCTTTTACACTTCATAAGTGAACATCAAGTCTGAATTTAAACTTCTGACCGACTATTTTGACTGTATATTTCCAAACATGGAGTCTACCACTTTGGTGCGCTCAAACACCAAAGTGGTAGAGCACCACCATTAGTTTGGAGAGGACATGAAAGAGAAGCATAGTTACACTACGTATCTTGCGCATATCCTTTCTGATCCTACATTTATGCTGATAAATTCTTGGGCACTGGTCACTAGTGCCTTAAGGAAGGATAGATGGCACAGTACAGTAGTCTTTCCCTCCTTCAGATTCTTTACTTCATAGCCTTCTGCCAGTGCCTGTCCACATTACTGCTTGAGAAATGTTAGGGCCTCCTTAATTAAACATGCTGGTACTGTATAGCTTTCCAGCACTATGAGAACACCTTGTGATTATTACCCAAGTGGCATCAGTTCAAGTATGGGTCTGGCATTGGCATGACAGCCTTGACTGTGAGGCGCTTGCTTGTTTTCCCAGCAGAGCCATTAGAACAACTCGTGTAGCTCTTTGCAGCCAGACAAGTTTGCGCACGGCTCGTGGTAGTTTTCAGTGTCTGCCTTGCTCGCTGCTCTTGCTCCCTCACCACTGGTAAAAAAGTGCTACATCACGTGCACAGAGCATTTTTTTTGCAACCAATTCTCCCAATTGTTTGCAGCTTGTTCTTAATATGCTTGTGAAAAAATATTTATTATTCTCTGTACTTTACTAATTTAAAAACATTTTATATGTATTAGGTTCAGTGCAAGATGCATTATACATCTGCCACCGGTGCGCTGCCATCGTTTCGACTATGGCGGCCCTTACACCACGTGCATGCAACTCACAATGTGCCATCGCGCCCTGCTGCACTTGGTGGTGGTGGTCAGTCGCTTAATCGAATTGCATCAGATCTCAATTTTTCTAGACAATACTATTAGAGGTTCAGTGTGCGACAACACAGTGTTCCGATAAATTTGATGGCAAAACATCGAGGCAGCTGGGCATTTTTTTTAGCAGTTTTGAAGCAATATTGTGCTTTGAAGCAGGATGAAGCAGGAAAAGCAGTTTGGAGCAGAATGGAGCAAAAGGGGCAGCACTTCCACCCCCGATTACAGTAAGTTTCAATAGAAACATTTCAATATCAAAACCTGAATAGGCTAAATGCCATTTCAACACTACAGCAAAGCTAATTTCACTATCTTTGGCTTAGTGACTGCACTCTCTTTCCCATAAAATGCTTGTGAACCGCTCCATTTCATGGCAAATGGCAGTCCGTCAAACAGCGCCTGTAAGCAGCAAATTTCGCACTTTAAGTGTTACACAAAAGAAGATGAATAAACTTGAACACAGCACCAAAACTAGAACGCATGTGCAAAACATTCGTGCATGTCTAATGCCAGACGTAAGTTCCTGTGCTGTAACGAAAAACAAGTATACATGACACTGATGTATGAGAGTTGTTGGCCTAAGATCTCCTACATTCCTGTCGCCAATCCATTCTTTTTATAGCTGTTTGTCAAACAAGTGTTCAGGCACTATCAGGCGAAGCCACGAGTCCAAAACAAGCCAAGAATCCTCAAGTGCACTTATGTCACTTCATTTTCACATACAGTCGAGCCCGCTTACAACAAATGCTCCTCTAGTACAAACGAATAGGATGAAGATCACAATGTATATCAGGGCTTTGATGCCAAATCTCAGATGAAATGAATGCCTGTGGACACAGGGCCTGGTTATAGCGAACATGTAGGCACCAAAGCCCATTAGTTCGGTGCTAATGAAGCTAGCTTAAAACTTTTTGCACTAAAGAGAGGATTAATGGAATATCTATTGCTGGTGCTCGTTTTATAATTCTAGTAAATAGCTTTTCATGGGCCTTTTAATGTGCTTGTATTACCTCACACAAAACGCTGCCCAGTTATGTGGATGCATATAAAGCCATACGGATATGCTTGCATGGCCAAGTATAGTCCTAGAAGGTTTAATTCCCATCAAAGGAGAAGCCTGAGTTGGCAGTGCCATGTGGTCTAGTGATGTTACTTAACCCACCAGGCATTGAGTACCCAGCTATGCCACCTGCCAGAGCCATGCCCATGATTTTTAGCTCATAGCGCTGACAATGCAGGACTTTCTGCAGAAGAGGGCCTTTAATGCTACCACGTTAAAATACAAAATAGTCTCCCATGCAAGCACAATTGAATGTCAAAATCACTGCAGGACTTGGCCATGTAGGGAACAAACTCATGGCTAGAAGAAGGGTAACAGATTCTGAGGTCAACCGTGCTACCTGCCCTGTCCAGCCCTTTAAAACAGGGAACCCCAAGAATACTTTTGTGACAAACCATAAATTTCTAAATTGTAATCTGCGGAGTTTAACACCCTGAAATGACACATGTGCTACGAGGCACTTGTGGAGTGCTTCGTAGTAGAGTGCTCAAAATTAATTTAGATTAGGCAGGGTTCTCTGACGTGCAACGACATCACATAGTACACGGGCATTTTTGCATTTTGCCTCCATTAAAATACAACCGCCACAGACCAGGATCAACCCTGCAATCCCATGATCAGTAGCTAAATGCCAAAGCTATTAAACCACCGTAGCTGCTGGCAGACCATTAAGATCTTATGCGTTACGTTCCTATAAAATTGATAACCATTAGAAATGGCTAACTGCTAGCAGTGGAACTGTGGCAGGGTGCTGCACCTTATAGCTACAGTGGAATTGAGCATTGAAGAATGGTCTTAGGGATACCCAAATTGAGGCCTGTATAGATCTCTATGACCACCATTCTACTTTACATCAGTGACTGTCATTTCATTTATAAATGTATCAGCACCATCAACATTGTTCAGCTTGCGACGGTCATGTTTATCATAAGCTAGATCGACTGTATTACCGAGATTTCATATCAAACCTAAGGAACATAGAGCAGAACGATGCAAATCTGATCCACAGCCATCTTCAAGCTTAAAAAAACAAAAAAGCAAAGCTAACCTAATGGCCTCCAAAACACAAGCAATAATCAAAATGCCTAAAACCTTTAATAAGACATCAAGTTCAAGCAAATAAGAATGCTGTATTAATGCTTTAGAGTTCCTTCACATCTCAACATAATGTTAAGCAGAATAAAATTTTAAAACTCATGCACTGCACAGCACATCAGAACAACACAAAGTTCTGCACAGTAAAACAAGATTCAAATTAGCTGCAAGAAAAAAAAAAAAAAGTCGAAACAGAAACAATTGGACTTATCAATGTATTAACAGGAACAAGCACAAACCCAACTTACAACAATAAAGCATATTTTCTACTCATTAACTGATAAAGTGAAAACATTTAGGTCATTTCTTCTGCTTGCTTTTCTCGGCATATGATAAGACAACCTAAGCCCCCATTTAGAGTAAACCCATAGCTGAAGGAAAATTATAAATAGTACTCATGTGCAATGCTTACAAAGTGATAAAGCGTTAAAAAATAACAAAAGGTTGCAGTAGTGCCTAGTGACTGCTACCCCTGAACCTTTTCCCTATTAAAAGCACAGCACAACTACTAATCTTGACACTCATGCAATTTACACACAACTTAATTGAAATGTTTATAAAGGCAAACTTATAAGTTTAGACCCCAAATCTAAACTAACCAACAATACCTGATTGTTGAGCAGTATGTTGCAAAAAACTGATCTGTGATCCCTTTGTCCAACTTTTTCTCTCTGCTAAGTAGTATCATTAGCTTGCTCTCAAGGATCACAGTCGCTTCCTACTGCGCACGTCCAAAACAAATCTTAAACTACGAGAGGAAGAGTGCCTTGCCATTTCTTACTTCGGTTCCAATCTCACCGTTTGTCTCCTGTTCTCAAACATTTTTTTTGCATCAACACTTCTTAGTTGGCACTTGTAAATATTACCCTGCCTAGACCAAGTGTATGAAAAATCTGTTACATGGAGTTTTTGGCACATAAGTAGCCGCGGCTATCATGCGTCCCACACAAGGTTAGATGGTGATGAAATATTAGGTTGAAAATGGCATACATTTAATGGTACTGGCAACTTTTGGATCATATTGTCATAGTATGGCTAATGCCACTGAGTGGAACATCAAATATGAAAGGCTCTTAATGTGAATCAACTGTCAACTTACAGGGCTGTTTATGTCTGCTTTTGGAAATACTTTTAAAGAAGTAGGTACCTAGAGATAAAATGTGCTCCAGTTTAAAGAAAAACAGATGCCAGACCCCCAAGTTATGCTACTAAGCCCAGCAACATTGGCACAAGCTTTCTTAGGCATATTTTATAAAATTGTCTTCCTGGTGCAAAGACAATGTTTGCAGCATGGCAATGAAATATCTCTTGGCCAAACCTTCAATCTGTGAACTAACATGTGAACGACTGCACGGTTCAGATGCCACATGATGAATGAGGCGAGCTCAATGACGACAACTTGCACTGCTTCTACGAAAATCGAGCTAGACAATAGGCGTCCACCTCCACACTTATGCGGCAGAAGCTGGAGTCGCTGGCGAGGTTAATCATGGCAGTGCCAGTAGGGCTGCAAGCAACTACTGCAATGCTGGTTCCTGCCGCTGGGAATGTTCCTAGGAACTCCCTAGCTCTAACCATCTCCACCTTTTCACTGCCCCAAAGCCCTAGGTTCAAACTGCCCTCTCGCATATATGAAGTGGATCCTTCCACCACCCAACTTCGATGCACATATTGAAAAATCCAAATTTGTAGCTTTCTAATGTTATCCTGGCAAGTAAAGACACTCTCCCTCTCACAAAGAAGTTGTATATATATATATATATATATATATATATATATATATATTATATATATATATTATAGACTGCTCTCAAGCATTTCAAGCAAGTTATAGGCACCTTGGAAGGGAACTGAATTTTGTTTTGTATTTTTTTTAGCCATCTGCAAGTCCTAGGGATTTTGTTAGTTATACTGCTATCTCCATTGCACTGGTTAGGGCACGTAACTACAGAATCCATGGACGTGGGTCTGATTCTCACTGTAGCAGCCGTGTTTCGATGGCTGTCTTGTGTTTTAGCTCCGTGTACTGTGCAATGTCGGTGCACATTAAAAAACTCCAGGTGGTTGAAACTAACGAGGAACCTTCCACAACAGCAACCCTCGCAGCTGATGACAGTTTGGGACGTTAAAACCCAAATAGCATACTAGGTACACTTATTTTTTACCACTTTCTGGCACAAGGAAAAATTTCACGCAACACCTAATGATATTTATGCAAAGGTAAGGGAACGTCACGACTTGACGTTTTTTTTTTTACAGTGCATAAATCAGAACATGATGTTTACACCTTAGAATCTTACCCTGGAATGACCTTTGACTAGGGGGTGTGCGAATAATGAAATTTTCAAATACGAATATGGTACAAAAAATCCTTTAAATATCAAATTTTTGATCAGAGAACAAAAAAATAAAAGCAGCTTGCATACAGAAGTTTTGCACAGAAGTGCATGCCCTACCAAAAAATCCAGTATAAACGTACAATCGTCAACGTAACGAAACTTTATGTAAAGAAATTTGTGACATATAAAACATTTTTTAAAATTTCACAATGCCTGCCCCTGAAAACCATGCGCTTTTTTCATAATTTAACGAAGTAATTTTAGGTTGCCCTTTCAATTTAACGAAGTCCTCGCGCATCGCATACAGGTACTAGCAGCCACCTTGACAATCGCATGAGAACTAAAATTTTAGCCAAGACTGACCACATTTTGTATTTGCCCTTTTACATGCCAATTTTGCCAGCAGTATGGAATCTGCGAGCGAAACAAACGGATGATGACAGGAGCGTACCGCTGCGCCATCTGTCGTGTGCATACAAGTTCCGCAGTGCGGAGGTTTCAGGTCACATCACGTCGTATCATACTGTCCAGTCGGGACAGACGGCACTTTAAGGAGGGGAAAGAGTTCAATTGTTTTAGCTAAAGTCGGCCATTCTTCATCCCACCGATCATCAAAGAAAGCCTGTGGTAAGCTGAGATCATGACGCAGCTTGTAGAATCGTTCACTTCAAGCGCAGTTTGCTGCTATCACACGTGGCAATAATTTTGTAGCAGTGAACGGCGCCCCCCCAATAGCTGCGTGCTAAAGCAAACATACTGAAAACCATGCTCGCACAATAGGACGAGTTCAGCAAGCCACCGCCCGCTTTATTGTCAAGGATGTTGGCACTTTGCCAACCCCACCTGACTCCTCGAGCTAATGTCTAGAAAGACACCGTGATGTTCTCACTGCGCAGCATCCTGGCTCGCTGCCGTGGGTTCATTACGTGAATAAATACAGTACGGGTACGAGACCTCAGCAAAAGATTGAAACACCCAAGGTAGCCACGCTGGGGTGGGCGATGCGAATGCGAACATATGATAGCGCCCCCGTTTCCTTAGATGAGCTGATCTCGACTAGTCCCCGTTTGCAAACGTTGGACGATACCAGTGGCGACATCTGGCAGTAGCTTTGAATATTAGGTGCTGCGCTCTCTTTGCGCACAAAGGGAAAAATGATGCGTTCGCATCCGTTTGCAATTATTTATTATATACTCCTGAATAAAAAAGAACATCCGGTGCCCCTGTTAGCATTACTACGGCTAGAGTTTACTTATTTCCTGAATTCGTTATCTGCAAGTTCCCATCTACTAGCAGTGTTCCACGAACCTGTTACTTTATTTGGACAGCTAAAACTTGGGAACCTGAATGTAACGAAATTCCCGATTTCACATAATTTTCGTCTGCATGTAGACCTTCGTTATATCGAGGTTCGACTGTACCATTTCTGTACAGATAGGACCTGCATGAAACTGAGTGGAGCTGTCACTTGGCTGCTGAATCAATAAACTCACGTTAATCCGGCCTTTAAGAAACCAAAAAGAATGTCTGAATTAGGTGAAAGCTTGAATTAACAAATGGGCCTGAAAAGGCTGCCACAAACCATTTGCATCATCACAGTAATATTATCTAACGAACAACTGTATGATAGTTGTCTCTGCATCTGAGAAAAAAACGATGCGAGAACAACATTGTTTTTTTCTTGGCTTCGTCTAGTGCTTTGCTTTGTACACACAGTCAAAAAGTTCCTCTGTTTCAAAAAGGAAGGTCCCCTTGATAAAACGGTCCCATCGCATTTTGAAGGTGCTTCACTACACAGTCCACACAGTCAAAGATTCATGTAAAGCGCGCAGTGCAGTTAAACTGTGGCGATTTCAAAAATTTTGTTCATGTATTCAATAATTTTTTAGTATTCAGAAATTTAGAAAAATCAGTTTTTTGAGTATGAATCGTATTCGAAATTTCGAATATTTACACACCCCTATTGTTCAAGACTAGTTTACATAAATTCGGTTTGGTTTGGGGGTTTTTCCAAATGTCCCAAAGCGACTCAGGCTATGAGACAGACACCGTAGTGGAGGACTAAAAATTTCGGCCACCTGGGGTTCTTTAACGTGCACTGAAATCGTACAGAACAGAGGCGCCTTGCTTTTCACCTCCATCGAAAAGCGGCTACTGAGGCCGGGATTCGATCCCGCATCCTTGGCCACAGTAGTCAAGCACCGTAACCACTGCGCCACCCCGACGGGGGTCCATTCACATGCATTCCACATTCTTCATTAAATACACAGTATACTAAACGATCATGTAAAAATTTCTTGGCAGGCTCTACCGAATCTTTTCAAGTTCAGACCTACTTTCAGCAATGAGGTACAATAGTGCAAATGGCTAAATTAGTCGAGAGTGTACAAATATTTCTAATTCCAAAAATGAATCCAATATATTAGTCACAAAGTTCATGTTTGATTCAGACAACCAATATCGAAATTTTTCATACATTTCCCAACAACTGAATGCAACCAACTATCAACACCTGATCCGGACGAAATCACAATAGCAAATTATCTGAAGATAGAGCTGAAAGGGTCAGTAAAATAATCGAAGTAAAGTTTACTTTCATCATTAAGCGTGGTTTGTAATTGCTCAAAGTTGTTTTCGCTTAAAGCTCATACTTCAAAAAGTGCTGCTAGATCTTAATTTAATCCTTTTACTACCATGTCCTCAAACAAAAATTATAACTCTGCTGTGTATGCAAACTTCTGCCTCTTCATTCTCTTGTCTGATGTCTACTGATTGGACCAGTTGCATAACCTGTAGCACGCATAATCAGATGGCACAGGGGCTGCTTGCACAGGTTAACTTGGATGGGCTGCTATGTAGAGGTGTGACCAGCAAGACAAACAACCATGCCTACATTGCTCCAATCGCATAGTTCACTTTTATGTCACTTATCTGATGCGCAGGCAACAGCCAGCATGACAGTGATCAGAAGGTCCCACTGCTAGGAAAACCAATAGTCAAATGGTGCATCAGCCTGTGTCAGCCAAGTCCTGCTGTGCGCATTTTCGGGTGTTGCTTGGCGCATAGTCACTCTCTCTTGTTTTGTTTTAAAGGTATCTCATTGAAAGAATGCATGTCACTTCTGTTTGTGCAGTTGTTGTCCTCTTGGAGCACATGGAAGCTGTGCCACTCGTTGCATTATTCGTAGTTTACGCAGTTAAGCGTAAGCATTGCAGTAGGGGCATGTGTTGAAATATTACGCGGCATAATATCTGTTCAAGAGGCTGAGGTGCGGAACTATACTAGTTCCGCACTGCAATGTGATATTTGAAGGATTTTTTTTTTGTTTTCTGCTATTCATATTTGAAATTTCAATATTCGCACACCACTACTATTCGCACACACCTCTTGCCTTAAGCAGGAACTTGTGTTATGCCAAATGGCAATGCATTTGTGATTAAACCTCTCATTATTCCTTTGTTTGGCCCAGCAATGCACATGAGTCCTCTTTTGATGAAACCATGAAGCAAGCACAGCGGTAACGCTACCACACATTCTACAGTGCTCACAAGAACACTGTGACACAAGACAAATTCAGTCAGTGCACAGTACAATATCCTAGGTACCCCCAGAATACAAGTGAGCCTTCAGATGAAATATTCCTTAAATGGAATACTTGGTGTGTGCACATATTGATCTAACACAGTCGAACCTTGTTATAATGGACATGAATTTAGTGCAATATAGGCTAATATAAAGCAAAATAAAATTTGAAGCTCAACAGCTTAACGAAGCAAGTTTTTGTATTCAAATGGCTCAAAATGCATAAAAGAGTCGAAAAAATACAAGAAACGCAATATTTCGATCGAGGGAAGCACCTACAGCACAAGTGTGCGAGTCTCCCACATGGCCGCATGCTGTGTAATCTAGGGTTAACTGAAGGAACTATAATCAGCAGCCTAGTGGCAAGTCATCGTTTGAACCATCGCCTCATCGCCACGCCAACCATATGGCCCCTGCTACCACTTCTATTGTGTACTGGAACTGGGAGGTGTGTCATGCACAAGCAGAAAATGGGCCATATCAGCGATAAAAGCTCAGGGTGGCATGAGAGGGCACTACGTGCAGAAGGAGAGCTGTGAGCACGAAGAAGACAGCTTGGTGAGCTGGCTTGTAATTCTGCTTCGTTTAAATGCCTCAAGCTTCCCCTGATGCATTAGACTGTGCTAGTTTGCACCTAATGGTCACAGCAAACTGTGGCCAGCGATTGTGAAAGGAAAAGTGCACGCAGGAAGGCAGAGACAGCCAGTTTTAAGGATATCGAATAAGGTCACAGTAAGAAATTTCTCTAAGTATAGAAGGAATTAAATTTCTTATATGTTAACATATATCATCATTATTATGATCACCACGGCCTAATGACCCCCCCCCCCCCCCCCCCCCCTCCGCCCTTTGCGCTCAAATGTATAAGGATTGTATGAATACGAAACAGGCTGCCATTTTTTAAATTTTTGCAATTTTTGTCAGTGGTTTTCAGATCCATTGTTTCTGCAATTTCGTAGTAAGCTTTAATAAAATCATTAACATAATTTCTAAAGCCCAATACGGAGAAATATCACTTTCTCCCCTTTGAACAAAATGATGTGCGAAGCAGGCCACCAGCAGCTCATTCTCTCTCGCTCTATTTCTCTCTCCACCGGTGCTTGAATCACTATAGAGACCCCCATCCGATGGAGCCAGACATTTAATTAAGCACTGATGATCGCCTTGTTAGGTTATCGGAATATGCCGTACGGGATATGAGGAAACGGTAGTCAGCACAAAAATATGCCTCGGCAGTGTCTCTACATACTAACAAAGCTATGAAAAGAGCGCTTAAAAGGAAGTAAACCAATGAAAAGGCAATACAGCAGCAGTTCATTGTAGAGTTAAATGGCAACACAAAATGACTGCAATTCCAAGCGTAGCAAACTGGCTGAAATATTTCATTGGGAACTAGTACAAGAGTAAAAAAAAAAAAAAAAAAAAAAAGGCTACTGTCCGGCATTTTTCAGCATAAATGTTCTCCAGGAAGCTGTCACAGCTAGGAGCTTGGGCAATGTAATGCCATGAATGAGCTACCCAGTGATGGGGTACCATGGGAGCGCTAACAATGATTGCTCTTCTTTGCATAGCAGCCATCGCAAAATGCAGCATATTACAAAGCATGCCTCATCGCTTCCCCATTTTCTCAAGCTCGTGTTACATCATGGCACAATCGCGTCGGAATGTAATGTGAACTTGGCAGCAAGCAAATATTTGGCAGAAACACAGCCAGAAAATGCCTCTGCACCTACTCACTACAGTGGAATCTTGTCGATATGATTCTCACAGGAATTGCAAATTAAATCCATTATTCAAAAAAGCGTATTATCCAAACACAGAACCCAAAAACATCGCGATAAGAAACGTACTCGGCACAGAGCCTCCGTTTATTACCATGCTTTGATTACCTAGTCATTTTGCACTAAATTTTTTGTTTTTCAATGCGTAGGAGCAAGCATTTCTGAAACTGATAGAAATGAGTGGTGTTTCATTGCTTCGCTCTGCACCCATGACAAAGCTGCAAAGCAAGCCTTAAACATGGTGCTCTGCAAGGTCAGCACTGCAGATTGCAACAGCGAAGGCATGAAACTGAGAGACCAGTAATGAAAATTTTGGAAAAAAAAAAAAACAGGGGTGGGGGGGTCAATACATGATCAAATATTACTAAAATATTGGCCACGAGCACTGCCATTACTGCAGCATTCGCTCCCCACTAGCACTTTTCCACTGCTTCTAGGAAAAAAAAATTGAAACCACGTGAATTTTTAATATATTTCCACGATCACATTAGCCATATGTGTGCTCACTGGAAACGATAAAAAAAAAAATTATTAGGCAAAAAAAAAGGAAAGAAAAATTTATTCAGCAGGATTGTATGAACATGCTTTGGTGTATCGCCTGCATGAAGCTGTGCCTTCCTACCAGTGCTCGCCGCAACGAGGTTGCCTCATGAGAAGGGTCAGCCAGGAAGGTGCTTTGGAGTGCACAAGCGGACCGTCTGCATTTGAGCATACCGTATTTACTCGCATAATGCCCGCACCCCCAACATTGGGCGTCAAAAAGTTGGATTTTTTTTTTACTCGCATAATCATCGCACCACCAATATTACCACCAGGAGAGAGTCGTATGCTAGTAGTAACAAGCGCCTACTTTTAAGCGCTACTGAACCTAGCTAGTATTGTGTGCATGCATTACCAGGCGGCGCTAGCGTGCTCAGGTCATCATCATCATCATAGGTATGCTCGTCTTTCCTTTTTTTTTACTTCCATGATGCTCGTAGTCGCCATTTTGCGAGGTGCGCCTCCGCGTCGTCATTGTTCCTTCGTTCCGTCCGTGTTAACTTGCTTGTTCCACCGTCTACAGTCTTCTTGGTGCCGCATCACAAGGGGGCAGTATGCAAGTTATACAGCTGCTTTAAGCTGAAAACTTTCGAGTACGCGCTACAGCATAGCAACCACACTGCCAGCAGGCACTTTGGCGTCAACGAGTTCTGCGTAGTACACTACTGCAGACAACGATTGCAGTGCCGACACGGACTCTAATGAAGTCTCGGATCAAGAGTAGAACTGTATGGTCTGCTGTCAGCATTATACCACGAAACGCGGGGAGTGACATTGAGGCTACGTGTGGCAAATAAAGTGCTTTTGGCGACCTTGTACTTTTATAACAAGGTTAAGTGTTGCTTGAAAGTAATGTTTTGGTTGTATTTACTGTAAGGGTGCGTTGAAGCTCAGGTCGGTGTTCAGGTCGACCGTTTACCTAGCGCGTCAGTCTCTTGCGTCTTCGTCTTTTGTCTGCCGTCTTCTTTTTCTAGCACGCGCCTTTCGACGTACGCTCGTCGTCTTTGTCATCGTCGACAATCACCGAGCGTTGGTGTGACACTACAATTATCCCCGGGAGAAAAAAGAGGCATCCTGCCGACTCATGGTGTGGACACAACAGGCGGGTCGTAACAGGGCTTGAGGCGGTCAACGTGCACTGTTTCACGCCCGCGGCGACGCATATCCGGTGTCGGTACAAGCGGTTCTATAACGTAGTTCACCGGAGAGGTCTGGCAAATAATCCGATATGGGCCATGGTATTTGGAAGCAAGTTTGGTAGAGAGGCCGGAAGGGGTGGCAGGAACCCAAAGCCACACGAGGGAGTCTGCGGTGTATGAAGGAGCTGGACAAGACGGTGCGCGAAGGAACTGCTGGTGACCTTGGTTCTGGGTTGTAAATGAGCGGGCCAACTGGCGACATTCTTCTGCATATGCTGCTGCTTGAGAGACGGTGGTCGCTTCGGAGGTATCAGGGCGATAAGGAAGTATCGTGTCCATAGTTGAGGTGGGTTCACGGCCGTATAGAAGAAAAAAGGGGGAGAAGCCGGTCGTGCTTTGTATGGCAGTATTATAAGCGTACGTGACGAATGGGAGAAGCCGGTCCCAGTTTGAGTGGTCGGACGCGACATACATGGCCAGCATGTCACTTAAGGTGCGGTTAAAACGTTCTGTCATGCCATTTGTCTGCGGATGGTAGGCCGAGGTAGAACGGTGGACAATGCGGCACTGCTGAAGAAGGGCTTCAATGGTCTCAGAAAGAAAAACACGGCCACGGTCACTGAGCAATTCTTTAGGTGAACCATGGCGCAGGACGAGATGGTGCAGGACGAAAGACGCAACGTCTGGCGCCGACGCAGAAGGTAAGGAAGATGTTTCTGCGTAGCGGGTAAGGTGGTCAACAGCCACGATGACCCAACGGTTACCAGCTGGAGTGACTGGTAGTGGCCCGTAAAGATCAATACCAACACGATCGAATGGTCGGCTGGGGCAGGGCAAGGGCTGCATCGGAACGGTGGAGTGGTGTGGAGGGTTTTTGCGGCGTTGGCATTCCTGGCATGCGCGAACGTAATGACGCACGAAGCGGTACATACCCTGCCAGTAATAGCGGAGGCGAAGACGAGTGTAAGTTTTCAACACTCCGGCGTGGGCACACTGAGGATCGGCGTGAAAAGCGGCGCATATTTCCGAACGGAGATGCCGAGGAATGACAAGGAGCCACTTGCGTCCGTCGGAAAGGTAGTTTCGGCGGTAAAGCATGCCGTCGCGGATGGAAAAGTGACGAGCTTGGCGGTGAAGCGTTCGTGAAGCTGGGCGCAGAGAAGGTGTAGATAAAAGCGTGAGAAGAGAAGCGATCCAAGGGTCTTGCCTTTGTTCATTGGGCATGTCGGCAATTTCTAGCGAAAATGAGTCACTTATGGTGATAGCTGTCGAGTCAGAGCTACATTGAAGAGGTGACCTAGACAGGGCGTCGGCATCAGAATGCTTACGGCCTGACCGGTAGGTAACCTGAATGTCGTACTCTTGTAAGCGGAGGGCCCAACGAGCAAGACGGCCGGATGGGTCTTTAAGGGTGGACAACCAGCAGAGTGCGTGATGGTCCGTAACAACAGAAAAGGGACGACCGTAGAGATATGGGCGGAACTTCCCAATGGCCCAAATGATGGCCAAGCACTCCTTTTCGGTTACAGAATAATTCTTTTCGGCCTTTGTTAAGGTACGGCTGGCATAAGCAACAACGTACTCTGGGTTGCCGGGCTTTCGTTGTGCAAGGACAGCGCCGAGACCTACACCGCTGGCATCAGTGTGAATTTCGGTAGGCGCCGTAGGGTCAAAATGGCGGAGAATCGGAGGCGACACTAGAAGGCGCCGAAGTGTCGAAAAGGCCTCATCACAGTCGGATGTCCAAGACGAAAGAATGGCGTCACCGGCAAGGAGATCAGTCAGCGGCGAGATGATCGAAGCGAAATTGTGGACGAAGCGACGAAAATACGAGCACAGCCCGATAAAACTACGCAGCTCCTTTAGGGAAGTTGGGCGTGGAAACTCAGCTACTGCACGGAGTTTCGCAGGATCTGGACGAACACCGTCTTTCGAAACAACGTGTCCCAATATAGGAAGCTGGCGAGCCCCGAAGCAGCACTTTTTCAAATTTAGTTGCAGGCCGGCATCAGTCAAACACTTTAGCACACGCTCGAGACGGTCCAAATGTGACGTAAAATCTTTTGAAAACACGACGACATCGTCTAGGTAACAAAGACAGTCATGCCACTTGAGTCCGCACAGGATTGTGTCCATCATGCGCTCGAAGGTGGCCGGCGCGTTGCACAATCCAAACGGCATGACGTTAAATTCATAGAGACCATCAGGTGTCACAAAGGCGGTTTTTGGTCGATCGTCAGCTGCCATGGGTACCTGCCAGTAGCCCGAGCGAAGATCCAGAGATGAAAAGAATTCGGCACCTTGAAGGCAATCCAGAGCGTCATCAATACGTGGAAGGGGGTATACGTCTTTTCGCGTTATCTTGTTCAAACGCCTGTAATCAACACAGAACCGTATAGAGCCATCCTTTTTCCTCACGAGAACAACTGGAGAAGCCCAAGGGCTGTGCGAAGGCTGGATGACGCCACGCTGAAGCATGTCATTAACGTGCTCGGTGATGACTTGACGTTCAGCAGCCGATACCCGATAAGGGCGCTGGCGTACCGGGGCGTGCGTACCGGTGTCGATGCAGTGAGTGACTACGGATGTGCGCCCCAAAGATGTCCGAGGAAGGTCGAATGAGGAACGGAAGCGCTGCAGCAAGCTGACGAGCTGGTCGCGTTGATCTGCTGAAAGGCTGGCATCCAGACAGCCAGAAAAAGCTGCAGTGGAGTCGTCGTTCGGTACAGAAGCGGGCAAGTCAATAGTATCGAGTTGCAGTGGGGTTGGGTCTTCTGAGACAGCAGATGTCATAGCGTCATCAAAGGACTCGACATGACCAAGACGTTCTCCCCGAAGAAGCGTTGACGGACAAGGCGACGGGTTAGAGACGTATATGGCGCTGTAGCCACCACAGAAAGTCAGAAGGGCGAAAGGCAGGACTAAGCAATGGCGACGATTAGCTGCGTGAGTCGGAGTGAACAGAACTGTCGAATCAGAAAAGCCGGCGCAGGAAACGGGCACGAGGACGGTAGAGCAGGCGGGGATGTCAGTATCTTCGGCCACAGTTATCTTATCGATGTAGAGCGGTGTATCAGACGAGGCGGCCGGTGAAAGCGGAGACAATTCGATGCTGGCTCGGGCACAATCAATAATGGCATGATGACTAGTGAGAAAGTCGCAACCCAGAATCAGTTCGTGAGAGCAGTGAGGCAGCACAAAAAATTCGGCGACGTACAAAACACCCTGAATGACAATTCGAGCTGTGCACGCCGCAAGCGGTTGAATGCGATGTGAGCTGGCAGTTCGGAGAAAAAATTTCGAAACAGTCGTCGTAACTTTACGAAGTCGGCGGCAAAGGTTGGCACTTATAACAGACACAGCGGCGCCAGTGTCCACAAGAGCGAGAACTGCGACGCCATCAACAAACACTTCGATAACGTTGGTCGGGGAAGACGGAGGACTTTCACAAGTAGAGGAAAACGCAGTTCTTGCCTCCGGAACTGCGGCTGTTAGTTTTCCTCCGGGCCAGCAGGAGAGCGACGGCGCAGCGGCGAGAGGGAACGACGGCGGGGAGACGGCGATCGACGGGAGGAGTGGGAGGAGCGGTCAGGATAAGATGAGTCCGTAGAAGTGCCAGCAGGGACAGGGGGAGGGGAAGGTTCAAAGTTTGAACTGTAGTTGTAACTGTACAGGCGGGGGCCATTGCGGTATGACTGCGTGCGCTGGCGACAAAGCCGGGCGACGTGGCCAGGAACGCCACATGAATAACAGATTGGGCGGTTGTCGGAGGTCCGCCATGGATTGTTGACCGGACGTCGAGGAGGCAGATAAGGGCGGGGCGGAGGTGGAGGCGGTGGTAACGGCGCAGCATACGCGACAGGGCAGGGTGGTGGTCTGGCGGCGACAGCGGCGTACGTTAACGGGGCTGTCACAGGCGCAATTTGAGAACTTGGCGGTAAAACTTCTGCAACTTGCTCCTGGATGGTGCGTCGAAGTGCAGAATCTATCGATGGGGTGGTTGCGGCAGAAGCAGGGAGGAGCGATAGTTGACGAGCCACTTCCTCCCGTATAAAGGCCTTGATCTCAGGAAGGAGGGAAGGTGGTTCAGAAGTGAGACTGCATGCTGTCGGAGGTACGAATAACCGATCGTTCACGAGAGAACGCCGGGTAGAAGCTCGTTGCCTTTTGAGGACGTCGTAACTCTGACAGAGCTGAACTACCTCGACGACGGTTTGGGGGTTTCTGGCCGTCAACATGTGAAATGCATCGTCGGAGATTCCCTTCACGATTTTGGTGATCTTGTCAGCTTCGGACATGCAAGGATCAACACGTCTACAAAGATCCACAATGTCCTCTATATAGCTGGTGAACGATTCATCGGGATTCTGGGCGCGGGCTTCGAGGCGTTGTTCGGCGCGCAGTTTGCGCACAGCGGGGCGGCCGAACACCTCGGAAAAGCTCGTTTTGAAGGCCGACCAGGTGGGTAGGTCGGGTTCGTGGTTGCGGAACCATAAATTTGCTACATCGGTCAGGTAAAAGAGGACGTTGGCTAACTTCGTGGTGTCGTCCCACTTGTTGTAGGCGCTTACACGTTCGTAGGAGGATAGCCAGTCGTCTACATCTTGGTCGTCGGCGCCACTGAAAAAGCTGGGGTCACGCTGGCGAAGCCCACCGGAGCACAGGATGGTAGGGGAACAGGTGGGATCAGTCGAGTGTGGAGTGGCGGTCTGGCTTGTTGCCTCAGGCATAGCGGATGGCCGAGCGAGTGTGCGGCTGCGAAGCTCCAGCTTGAGAGGAGGGAACGAAGAGCAGCCTCCACCAAATGTAAGGGTGCGTTGAAGCTCAGGTCGGTGTTCAGGTCGACCGTTTACCTAGCGCGTCAGTCTCTTGCGTCTTCGTCTTTTGTCTGCCGTCTTCTTTTTCTAGCACGCGCCTTTCGACGTACGCTCGTCGTCTTTGTCATCATCGACAATCACCGAGCGTTGGTGTGACACTACATTACAATAGCTGGCCTAAGAATCCTGATTCACACCTATTTAAATTTGCTTTTAGTGCTTCAAAACATTAGCTCAAAAATTTTCCCTGCATAATTATTGCCCCCCCCCCCCCCCCCCCCAACTTAGCATCACGGTCCGCGAAAAAAAGTGCGAGCATTATGCTAGTAAATACGGTATTCCAGAAAGATCTTTTTTTGCCATGTGCACCGAAAATGCTTAGCTCTAACCAAAGTCGAATATTTAGCGGAATCCCCCAAGGTGGCGTAATTTCTAGTAAGGGAGTAATTACTCATTGGCATCTACCTAAGCACAGCCATACGACTGCAAAGGAAAGCTGTACAGCTTTCCTTTGCAGTCGTATGGCTGTGCTTAGGTAGATGCCAATGAGTAAAGCTTTCTCAGAAACTTCGTAGGTAAATAAAAATTTGTCCTGATCCGGGGATCGAACCTGGGACCACAGCCTTTCTGGGGCAATCGTTCTACCGAGCTAAGCAGGAAATTCCTTGGGGGATTCCCCTAAATATTCAACCAAAACTATTCCCACTTCGAGTTATTGATCAATTCACTCTCGCCCTACCATCTGACCTGCTGACCGTCCTTGTCAGCCCATTTGGTAGAGCAACTGCCCCAGAAAGGCGGTGGTCCTGGGTTCGATCCCCGGACCAGGACAATTTTTCTTGAACTACGAAGTTTCTGAGAAAGCTGTACAGCTTTCCTTTGCAGCTGTATGGCTGCGCTTGGGTGGATGTCAATGAGTAATTATTCCCTTATTAGCTATAACCAAGGCGGCCTCATAGAAGCAACTTGAAAGCATAGCAGGAAGATGACACAAAAGACATCAACAAGGGCTAATATGGTCGGTCTGCGCAACACCTGCTAAAGGCTACTCACACACTTGCCATTTAACTACCTTGGTGTCAGCTATAAAGGGCGTTCCAGGAGCGATAGTGTTCAATGTTTAATAAGCAAAATTTTAAAATCCAATTCTGAAGCCGTTCATGCATTGTATAGTACCATCCAAGAAAAAAAAATGTCATAGCGGAAAAACACTGCTGCATACAAGCAGAAATATTCCGAGAAGCAATGGTTGTTTGGTTTGATTTATGGCGTTTAACGTCCCAAAGAGATTCAAGGCTATGAAAGACTACGTACAGTCGAACCCGCATATAATCGAACCTGGATAATTTGAATTTTGGTTATATTGAACTCATGAAATATCCCCTTGAAAATCCCATGTAAAAATATAGGAAAGCTGCATCGTATATCGAACTCAATTACACCGGTCGTTCGATATATCTCGAACTCCGCACCACGCACTGGAAGGTTCGCCTTCCCCAAAGACGATCGCATCACCCTTGGCCGTTTGCCGCATGAAGTATTCAAGCCACGCGCAGAAGGAATGCGAGATGACAGTTCGATGACGGCTAGTCTAGTGCAGCGCCGCAGGTCGTGCCCTTTCCCCAACGACACGCGCATGTGCAGCGCTCGATTGCCGCACGCCAGCATGTGACGTTTGCAAGCCATGTGAGTGAAGGAACGACAGGGAATCGGTTTGGCAAACGACCGGTACGGAGCAGACGCAGCCAATGCAGCCGTGGTGTTCGGCAGAGAGGAAACAATGCGATAGAGCGAAGTGCAAGGGTGTACCCATTCTTCTGCCATGCCTTCTCTCTCCTTCCTCACTCTTTCCCAGTCTTCGTTCGCAGCAGCACGCACTATGCACGCGCCAAGCTAGCTCGGCACATGGCAGGCAGAACGTCGGACGCTTTCTCTAGAGTGTGCTCTGAACCCTCTGCATGCGGTGGCTGACATGCGATGCACGCCTCGTGTCATTGTGCTGAACGTGTGTAAGCTATGGCGACTACAAACGTTAAGAAGTGGCACATCTGTTTTTTTTTCCAAGAGTCGTCCATCCTTGTCGTGCTGAACGTGCTGTGCAGCGTTAGATATGGCAGCTGCGGACATAAGAAGCAACAAATTTTTTTTGCGAGTCGTCCATCCTTGCATCCATGAATTAACGAAAGCATGCGGTCAGCTGTGATCATGACACCGGCTTTTAGCATAGTTCGCTTTAAACGGCATCTGCAGCTATCACGCTTTCCAATGATTTTGTGGCAGTGGACTACACCCGCCCCAAGCGAGGTGTGATAGTTCGCTCCCCTGCCACCCCCCCAGCAGGAGCTATCAAAAGATAAACACGCCATGATGTTATCGCTGCGCAGCATCTTGGCGGGCTGCCAATAAATAAGCTGTGAATGTGACGGCCGAAACAGAGGGACGCGTGACCGACATGCAAGCGAAAATGCTCGCTATTTCTGCCGCGGCGACGCAAAAACCTGTTTTGAGCTGCCGCAGTGGCTCGAGCGACGCAATTCTAACAAGTTGGAAATTTTTCACTCTGTCGCTGCCGCTCGTCGCCGAGTTCGCTCAATCGCTTGCATGTGAACCGGCTTTGACACCTTTTTCTTTTTTGAAAATTCTCGGGGGCAAAAGTGGAGGGTGGGTTCATTACGCGAGTGGGTTGATTACGCGACAAATACGGTATAATTTTCCACGATTGTAAGCGGCGCCTTATGCCAATTTCTGTATACCGAATTATCAATATATCGAATTATTTTGCGATCCTCTCTGAGTTCGATATATCCGGGTTCAACTGTAGTGGAGGGCTCCACAAATTTCGACTACCTGGGGCTCTTTAATGTGCACTGACATCGCATAGCACGTGGGTGCCTTGCTTAGCCCGTAAAAGTTTTGATAAATATGCAAGTTGTAAGTGTATGATTGGAGAGCACACATTTAAAATGCAGAAACAATGTAATGCTTAGTTTAAACATTTAACTGTCTGTGACGTGACATCTATTTTTAAAGTGAGCACCAAGAAATGGGGCAGTATACGACGGCCTTTATCACCAATAAACTGCCTAAAGGTACTGAAAGAAATAGTCCTCCATTTTAGATGTACAGTCGAACCGCGTTATAACGAACACTGATACAGCGAATTATCGGATATAACGAAGTAAAAGCAAAGTTTGGTTGGCTGTGCTTTATTTCTATGGGAGTTCTATCTGTATAACGAAATGAAAAACTGAAAATTTGACACTAAATCGGTTATAACGAAGCATATTTCGTATTCACACGACTCAAAATCCGCAAAGAAGCAAAAAAAAAAAAAAAAAAAAAATTTTCAATACGCTAAATTTCGGTTTTATCAATCGCCTCCACCTAAAATGTGTTTGAATCACCCGCGCTTTCATATGCCACGCCATCTAGGGACCGCGAATGAATCTAGCATCAACGGCTGCCTGGCATGTGACCGGCACGTGATCGAACCACCTCCCGTGTCGCCTCCACCTAAAATGTGTTTGAATCACCCACGCTTTCGCACGCCACGCCATCTAGGGACCTCGAGTGAATCTAGCATCAACGGCTGCCTGGCATGTGACCTGCACGTGATCGAACTACTGCCCGCGTGCCCCTGCCCCTACTTTTCGCCGACCCGCGCGTGTGCTCACTTTCCTCGAGGTCATGCCATCGTCTTGCAGCATGGCGGCGCCGAAACGCAAAGCAGTTTCTCTTGAAACAGAGATAAAAATATTCAGGGCGGTCGACAGCGGTGAAGGTGAAGGTGAAGCGGACAATTTCGACAAGACGACATGCCGTCAACTGGCGGTTCCGAATGTTACGTTCGAGGACTTTATTGCTGCCGATGACAACTTGGCTGTGGCGCCCGAATTGACCGACCAAGAAATTGTCGATCAGCTGCTTCCTACAGATGATGCTACGAGCAGCGATAAGAGTGAAGAAGGCGAAGAGCGAGCTCTCAGCAGCGCCGAGGCCGCCGATATGGCGAGGAAATTGAGAAGGTACCTTGAGAACCTACCTGTGGCCAAATCAGCTGACATTGGGGAAGCGCTGCACAGTGTCGATTTCGTTGAGAAATTTATTCTATCGAATAGTGTGAAGTGCCGCCAAATGAAGATTACATCGTTTTTTTAAATAAATCAGTTCTACGTGGCCTAAATCCCGATTTGTATGCTCATTTTTGCTTGGCAGTGCAAAATGAAAGGTAAGGTTTCGCGTGCTTATACCACGCTTTAAAGAAAAAAAAATGCTTTTTTTTTCTCAGCTCTGTGCTTTCCATTTTAGGGTAGCCTTTACTTGGGTTTATGAACAGAATATTTTTGGAGGAATTTGTGTGTACTTTTACAACGAATATCGGATATAACGAACGAATTTCCGCGCAAAATGAGACTTTGTTATAACGAGGTTTGGCTGTACCACGATCACATTTCATGTCAATCAGCATTTAGCAGAGCATGAAATAAAGCTTGCTTCTTCGGACAATCTGCAACCACTACAGCGGCGCGCTAGAAAGTACATTAGTCTTAAGACTGACCCATCTAACTATCAGTTCTCTTTGGTAAACACTGCACCACAGCACTGCCATAAAGCAACGCAATTCAGCAGGAGACAATGAAGAAAATGACGTACAGAAGCAGGTGCCGTGCGTATTCTCGCTGTGCTGCAAGCATTACTACAGCACTCCTCTGACTGCTAGCACCCTCAGTGCTCTTCATCACTATCAAATCGCCCTCATTGCTTCACACCTTGGACGACACATTTCTCAATATTCTAGTACCATTTCTGCAGACACGCGTGCAAACCAAGCCCAAGTTCACGACTTCATCATTTCTGTCACACAAAATAGCAACACGAAAGCACAAAGCAGGTTTGCTTAAGGTGAAAGTGAAGATTAGCAGCACAAGAAAAGGAAGTTGTCGCCAATTTCAGTGTTGCACTTAGCAATCTGTCTAAATGGAAGGAAGGTGATTGAAGACACTCTCAAAAGGCACCATGAGGAACAACCAAAAATGCGTTAGCCCTTGTGACCATGACAACAAGCGCTTTTGAACGTTACATATGAGGACTTCGCCTCTGCACTAACAACTTAGCTGTGACGCAGCAGCACCTAAACTGAGAGACCAAGAATTCTTATCAGCTGATTTCTGCAGGAAATTGAGGGACAACCTAGAAAAAGTTGCTAATCAGCTGACGTCGAGAAAGTGCTACAGTGTATTGATATGGTCGAAAACTTCATCCTCTCAAATACCGTCAAGAGTCGCGACAAAAACTGAGTTTTTTAAATAAATCTGTGTGTGCGTGGCCAGCACACCTATTTGTGTGTTCATTTTTTCTTTCCAACATGGAACAAAAGGTGAGCTTTCACATGTTCATATCAAGCTGCAAATTAAAAGTTGTGTGTCTTTGCACCTTTGTGTTGTCTGTCTTATGGCCTTTGCTTACAGACTTCTTAGGAATCGGTGCGCATAAGACATAATGAATTAATTTTAGCCAAAAATTCAACTTTGTTATAACGAGGTTCGAGTGTATTCATGATGGCTCACTTTTGATGCCCATAACTCCATGCTCTCATTTTGACAACAGCAAGTCCTGCCTCGCTTATGCTGTCTCATCGCAACTTATGTCCCCTCAGAAAGCTTACTGAATAAAATCAAGCGACTCAGTTCACAAAAGCTCCCACTAGGGCCGATATTCTAGAAGTGTCTGCTAAAGGAAAAGTTTAAATGGGTGTGTGTGGCTTGAACTGGGCACATTCTCCTGCTCCAAAACATGGCAAAGGCTACAAGGGGTGTCCTAGGTCTCGTTGACAGTATAGCATGCCATCATGGTCCGGCCGCAGAAGATGACAGCCCCAGCACGCCTGCCAAGCATGCGCAGATTGGATTTCGTGGCTCCTCAACTGAATGCAGGAGGCGCACTGTCCCGTTCCCGCCTGGCTGAGCGGGCCCTGCCAAATATATTTGTGGAGACCCGACAACGACTCATGTCTGTGATTCATCTCCGCAAATTTGGTGACGATGGCACGCTATAACAGCATACAAACTCCCACAGTTTAGGAACAAAAATGTTGCCCTTCTTGCTTTCGTATGTTCCAAAATAAATCGGAAGAATTTAGAGCAGCCGTTTCACAACATGCACAAACCTGCACCTAGCTCCAACGAACAGGCGTGGAAAGAAACAGACATTCCCTGTCTGGGTATTCCCCAAAATTAGAGCCTTGCCTTGTTCCCACAAGCAGACTCATGGCCCCTATCCCAACCAGCAAAACACAGATGCCCCCAGCTCAAGCTTTGGCTCAGTGGTATTCAGTCACATGCCATTGTGCATGGGTGTACAATAAAATCTTCACAATTCGATGAGAAGGGATGTGTTACAAGGAATAGCAAGACTTGAGAGTTGGTACTCTGTTATTACAAAAGAAAGTGTACAAGCATGTGACCCCCATGGAAAGTACCACAACTGATTTTCTATCCTTGTGACCAGCCTCGTATCAAATGCAATAACAAATGGTACCCTCCTGCTTCCTCATGCTCACACCTTTGCATAGGGCCATACATGTGCCACCCCTTCTTACATAACCCTGCTCAACATGTCTGCACCAAACAGAAGCATAGGTTTTGTTTCTTAAGGAAGTGTAGGTCCGTGCATGCACGATTTCGGTACTTCTTAATGAGCACTTATTTCACTAGATAGTGATCCGTATTTCAGCAAAAAAGAAAAAAAAGAAACAGCAGAAAAGAGCAGAGAAACATTGAGGGTGGCACACCCAACCATACAGCCTTTCTTTTTTCCGTCTCTTCTACGCCATTTTGTTGAAAAACCGCCAAATTCACAAGCAAAATTCTAAACAAGAAATAAAAAGAAAATGATTATTCGCATGGAGGCTCCACAATATTACACTTGAAAGTTCTCCCTTTGCTCAGCCTTTCACCAAACATACAAACAAAAAGAAAAGGCAAATGTAGCAAATAGAGCACACTCACAGCCCCTGCCAGGACGTTGCCTCAGTGCATAGGTCAGACGTTCCACGGTTGTTGGAAAGAACTGGCTCAGGAGACACATAAGATCCTTGGTTGGATGGGGAAAGCCCATCCCCTATCTGCAAGGCAATGTTTTTTCTGCTGAAATGCCGTCCCCAAACATATATTCTGCTTCTAATCGATTCCTCCCATTCTTTAAGATGTACGAAGGCATGCGCACAAAACTTCTAAAATTCCCTGAAAACACAACAGGAAGCTTTCAAGAAGCCAGAAAAGCACAAGAGCAGCACTCACTTTATCAGGAAACTCGCCTTGGCAGGAAAAGTACTTCTCCAGCGCCAACTTGGCCGTCTGCAAAAGACAACATTGCAGGCACTCTCACTTGTTGAAAAGACAACAGAAGTAAGCGGTAATTACAACTATCCCCTTGTGACAAAGTGTCTGTGCCTGTGAACGCAACTTTTCAACATTTTTCTCGAAGCACCTAGTGTTTCCAGGAAGTCAGTTACGCCAGATACATTTGGAATCACTGCTAGGCAAAACTTCTATGGAAGCGGAATGCAATACTTAAAAACCCATTACTGGTGAATTGGATATCAAGTTTTCTTTCATATTGCAGGCAGTATGTCTCAACTCTTATTCATCTGAAACTGCTGCCATACCATCTGGCATACCTCAAGGATCCGTGCAGAGGCCACTGATATTCTTATTTACCGCAAAACATTTTTTCTAAAATATGCATGCATGCCGATGATTGTGTAGCATACCGGTCAATTAACTCACCTGAGGATTATGAGCAATTCAATGCTTCATAGTTATGATTCTGCTCATGAAGTGAAATGTGGCAAATGCAAATAAATTTTCGTAAATCTGTCTCTACGTCATTCTGTATCCGTGCAGTGCCATCTTGCTGCAATTCATTCAATGGTGAATCTTTGAAACATGTCTGAATACAAATATTTACACGTTATTTTTTTCTCCTAGTTATGGTCAAAACACATTAACACAATATGCAACAACACAATGAGGAGGCTAAGGTACATGAACATCCATCCTCTTTCTGTTGCCCCCCAGGAAACTAAATTGGTCAACACTCGCAAACTTTTAGTGTGGGGCAATAATTTGGAATCCCCGTAAATGAAGAATATATTAATAAGCTTGAGTCAGTTTAAAGCAAGTCAGTGCAGTTTATACGTCGAAGGTATGGCAGGAACTTTTCACCATCATCAGCTATTACTACTTTAAGTCTTTCCATTTTAAGTAATTGTAGCTCCAATGAGTGCTTTAAGTATTTTCACTTTATTGTCCATTCATCTTGCTCTGCTCTATTGAATGAATACCTGCAGTTTCAAAACCCTCATCTACAAGGAGCCATCTTGTACGTTTGCCTTTAGCCTCACCTATTTGTGCATGCACAGATGCTTTCAAATTTAATTTCATCCCTGTTGTCCTTGAGCGCTGGAATTCTCTGCCCAGTGATGCATGCTCATTGTCATTTTGTCATTAGAGCAGTCTTGCCTTATTTTAACATTGCTGGTAATTACAGATTATGTTGGTCACTTGACACTGCTGCTAATTTCCGATTATACTGCTGACTTATTAATACTGTATGGCTTGCTGTTGACAGTAGATTATGCTGTACTTTCTTTTTCCCCAATACTGAAATAACCTCAACAGGGCTGTAGTATATGTAAATAAATAAATAAAACAGCAGGGCTACTTTGTGCCTGGACATAAGAATCACTTATACAAATCAACAAAGATACTTTGCCAAGCTGCATGGCACTAGCTATAGAGTGCTGCCCTGTGCTGTCGCTTCTTTCTTTGCTCACATTGTGGAATGTTTTACTAAAAGACACTACCACAGGTTTTTTGTTGCAAAAAAGAGCTTTGATAAAAAAAATACTTATTTGGAAATAAATTCATTTTTTTTTGTGCGTGCGGCGTGTGTAAATTCCTGAAATTTTTGAGCCATTCCATATTATTTTTGTGTAAAAGAGGGTTCCAAGTGTGCACATAAATTTTCAACTTTTCCTGACAACAGTAAACTGTGTGCCTGAAAGGGCTGTAACTGGAACACTATGAGTGGGATTCAAATTTGCAAGCTACACACAGCACACTAACACAGCACACTGACAGAATCTCAACATGATCATGGCTAATACAAACTGCACAGAGTAAAATGTGTATAATTTGGGATGCCCCAAACAACCTCCTGCATCACTACAGAAGATATATATACAAGAGCTATGACTACAGCTTCGAACACAAGCACTGCCTGCATGTCACCCCTGCTATGATCGCCAGTCGTGCAATACGCCATGTGCAGCGCCTATAGGGGCGCCACTGAAAGCCGCGTAGCAGTGGCCGTCGGAACCCGAGGCGGGCCTCATGCGGCAAGCGTGGCCGTGGTGCGCGCGTGCGATCTGCCGTTTGTGCGCGTCTCGCGGGCACTTCCGCAATGACAGTGCGCGCAAGGGGATCGCACTTTATAATAGTGGACATGTGTTCGATATCACGGCCGTCTGGAACTACGTCGCTTCCACATGCACCAAGTGTCTCCTACAGACGCGTCAACACGGTTGCGTACGAAGTGGAGCTCATTTTGAGTGCCCCGCGTTCTTTACAACACCACGCTAATTCGTTCATTCCTTGACCTATGAACCAATGTTCTTTCTTTGCTTAATGGTACATGCTTGCTTCGTTTACATGCAATATATTGCTACAGTAAACTAGGCACCGTCGTCAACACTGCGAGCGGTTTCGTACCGGTGCGACCGCAGGAAAAGCCAGCGAGCTTGCAAATTAGCATTCTGAGCATCAGAAAAATAGCGCGTATTGGGCTCCTGTAGCAAGAGTTCAGATTTTTCATGCTTGGCCTTTACCACTGCCTGTACAGCATGGATTTCACATATTCGGTCGTAAAAAAGGCAGAGGGGGTAGATAATTTCACGGTGAGTGAGATATCAGCAGAGATATCTGAAAAGTTGCATCACAGGTTAGCCAAGAGCATATTAGATTTAAATTTTATATCCTATTTTATTATTGTAGTATCATCTTCATTTCATTTGTATCCCCCTCGCGCCTAACTGAAGGATTACAGCGCGCTTTATAACAAGCTCTAGAGCTCTTAGTCTGAACAGCTAGTGCATTGACATGTTATGCTTTCTCTCTGGTCTTTAAAGTAATTGCATGACAAGTTTCAAAATGCATATTGGCAAATATCTGTTCAATAACCCGCCGCAGTGCCTCAGGCTACTGAGGAGGATCTAGTTATCGGGACCGAAGTCGACCGCGCCGCCCGCGTTTACGTGGAGGCGAAACGCAAAATGCAACCGTGTGCTGTGCGATGTCAATGCGCGCTAAAAATCGTCTTTCTAAGTGTTTCATTCACAGAAGGTGCAATGACAAGCAGAAAACACTGAAAACATAGTTATCACTCAGCCCTTCCAGACTGCAAATTTAATGCCTTTTCAATCGAATGACGCTCGTTCAAAATATTTGTTTGCTGCTACACGAGAAAATATAATGACATTTGATGAAAACGACATCAGGTATCGAATGAGTTTGCGGTACTCATCCGAATACGATCAACGAGGAAATGTGTTATGTTCGCACCAGAGACTCTGTGAGAAGATACACCTAAAATAAACTACAAAAGTGCCACCTGCATCAAATACTACTGTGCTCGTATAATTTTGCAGCTAGTCATCTCTGTGAAATATGCTGAATAGCATAGTAAAAAAAAAGGAAAAAAAAAACTGCCACCCATCGCTGTCAGCCAACCCGTAGCCACCACACTCAGCGCGGGCAGAACAAGTCGCTCCTGCTGCCGCGGTCCGTCGGCGCCGTGTCTCCGAGGGTTTCTTTCGCCACCTTCAGAAAAGCGTGCTCTGTTCATCTTAAATAATACGCACTTAGTTTGAGGAAGGAATCTAAAACAATTATCTTTACTCAGAATCGCTGTTATGTAACGAGATTTGGAAGAAGTGAAAACAGCAAAACAAGCAAATTTGAGCTTTTAGCAGCTGCCGCCGGTGTGACGCAGCTCATTCGATTTCGTTCTATAGCTCCGCTGCTAAGGCGTCGCCGATGTTACACCTTCCGTTTACTGTAATACAATTTGTGAGACAATTGAACTGATAGTAAGGCAGATTTATGAATAGAAAATTTACTATTTCCAAAGCACTTCCAGCTACGGCTTTTATTCGAAGCCGTTTAGGCGTTTAGGCCTAGCGACGACTAGGGCCTAGCACACGGCCAAAGCGCCATCGTCGGCCGCCTTCGCGGGCAGCGTCATTGAGGTGAGCTTGCAGCATCCGATGTGGTAAGCGTTACGAATTCGCCGTATGCTTTTTTGATGAGGCTAAGCTCGAACATTTTTCGACGGGCCTTAATACGCCAAGCGAACGATCTGGCGAAAACATACGGGAGTCAACGGGACTGTAGTATGCTGCGCCGTAGGGCGATATTCGAATGTTCTATAAAAGCGCCGTCGGACAGTACACTAAATACTGCTGGGTTACGTGTTGCTCTTGACACTTGCTTTAGTGCTGAAAGTGTAAAGTTGTTGAACGACGTACGCATTTCGCAGTCGAGCGAAGACGTGCGTACCTTCCGTACCATTTCGTAAACAAATGCCGCCGACACAGCCGCTAACTTCGCAACTGTTAGTCCTATCAAGAGGTTGGTTACAAGGTATACAAGACATGAATGGCAATTTAAAGGCTGCTTTCGTTTACAGCACAGTCATCTTCGCAACATATTGAAGGCACTCCAATACTGGCGTATCAATTAGAGTTATCATAATTTGGAAATGTCATTAGCTTTGGTCGTGTAGACGCGCGTTGAAAAAATGACATTAACCTGAAGAAATGTCATTCGGTGTGATTGCTTGCTTTCTGCGTCGAACAGTCGCGATTGACGGCCGCCGTCGTTCTCGTGAAGCATCACTGGAAACTAGAAACGTGTTCCTGGCAAGATTTTTATGTGTGTTCGAAATCCCAACTACGCAGCAATTCTTCCTTGACATTGCTAAAGGTTGACAGCGGCCTTATATCTGTTAAACCGCGACCAAAGACGAAAACACAACGCACGCGCATAGACGCTGACATGAACAGCGCCCGACTGAGCCCGCCTACGCTTTGCGGCTTTGGCGACAGGTGGCGTTGCCGGTGTTTTGCGCATCGCCTATACATGCCACCAGCAGTGAGTGGCTCGCCCATATCCAAAGTCACGACCATCATCACGCGGTACATGCCATGCGCCATGGCCCGTGGTGGTAGCCATTGTTTCTCTGTATGGTGGCCTGCGGCCTGCACATTGCCAGCATCGCAACCGCCAGTTGCACAGTATGCATGTGTGGTGAGCAGTGGCCATATAGCCATAAACATAATCCGTCAGATGTAAAGAAATCTCCATTATTGCATTTCCAGTGTTCCTGCATATGGACTTTGCTTTGAATGCTTGACATTTGACAACACAAATATACTTAGACCCCATGAGATTCGTACCCCTGAGATTTTACTACACTGACAACAAATAAACTTCAAAATGGCACCAAAGAGCCGAACGGCCCCTTGAATTATTGAATGCTCCTTCTGTCTGAATTCTAGCCCCGATGCACTTCATCTCCAATAACCTCATCAGGACTAAGAAGCCTGCTCATGGTATCTGATACGAATAGTCTTCCAAATTAGGTAGTCAATGCACAATCTTAAGAGAAATCCTTAACCCAACCCAATCCTTAACCCAACCCAACCCAAGTATAGGAAGGCTGCATGGTATATCAAACTCCAATTTCACCGGTCGTTCAATATATCGAACTCCGCACCATGCACTGGAAGGTGCGCCATCTCCAAATACAATCCCGTAACCCTCTGCCATTTGCCACATGACATTTTCAAGCCACGTGCCGAAGAAACGAGAGAGAACCGATTCGGCGATGGCCTGTCTAGAGCAGCGCTGCGCCCTTTCCACAAAGGCACGCGCACCTATGGTGATCGTTTGCCACGCGACGTGACGTGACGTTTGCAAGCCATGTGCATGAAGGAACAAGAGGGTACCGGCTTGGCAACGGCCGGTATGGAGCAGACGCAGTGCCAATGCAGCCATGATGTTGGGGAGAGAGAAAAAAAATGAGATATAGCTAAGCACGAGGATGTGCTCATTATTTCCTTCCTCCCTCCATGGGTGTGCGGAAGCATGAAGGAAAGAAAAATTCTTTCGAGCTTTCTCTCTCCTTTTACTCCCTCTTTTCCGGGTTTGTTCGCTGAAGCACTCACTACGCATACACCAACAAGCCGGCTCAGCACGTGGCAGACAAAACATCATGCCATCACGGGCACTCTACCAAGGAGCTAACGCAAAAGTACTATAGTCAAACGATAAACACACCATGACGTTATCGCTGTGCAGCATCTTGGCGTGCTGCCAATAAATGAGCCGCAGACTGCGACAGCACGAAACGGAGGGGCAAGCCACCAAGTAACGCTTTTTTTTTTCTTTTTTTCAGTACCAAAAGTGCGGGTAGGTTCATTATGCGAGTGGGTTGATTACACGAAAATACGGTATTTTTCACGATTGGAAGCGGTGTCAAGCAGATTTCTGTATATAGAATTATCAATATATAAAACTATTTCACGATCCCCTTCAAGTTTGATACATCAGAGTTCGACTGTAGATGGTAACGTTCACAGACTTTGCTGGTACTAGCTTATATTTACCACAATTTGTTGACTGCAAGCCGCTTCTATCTTGGCCTGCATTGCACTAATAGTATACTGTCACCTAGTCGTGACAATGCCGAGGAAAGACAACGAAGAGACTGGTGTTGCAGTTAAATTAGCTCTTTATTGGGCTGCCTTGTGCCTTCAAAAGAGCTAAGCAACTCAGCGGCGGCGATAATGCTAAGGCAAATGTACTCGTCGGCCGTCGAACTAAGAATGTTTGTCGCACCCATCAACGCTCAACTAAAAGGCGGCGAAGGAACATTTAGATAAAGAAAGCCCTCAAATGGAACTAGCCTAGTCCAGAACATTGTAGAAACACATGCGAGTGGCTAGAATCTTTATACATCTTGGTCCATCTTGCGTGACAAAGAAAGCGATAAAGGCATTTCATGACAATGAGCATGAACAAACAAATAGTACAGAATCAATTAGTGCGCTACAATTGAAGTGATAAGGCAGCGCGTCGGTGGCTGTTGAAAAAGAACAAATAAACATTGGAATGGTTTGCGGCAATACATACATAATATGGATGAACAAAAAAAAGAAGACAATTAATTCTAACAGTAAATTTAGAAGATGCCACAAACTCCTTACATATGCTATCTTTATGGATTTAAAATGAGCAACGGATCGCATATTGTAGATACCACTAGACAGTTGAAACTCTGCAGCCAAACCTGCATGCAAAGGAAGACACTACCCCTACGCTGACAATATGTTCCATGAAAAGGCTCCTGAAGAAAATGTGAAGAGCAGGTTTCTCCCAACGGTCGTTTTGCTACCCACCTCTCAGGCCGACCGCCCACTTTTAAAAGCACTCTCTCAACACCACCCACTTCTCGGGCTTCAAGCTTGCTACACCTGGGAACAACTTTCTGTAACTGATCACTGGTCACATCACTGGTCTTTTAGTTTCATTTCATGATGGCGTCCCGCCATTCTAATGCCTACTCATATTTTCTTCCCTGTCATCTACGTGCGTCCTCTGCTCTTTGAGTACTCCGAACTGCTGTGGTTTGAGGATGCTTCATTGCGCAGGTCGGGCCACTTCCCATGCAGTGAAGTGTCCCCATAACGCAAAGGGGCTGTTTGTAATTAATCACCACAGCTACGGCATTGCACTGCAAAAAGGCCTGCAGTGGTACTTGGAATTTTGAAGCAATTCTTCAACATTCCTGACCATGTGCGCAACAAAGCATTTGATGAATCCACAAAAAATTGTCGACGTCAAATACCTTTAATCTCAAATGTATGCACAACCATATTCCAGGTGTTCATTAAACAATATTGGCGTGATACAGTTTTCTGCGGTATTTTAGGGCTATTTGGTAATTCGAACATTCTTCCCGAGGGCCTAATTAACGTAATTTTCCTGTATTTGAAAAGAAAAAAAGCTTAGCAGCTGCCTGTGCTGTTCTTTTTCCTGTCAAGACGCCTGCTGTGTTGTCATTATTCAGCTTATAGACTGTGCAAATTATACTGTTTTTAATGTTGTTCTTTGCTATTTTTTGCACAGCCAAAGAAATTGCATACCATTCAGCAGTGAACATTACTGAATATTGAGGCCACTTTGTTATTTTTTCGACTACAACGTTACCAACATAAAATGCTGTTTTAAAACCGATGCCTGTAATATATGTTAATAAGGTGTATTAATGTAAGATCACATACACAAGGAGAACTGTAGGAAGTTGGCAAAGGATCAGGAAGTGTATCCAGTATGTTTAATTCATTGCGGAAGAGGGGTGGTCTGATTTCTCAGGGTTTGTTGTTAAACAGTGTTCTGGATGGGCACTTGGTAACTACAGTCCAAACTCAATTTAACGAAAGTCCCGATTTAACGAAGATATTCTGATCCCCCTTACGACCCATATTTTCCAATGCTTTCATTAACTTGAAATAACGACACAAATTTTGCTACCTGTCCAGATTTAGCAAGTTTTCTGTCATAAAATGAAGGTTAAAAAGTCTATTGTTGGTCTATGTTGTAGAAAACGCCCAAAAATGTATTGACTGCAAGCCAACAGTAACATCCTGTCACAACTCTGTACCACTTTAGCCGAACTGCGTGGTGGAAAACGACAGTTATATTGATTTGTAATCACCAGATTTCGCCAGCAGAAAAAGCCTTTAGTGTCGAGCCGGTGTTGGCAGTGTGGCCGCATGAAGACACTCAGTCAAGTGTTGGGTGCTCTTGATCTGCTGTGACAGTTTGCCAGAACACACAAAAAAATATGTGCACTTTTTGCTTACAAACAAGCAAGCAAGCAAAAATCAACGACTTCACTGCTGGGAAAGAAATCTGTAGTCCCATGGGACCCTTCTTGCCTTGCTGCTTCTTTCATATGAACTATCGGTGTCAGTCGTATACACAGGCCGCAATTTCACTGAAGCAACACAGTATAGCGAGCAAGTTCGTATTGCATTCTGAAATGATGTAACAGTGTAAATTCCCTGGTCCTTCGTTTGAGTTGTGCTGTTGAGTCATTTCTAAGTGCAATTTCATTTTTGGTGCATTTATGCTTCCTAATTATGATGCCGCAGTACTTCTTTGATGCCACTACTATGCCAGATATAACGATATATATCACATACCAATCAAATTCTTATGATAGATGCAATTTCATTTTTGGTGCATTTATGCTTCCTAATTATGATGCCGCAGTACTTCTTTGATGCCACTACTATGCCAGATATAACGATATATATCACATACCAATCAAATTCTTATGATTGATCAGTTTCCACATTGTCCCTATATTAAATAAACCATATATAACGACAGATTACCGGCGGGATATCAGATACAATACTTGTCTGGTCACCCGGAGGACATTTATCATAATTTTTCTTAATTACAGTTAAACCTGGTTATAACGAAATTGTAAAATGTCCGAGACTTTCCGTTACATCGAGGTTTTCATTAAATGCAGTTTGTGTGAACGCCCATAAGTACAATACAGAACGAAAGCCAGATTAAGAATTGATGTAAGGAAGACCGCTTTGAAAGTGTTCACAGTAAATCAGAATTATTCGAAGTCATAGAGGCAGTGAAATGCTTCGCGATCGAGCCGATAGCGCGGCGTGACTGCGGCGGCAGCCTTCGCCTCCTTTGCGGCTCACGCGATGCGTCTATGAAGAAGCGAGGAAAGGAAGTGGAGTGAGAGTAAGTCTGGGGGAGGGCGCATGTGTTGCTGCGTTGTCGCTGTTGAGCGCGCGCTCGCCCGCCACCGTTGTCCCTGTTGCCCCACGAAACAGACTACGCCTAGCGTCGCCAGCCCGCTCCGCTGTCGACTCGCGCGAGAGCCCTCATGCAACTGCGTGGCAGCAATGAACGCGCGCTGCTCGCCCCATGTCTTTTCTCTGTTATTTTTTGCCGCTTTAAGCATGAACTATTGCAGTGCCGTGTTCTGACAGCGAAAGCAGCGAAGACTGCTGCGTCTGCCACGGAGATGCGGCGTCGGCGTTAAAACACGGCGCATTGTATCAACTGTGGTCACTCGTTGCTATAGTAGGCGTTCCTCCCTTCAGTTCATGTTTTATTGTCCTGAAACAAGCGGGGTTCTGCCAAATTTGCAGTAACTCGGCACTAGCTAAGAGACAGTCGGCGCCGAGAGTTCGTTATATCAAGGTCAACCGCTGTGACATGTTCGTTACATGGAGTTTTCAAATACACGCTCTTCAATAGGGGCGACACTGCGGTATTGAAAAATTTCGTAACATCAAGGAATTCGTTACATGGAGGTTCGTTACATAGAGGTTTAACTGAATTTATAAAAAAATTGCCGACGATTATGTTACTTCTTAATGCGAAATTTGAGCGCAGCTAATCACTGTTTCAGCTTTTCGATAGATTGAGGCAAAGAATTTAAGCAAGACATGTATGTACAATTACAGACAACTTTTAAGCAAGCGGTTCGCAGTGGTGAACGGCGGCGGCTATGTGTTTTGGCTTGGGCAGTGCACATATCGAGATCCGCCGCCACCGGTCCGGCGCTTTGATTACCGCTGCACAGGGGTGGCATAGGAGGAGGAGTGAAGAGAGCAATTAAGTTATCGAGAGGTCGCGGGAGGCAGCGCGTGGGCCTATAGGAACGTTGCGCGGCAAAGGGATAGCAGCGACTGACTGATGCCGCTGATGCCATTAGCGAGTAAAGTCAACGTGGCTCTGCGTTTCGGCTTGGGATGCATGCACCGTGATCCGCTGATCCGGAGAATACTGTCGCCGCCACGCAGGAAGAGAGGGGGCGGGGACAGGAGCAGCGAACGGTGGTGGCAGGAGCGCGCGCAGCAATCGGAGAACACGCGCGGTCGCCGTCACAGAGGAAGAGGGACGGGGGAGGATGCAGTGGCGAACGGTGGCAGAAGGAGCGAATGCTGCTTAAAGCCCCGGCTGCGGAGCTGGTTACGAGGGACAACGGCGACGGCGACGCAAAACACAAGAACGAGCGTCAGAGCTGCGCTCTAAAACTAAAATACTAACAAGAGAATCACGTGTAGACAGCATAGGTGCCGCAAAAGGACCAGCGTGGCTACATCCGCAAAGGAGTATGCATGCGGTTAGGAAATATGTGCTATCACTATCGCAATCGCAGCTTGTCACACGGCCGCATCGCCATCGTTGACTGTCAGTGGAAGATGGCACAGACCATGAGGATGGCAATAGCTCTCGAGGTGAAAAGCAGATTCATCAGGATTTCTGGCAACGTTTAAACGCTGGAAGCCTTACAAAGAAATACGACATTCGCAATCTGCGATTTTTTAACGATCATCAGTATAGGGGAGCGCACCTGAAGTTTGCTCCCACTACACCAGCGCCGCCTCCTCCTCTGGCAGTCATTTCTGAACGACTGGTCGGGGACGTCGCCGGGGGAGCACATTTAACCACCCACGTCCCGAGTGGTACGCGCGCTGCTCGCCCCGTTGGCACCCTCTCTCCTTCATTGTATGCACGCGCCGTCTCACTCGCAGGTGCACAAAAGAGATGTTGCTAGTCGCTGCGAGTCTGGCCGGCATTCCAAGGCGTTCAGAGAGGGAAAAAAAGGTTATTGTGTCCAGGGGTGCGAAATGGCCCCTCTTGGTTCTTTTTATTAAAATCACACAACAGCACCATGCTTTGCAGTGCCACAGAATACTAGCTGTGCAAGTGCATTTTCCACTGCTTGTAAACCGCTGCTTTGGAGAGCATAGCCATGAATGCTAAAAAAATGTTCGCGATGAAACTTCCTTGTCACACAGTTTACGAGTACAGAGAAAGAGGAGACGCACCCATAATTTTTTGCCATGAACGGCCTCCAACTAGACCAGACTTCTATCCAATTGAAAAAGTATGACATTATTTATTGCAGAAACATTTATTTACCACACTTTTGCACGGAATCGTAGCATTTAGTTTAGCATTTCTCCATTATTGTTATTTACTTATAATGTTCACGCGGCCGAATGCAGTTTCGAAAAAAGAATTTTGAAGTCAAAACGTTTGTCATCCACATCAGTGAGCATTCGCTCTGCAGATAGGTTGTCTTGAGGGTACGCGTGCGCTGTGATAACATGAAATAAATAAGCAACCGCTTTTCTCTATGAAACTTATTAATCAAGCTTACGACATTTTTTTTTAACCATAAGCGAGCAGTTGGTAGACATATTCGGCGAATGGTCTCGTCTTTCTCTTCAGCCTCGCATATCGCCTTCAGGACTCCTAATTTGCGTTAAAATAACGGTAATGTTCATTACTATTAGCTCAAAAAATATCAAAATCCAATCTATTAAGTCAGCGAAGTTCCGTGCACCAAACTGAGCCATCGAATAAAATTTTGCATTGTGAAGATGACTATGTAAAAAATAGATTTACTTTCCACGTTGTAAACTGTTTTGCCACTTAATTGCTTGCAGCACTAAAAGCGCCGTTAACATAATGGCGTTTTCGTCAATTTGCCTCACGGAGAGGACATGATCCACAAGTGTTTTTTTTCGCGTTTGCACTGAAAGATTTTTATAATTCTCTGAAGAATGCGCATGCGTAAGCGCTCACGCACCCATGAGCAAGCACGCGACTGCATAAACAGATCTGCAGCAGCCCAGCACGTGCAGAACTGACCCCTTTCAAGAGCCGCTTGCGCAGCTGTTCAATGGGAGGGGGAACCGGCCTGCCCGGTCAATTATCGGGACGCCGCTGAAGAGGGCGCTTTTCACTGGCGCTTGCAGCGCCCCCCTGAGAAGCTGCGGTCCCCTATTGGGTATGTCCTGCAGTTCTTCCAGTCGCTGATTGGTTTCGTGCACACAAAAGGACTGCCGCCAGTGTACGCACTACTGGAAGCAACGCTCGCGGCAATTGTCAAGCTTCAGCTGCCACTCAAGCGAGCACTAATTTTTGACATTTTTAAGCTTGCTTAAGTTATTTAAGACTATTGATGTATCCTAGAATAAAGTGTTTAGAGATAGCTGCTTGCAATGACCAGATTACCGTGAAAACCGGAATATAGGTCGAATTTTTTTTTCAAAAAATTGTGGCGAAAAGCCGACCCTCATCTTATATACCGGTCATTGGCGGAAAAACTATGGATGTCTTGCAACAATGGGCGGCTGAAGTCAACAGCCTCCATTACATCTCCATCACCATCGCCAACAGCAGCAGCGCGGCGTGGCATCGCCATTCTGCGTTCCCATTGTCTGGAGCTAGCCACCAAAGTCTAGACTTATTCTGCTAAAAGCCAGCTTTTGATTTTTTGCTTTAAAATGAACGGAAGCCGACGACAATTCACAGTTGTCTTCAAGAAAAAGGTGAGCGATTGAGTATGCGAAGCTTCACGGTAACCTGGCGGCAAAGCGTGAATTTGGAGTAGTAGTATCCGAAAAGAGCGTTCGGTACTGGCGGAGTCAGAAGCTGCGTATTGCTACTTGCAGCAACCAGAAGAAAACATTTCGTGGGCGGACTGCACCGTATCCAGAACTAGAAACCAAGGTTGCGGATTTCGTCCGGTAGCTGCGTGCAAGGTCGCTGCCTGTGACTGCCGAATGCATCCGCGTGAAAGCGGTAGAGATTGCGCGTGCCTCTGGAGACGCAGTTCAAGGGCTCGCCATTCTGGGTGCGGCGCTTCATGAAGAGGAAGGGCTTTGCACTACAGCGCCGTACTTCTGTGTGCTAGAAACTGCCCGAAGAGTTTGAACACAAACTCATCGAGTTTCAGCGCTATGTGATTGCGCTCCGGCACCAACGCGAGTACATGATGGGACAGATCGGAAACGCCGACGAAACACCTGTGTGGTTCGATATGCCCTCAAGCCGAACTGTTTCCGAGAAAGGGACGAAGCAGATCAAGCTTCTAACTACGAGAAACGAGCACTCGCGATTCACTTGGATGCTCGCATGCACAGCCGATGGGAAGAAGCTGCCCCCTTTCGTCATATTTAAGAGAAAAAAATTGCCGAAGGAGGAGTTCCAACGCGATGTCATCGTCCGGGCCAATGAAAAGGGCTTTATGAACGAAGCGTTAATGCTGGAGTGGATCCGGCTCGTCTGGAAGTGGCAACCTGGTGCTCTCTTTGAGCGAGCGAACATGCTCGTTCTCGACTAGTTTCGAGGCCACCTCACAGCCGACGTAAAACGGGCTCTGTGCGATGGCAAGACTGATCTCGTGGTCGTACCTGGTGGGCTGACGTCTGTGCTGCAGCCACTAGACGGTGTGCTAAACAAGCCTTTTAAAGATAGGGTGCGCGAGCTCTATAATGAATGGATGCTGGGCGACAACCAGACCACCCCCACCGGCCGCCTGCGACGTCCACCGCTTGTGACTGTCTGTGGTTGGGTGTCCTCGGCGTGGAAATCTCTGCCCGAAGAGATGGTGCTAAAGGCATTTAGAAAATGCAGCATCAGCAACGCGCTGGACGGCACAGAGGATGATGCTCTGTGGGACGTGGGCAGTGACAAACACTCGTGATCCGACTCTTGTTCGGCTCTGATGACTGAGTAGACCAACGCTTGCGCACTTCGTGTCTTTTCTGTGTACCGTACACCTGACCAATTTTTCAACAGTATCGCGCGACCATCGACCCGCATGCTTGTCAGCGCCTTTTCAACGGTGCTGAGTGGCAAAACAAACGAGGTACGTGCATGTGTACACTTGTGCTTAGTACTCTCGCTTCTTTCGCTGCTCCGTGCCATGATGATAAGGTGCTGACAAACGCGTGGGTCAATGGTCGCGCGATACTGTTGAAAAATTGACCGGGTGTACATACAAGCAGCATTTAAGTGAAAATAAATACTGTTCCCACTGTGCAACCAGTTGAGTCGCATTTGTTTCAAGGTAAGGGTGTCTTTCGGTACTTTTGCCATGAAAAAGTCTCTTTTTCATTTTTATATTCCCTATATTCCGGTCCGACCTATAGTCCGGTTTTTACGGTACTTACCCCTCTCAATGACTTACCCCTCTCAATATGAAACCAGTTTCAAAACGCTCACCGGTTAGGGCTGGCCAACAGGGGTGAAGCACGGTGAGCATTTTGAGACTGGTTTTGTACTGAAGGCAGCGTGGAATCTGATCCCACGAATGCAACACTGACTCACAAGTGCACGAGAACTGCAAACACACTTGTAGAAGCAGTCTGTTCCCAGTTACAGCTTGCATTGCACAGCAAACCAGTTCCAAGAACGAGTGCAGCCAAGCAGTAACAGCTGCAGCATGGCTGAGATACGGTGGCTAAATAAGTAGGTGTGCCGAACGGTGGGGTTCTCGTAAACATTTTTTTCATAAGGCAATGGTGGCGCCACCAGCAAAAGCTCGACTCACGATCAGTGCCACCCACTGTCACCAGGCATGACTGAAAGAGACTCACTGCACTCTTTTCAAGCGCAAATGAGTTTATTGCGAACAAACTGGATACCCGGAATTAGATAGGGACGTGGAAATATTACAGCAGCAGATCAGCATAGTTTAAAGCAGTTTGTTATGTTCAGCTCCCTTTTTTGCGTTCACCATTTTTCTGGTAAGCAACTACAAATGGTGCTACGTTACTTCCTCTTGATATATATATTTTTTTTTCTTGAAATGCCACGTGCTATCAATAGACCAAATCAAAATATATTAAAACAGCACTCAACTTTGATCGCAAATAAAGTGACTGAACGTGCAAGCTTGTTTTCTAAAATGATATCTAGCTGAACTACAGAAAGTGCAGTGAACGACACGTATACAATAATGTTTTCGAGACACCAAAGTCATACACATACAAGAAAATGTGCCCATGAGTCATTTAAAGCGTCAGTCTCAACATCACATTCTTTTTTGCACATTCTCACACCTTGCATCAGCCCTTGCACAGACGGTGGCTCAGAATTTTGACGCGCAGTGCTCCAGAAGTAATACTTTTACCAAGCCGATACTCTTCCCTCTTTTTCTGCAAGTCAGAAATGCACAAGCAGCAAAATCTTGAATCAAGTCATGTGTCTAACTTTGGGGCAACCACAAGTCAACACCATCAATCGGATATGAGGGACATTTCGCTACCACATTCACTTGTACTTGCAGCTACTGTCTTTTCCAGCACTGCCTCATGCAGGCCGCAATTTTCCTTTCTGACAGCCTTGCTTCTGCAGCAGCCTGTCGAATTCTTCGCCTTTCATTTAGCAAGCACCTTCCTTCACAGGCAAACAACAGCATTGGGCAAGACAGAAGGCACGGCATCTTTCGTTAATTATGGGTATGACCATGGGAGGCAAACATCGCCTTAAATTATAGTGTTCTACAACACTGTACTTCTATGACAAATTGTGTAGTCCCGTTCGATAAACTGTTCGCGAAAATGACACTCGCATACAACGGATTGCGGCTGCAGCCTTGCCACGCTATAGAGGAAGCTCCCACCTTTTGAACAGTTCGGAAACGCATAGCGCAGAAAACAGCCAAACGCCAAACTTTTGGCCCCTTTCTCGTTTAGCGAGATTTGCAATGGTGCGAAAAAAGTTGTCTTTTTTTACGTCTTCATGCCAATCACTCCTTAGAGAAAATGCACAGTACCCGCTTCCCTACGGCACTTGCAGGCAAACCAAGACCGACAGCAAAGAAAGGTAATTCCGTCATTTGCTTATTGTTTCAAAGCCAAACCAAAAAAACAACCGGCAAAAAAGGTGATTGTGTCACTTGCTAATTGTTTCAATGCCAGACCACAAAAGTGTGAGTTTCAGATGCTATTTCATGTTACTGAGTCTTCAAAAAAAATATTAAATAAAACTGAGGTTAGCAAAACACTCGATCTAATGCGACAACTAGCAGACGATGTGCCGACAGCACCAGGCAGAGATCAGCAGAGCCAGTTTTGTAGTCATGAAACAGAGGCACACAGAACTATGCTTTGTACCTTGCCAGTCGCCACACCTAGTCATCTAGCCTCCATGGCTGAGCATTTAATGATCTGCCCATCACCCACGATGGTGAGGAAAAAACCCCAAAGCAAAAACCTAAATGAAAAAAAAAAAAAAAAAAAAAAAAATGAAGACAAGCTCACCCTGATAAGCACAGCCTTGGGTCCACTGAGACGAAGGACCTCTCTGCCCACAGTGATAGTAGTGGTGTATTCACCCACACTGGCATCGCCCATGCTGTAGCTGTGCACAAGGGATGGCTTCTGAGAAGACTCTTTAGTACCCATGTTGTAGTTGGTAGTCTCATCTCCCATCTCCTGCAAAAAATAAACAGATTCTCCCTATGCCTTAGCCATACATAATGTTTGAAAGAAATGAGCTTACCCGAACTGGAGATGCATTACGTCGAATGGTATCTTCAATCAACTCTTTTGCTCTCCTGTCAAAAAAAAAAAGCCATTTTAGCAAGTTCTCAAGGCTATAATGTACAGGCTAACACATAGCTATCAAAACAGACACACTGCTTCCTACAAAAACAAAAGCATCCATTCTCTTCAACATTTTTGTGCAATTGCTGGAATACACCTAAGACATTACGAACGTTTAATATGATTAACTGAACTGGTAAGCAGCAAGCCCTTTTACACACCTGTTAACCTGGCAAGATCGAAACTCGTGAGATTTTATTTGCTCCAACGAGTGGGATCATTCAATTGGTGGGAGGGAGATCCGCCCACATTTTCAGGTGGTGGCAAATGAGTTCTTTAGTGGGGACCTTGCAATAGGACAATTATAGCTTGAAAAATCTGTCGGAGTAGTTTTCAGCAAAACATGATCTAGACTGATGGCCCCTCACTAAAAAACTCAGCTCTAGTTTCAGCTTCAGTTTCAAATTTCCTTTGGCAACATGAGACGTGCTGATGTTGCATCCGCAGGTTGTGCAAAATGTTTGCCTTTTCTTGATCTCATAAAGCACAGAAATTCAGAAGTATGAGACTTCAAAAACACCTGCAAATATCTCTTCTCAGGTTTTGATAGTGCCATGACTTCCAAGTACAATTAAAACTTCACACTGTGCACTGCACACATTAAGCGTAGTTACATTGGCCTTGGCTGGGATTGGATCAGCTGCTTAGCCAATAATGCTGGTGTTGGTAATCATGACGCAGCTGCAGATCATGCGGTGCCGGTTTCACAAAAACTATTCCTGCGTGCACAGTGACAAGTGATAGGGACATATATGTCAGCAGTAGTACAATTGGCAAATCAGGAGCCCTCTGGGCAAATCGGGAGGGTTGGCAGATATGCTTTTACATGCACTGACGACAAGAGTACCCAATTTGGCAAGCCATATAAAGTGTATCTACAACATTTCAGCACAAATGGATTAAGCATTATCACCACATCATGAAAAGTAGTCTCTAAAGGGGAAAGGTTCATTGTAGTTGAGGCACGGTGTCCAGGTTGGTGTTGCCTGCATTGCTGCAAGTGGTTGCAGCACAAGCAGTGCATATGAAATCTAGCAACTGTGCTTAACATATTTTTCTCAGCAGCACACAGTATCGTGGCGGCACATACCCCCAGCACTGAAAACATCAGGTTGAATAAAAATTCCACTCATGCTCGAAATTTCAAATGTTCGCACAACGCTAAGTACTCTTTAACAGGGGTGCACAAACACTGAAATTTTCGCATACGAATTGGATATGAATATGGGGAAAAAAATACCATCAATTATCGAATATCTATTCAGTGAAAAAAAAAAAAAAAGAAGAATAACAAACATTGTTTGCAGTGTTTACTTCAGAATTCCCATATATAGGCAAATAAAGTTAAATTATAATTGCGCAGAAATGTATACTCTACTGAAAACTCCAGTTTAAATTTTATACAGAATTCCTAAAACTTTTTTCCGTACAGAAAAGACCTGCATTGGAGCTGAGCTGTTGGAAAACTGGTTGGAGCTGTCATATCAGTGGTAAATACAGCGAACTCTCGTTAATTCAACTTTCAAGTAACAAGGAAGTAATAAACCAGAAGTGGGCCTGAAGAAACTGCTCAAAACCATTTTCACCACAGTAATTTTATCTGCTGAACACCTGCATGATGGTTGCCTGCATTTGAGATGAAACCCAAGTGGGAACGACAATTTTTTCCCCGGTTTCATCAAGTGCTTCACTTTGCGCACACTGTCGGCAAGGCTCCCTTCAGAAACCGGCCTTGTCACATTTTGGGGACACTTCACACACAGTGAACACGGTCAGACATTGCAGTGCAGCATCCCTAAAATGCAATGGGGCTGTTTCGTGACGAGCGCCTTCCCGGCACTGCAAGTGCATGTGGTCAAAAGCATTGCATTGAAGCGTGCAGCGCAGTGAAACTATGGAGAATTAGAAAATTTTCGATGTATTCGGTATTTTTCGAACATGATTCAAATAAAGATATTCGATTCATATTCGAAATTTCGAATATTGCTACCTTGAACGTACGCTGCCGGGCGACCCACCCCGGCAGCTTGTGCACTGGGTCACGCACGATATGTCTGCGATAGGACGCTACGTGCGTGCGGCATACAGCCATCTAACTATTTTGTAAACAACTGTAGTGGCCGCTCGCGTGCAAGCATTTGTGGACAGTGCTTGGACACTTGCGTGCGAGCGACGCGAACTCATTGAATTTTTGTATTTTGTAAATAATGTACAAAGCTCCCCCTGTCCTTTCTTCCTATCGCTCCCCTCTGTACTTCCCCTGGCTATCCTCCCTTTTCTTCCCCACCGGCCGCCGCTCAGGTGCTTCAGATTTCTAGATAGCAGTTGCCATGGCCGGCAACACGTTTCCTTCTTTTTGGTGTTGTATTTAATAATAAAATCATTACCACCTACCACACCCCAGCTTTTTAACCTTCACAGGCTTCTATTTTCGCCAAATAAAAGGGGCTACATTAAGGCTGTCTTGTCAAAGCCACCCAGATGAGGTCATTTTTGTGCTCCACAGCTTATTTACATCTCAACATTTAAGTCTGTATTTAAAATGTTATTTAGTTAATGTTGACTATTTATTCAAGTAGGCAGAAAAGAAAAAAACACTTGTTAGAAGCAGATAAATGCTAACATTTCCTTGATTTCAATTTAGAAGAATACTTACATTTTTAAAAATACTGGTTCATCTGGGACAACCACTACACAGCACTCAATAATAGTATTTAGTAGCTTGCCCCTTGAACATGAGTCTTGTAAGCAAGCCCTCATTAATTCAATACCAAAGGGATCTTTAAAGAAGACCCAGGTGAAACATTTCAATGCAAGAACATGTTACCTTTATATTGAGCAAAATCTGATTACCATATACATTCACATATAAGAGGCAGCCCCGCAAAGGGCAGCCCTTGTTGGACGAAAACTAAAGTTTACTCAAAATGAAGTCGATGCATACCCACCCACTTCCTGTGGAGGTATTGTACAAGTTTTCAGAATACCATGTTCCTTTTCCCTGCACTGTACAGGGGATAATTTAATTTGCCTTCGCTTGTCAGCGCCATACTGTTTCTCTGATTGGCTTTCAAAACTGTCAAAAGTCAGTTTAGGAAGCCACTTTCTGCGCAGACATCAAAATGACATGACCTTGAAAATTGATTTTTGCCACCTCACCTAAGGTCTCATCATTCTGATGTACATGCAAAAAGTGGCTTCCTTTCTATGCTGATGACTTTGCACCACAAGTTAGCTGCACTTATATCAAGGGAAAGGTCCCTCCACAGCCAAAGAAGATACTGGAAACACGTCAGGATGACAGAATAGTATGGCTAATAATGGCCCTCCCAGCTTCAAGGAAATGAGGGAGCTTTTAAGCTTGCCCGCAGTGTGACCTTCCAGGTAGGCTCTAACCCTCAGTATAGTCCGAGCAGAGACAGTCTTGTCAGCTATAAAGAGATTATTACTGAGCACTATCGGTTAAACAGGGTAAAATACTCACCGGCAGATAGGACACTAAATAATAACCAAGAAAGCATCTGGAGACTCTTACAAACAAGGACTTTTCCGAATCCAGCTACCCTCAGCCAGTGTAGCCAGAACAATTCGCAGATAGATGCAAACTATGTCAGGATAAGGCGGATCTGGTGACATGGAAGTGTCCAGAAATCGAAGATATAAATCAAGACAAAAAGTAATTTCAGGAGACTAATGCTGAGCTCACACCCTGACACTCAGCTAGGAGTAATCCGACTGGCCGAACACGCTGCCCGGGTCCAAGGACTCCAGGCCATCATATAGAAGGATAGGTTGTTGCCCATCCTGTATCTGTTGGAAATTAGTTTTACTACCACCACCACTATAGACACCTTGCCCCTAACTTGCATCAAACCCTACACACACTTTTAATCTTTCACAGTTCTTCCTCTTCTAATCCAAGGAGTAAGAGGAAGCATTTAGAATACCTTCTGTAGTAAAGCAATGTTTATGTGCATTGTGGCACAAAAAAAAAGGACTGCAAGGAGAATTTTCAACTGACCAAGGCATCGCAACCTCTAGTCCTTATATGCAATGTTAAATGCATAAAGTTGCTGAACTGCGACAAGTGCAATCGCCACAGCTGAAGAATTTGCTCACGTTATGGTCTCTTCACTTGGCCCAGTAATCTGCACGAGCCTGTCCCGTACGCCTGGATTCACTGAAACCACAAAAAGAATATTGTCAGCCAAGAATCGACCACTGCATAACCTTGACAGTTCAGACGCATTCTAGTAACCACTCTAAAAGCACAGAGTCAAGATTAAATGCAAGAACACTCGGGCACAGTACTACCAAACTTGGCATGCAGTGATGCCAAATAAAAAGAGTTGAAAACTACAAACTAAACAAAAGGCTCATGCCATCCTGTGCAATAAATGCAAGCACTTCCCTGGCCTTAACCACTGAGAGAAGACAAATCTTCATTAAAGAAAAGAAAACATCTACAAGCACCAAGTTCCAACTACAAACAAAAATCTCAATAAATTCCTTTCCCAGACTTTTGCCACACACACTACTTACTTCAGAGAATTTGTTTCACAGGATCTTGATGCAAAAATATGCCAAAGATTTGCTACATTGCTCCTAAACCACACTTGAAGCAGAGGTCATAGCCGATTGAGAATTCACACAATAGCCCAAACTACCAAGCAGCCAGCATGCATGTGCAAGGCAAGTCATTTGAACAGCAGCCACCTGTCATATATTTTGGCAATGCGACAGCATCTCAATGACACAAACGCGCATGAATAATGAACATAAGGGCTGTACAGGTTAGCAGTGATAAATGCCACAAGGCTTAGTATGTTTGCTACTAGTGGCTGCTAGATGACTAGTGCAAAGCTATGAAAAAAAAAAATTAACAGTATAATGGTAACAAGTATTCCCTTCAACAAAAGGCACGACTTTTCCAGAAACCTTAACCAGAATAGAGGCTTGAGAATAAAACAGTGGCTTAGCTGTTCCCAACATTTGTGTAGCATGCCAGCCCATTTTCTGCAGGTAATTGCATAAAGCAGAAAAAAAAAAAAGCATGACAGCAACTACGATCAGGTGCTGCCTGCCTCAAGTTTAGTAAAATGCAGTTTCAAAGCTTCCGGTCCACTCAGGACCCCTGTGTAGCCATTAGACCTGCCAGCATGATAACAAAGGGTATGGCAGGTGAAAGGGAAATTACTATGGCTTAATCATATTAACCACAGCATGAAAATCTAGCCAGGTACTGGCTTACAGGCCTCCTTTGAGGTGCATTTTTCTGGAATTGTATCTGACTATAATCAGAAAAATAAACCTCTAAGTTTCCTCCGATTTTGAAAAAGAAAGCAAACATTTGTCTATGAGTTTAAGCAAAGAAGTTCGAATAGTATGACAAGACTCAAAATATGGTAAGCCAAAGATCGAAGTGCTGTGTATAGCACAGCATTGTCTGAGTGAAACTTCACGTGAGGAAGACCATGTTTACTCCAAAAGAGAAAGTTCCCTTTACTCTCCAGAGATTTAGAAGACTCGAACTTCTGTAGGAGCAGCAGTTGTAAGCAAATACAAAAGCTCCTCAAACTGAGAATGTTTGAAAATGACTATACGAGGATGTACACTAGGATACAGCCTCACGCTAGAACTTCTGAACACCTCATTCAAGTCAACCGAAAACAACGCCTACTGGAACACTGTTTATGAATGTACCCAGCTGACCCACATTATGCTACCTATTGTTGCCAGCATGCTCCTTTGGCCACATTCTTCTAGCATGCAAAAATGTACTCAACTAAGCGTAAACAATGGCACTTTGATACATATTTACCCCTACATTTAACTTTCAAAAACTGTATTGGAGTCCATGATTCTTCTCTGTAACAAGATATTAAAGCGAACCTCTTTTTCACCATTACTGCACCATTAAAGAACCATTCACTAAGAAAACATACAAGGATAAATGCTGCTCCCTATCATATGCGATCTCCTTGTGAATGTTTCCTCATATGGCAGTTACTTAAACTCTACAGAATCCACACCAAATTACCAAAAAACTTTCCTCATGCAGTCCATTTCTCAGGTTTCACCCCAATACAGGTACAGGCATATTAAATATATTAAAAAGCTGTAATAGTACACCTTGTTCTTAGCAGTAAATTTATTAAAGGGTGACATTTTTACATCGAAGATGAATTCCTTTATCAGACAGCCCATTACTTTCAACATTAATATTTAGTTGAGCCAAGAAATGCTCTAACCTGAAGTCTGAAATTTTTGGGTTGATATGGCAGGGCAATAGTATAAACTATACACAAGCTTACTAGTGGCTTAACCAGGAATTTTATGCAAGTAGCACCAAGAAATGTGCTAATACTACACAATGGACATCTAGCCATCCTCAGTTCACTGTAATAATAAGACATTGCATCAAATGTAAAAACTGACTACCCAGAAGACTGCTTTTATTACGCCAAGCTCAGAGTGTACTAACGGTGAATTAGAAGTCTGTTGCCAGAGGAGCACTTTTGCATACTTTATGCAAATACAAAATCACTTGTTAAACAATAACCTCAGCCTATTCACCACATCAATAATCACATCCTTTTCAACTGGCTCAGCAAAAAGCACCAGCTGAATGGAAGGAGCTCAGTCCACAAGCTGCCTTGAACCAAGTCAAGGCTGACTAGCAGCAGTGTAGCATGCCAAGGGTTTCATCAAAAGCATAGCATGACAAGCTAAGGGTATCAGCAGCACTAGTGTGCAGGCTAGGGGCACATTCCTGCGGTGAGAGGAGCTCAAGCGCCGGTGTGGGAATAGTGAGTGAGTCAGTGGGCAAACTGCCACGCCGTGCAGTACGTCACCTCGCTGGAAGGAGATCACCGTGTCACTCAGCTCTTCAATCATGTGAACACGACGCCCTTTGATGCCCATCACTTTTTCCAATGAGGACAAGCAGTGTGTTTGGAGGCAAAGAAACAAAAGCACAATCTAAATCAGACAGTGCTAGAAGGAACTTTTGGCTCTCATCAGATTCAGTGCACCAAGTGAGAAATGAGCAAACCAACTGAAGCAGTGGAAGATGTATATAGATCCATGTTGCAGTAATAAAGTACTCAAGCTCACATTAATTCACAAGTTACAGTGGAGTCTAAGCAATTCAAAATGCAAGCCTCAAGTTTATGCAAAGCGTTTTAAAGGGTCACTAAGGACAACTCCACCTAATGACTGTTCAGTAAAAATTGACTCTTTGGCTTTTCTGGCTAGGATGACATTTGTCTGGCAGCAAAAAACACAAGAGAAAGTCGCATTTAAAATCTTTCCCCCAGTCAACTCAAACAAGCGATGCCCATACAAAAAGGACGTATTGCCAGCACTTAAAAGTGAATGCCAACAAAGCGCATCCTCTGGGGGATCTGCATCCAAAAGTCAAGTGCTGATGCGAGCATTTTACTTGCGAGGCTAGCTGGTAGAGGCAATACAATAGAAGCTCCAGTTTCATTGTCAATAGATGATTTGGTTTGGTTTGTGGGGTTGAACATCCCAAAGCAACTAAGGCTATGGGAGACGCCGTAGTGAAGGGCTCCGGAAATTTCGACCCCCTAAGGTACTTTAACGTGCACCGACACTGTATAGCGCACAGGCGCGCCTTACTTTTCGCCTCCATCGAAAAGCGGCCGCCACGGCCGGGATTCGATCCCGCGTCCTTGAGCACAGTACTTTGTGAATAGAATGAGGTACCATAACAGTACAGGACAATTTCCACTTGTCCTCAGAGTCCTTTAAACATACAAATACTCAATTATAATTAAATGATCATAGGTGATTCGCTGAAAGTGCCGAATAAGTTAAGATCAGCAGCAGAACACTGAACCACCTACTCCGAAAATGTCCTTCCTAAAGACCTTTCCCAGACGCTAACTACGTGTGGAGTTATAGAAGCCAGAATATTTTGTTTGGCTCCACTTGTAACCTGAACATGCCCACTTTGTTACAAAGCTACACTACTATCTCTGGCAATTCCATATATATTATCAGTTGTCATAAGGTGCGTGTTCAGATCGAATGGTTGCAGATGTTGGTGCCACCCTGACTTGCATAAATTTTATGGCAAAAAAATGAAAAGAAAAAGAAAATTCTCACGGAAAGGATCAACCTCAGCTGTAGTACCAGTATAGTAATGTAGGCTGCAATATATTAAAAGGGTTTGTATTCACAAGGAACTACATGTGTACTGTGTATATGTGTATGTGTGTACATATAGTTCAGCCATTTCACATTTTCAACCTTTGCAATGTGGATAACAGGAGCAAAATTAACTTTATCAGCCTTTTTCTGCTCGTTTTACAAAGGTTTCTTTTTACACGTTCGAGCTCAACGTTTTTTAAGTAAAAAGAAAACTATGAAAATTTTTGCGCAAGTGCCTACAAATTAACCATGTATATAACATTCAGTTTGGGGCTAGACTCAGCTTTTTCCCATCTGTTCACTGCTGGAACAACACACACTTGCATATTAGTTTGAAGACAGCTAGAACGCTAAAAGAAAGCATATGATGCTGGCAAAAACTACTTTGATGCCTTTTCTCCTATCTGATCAGCATCCCTCATAACAGCTTCAAATCAAAATTGCATAAAATGACTTCAGTAAAATAAATTTATGCATATCTTCAAGCTTTGTATTTACCATATTTATGATTGTGAAATTATGAAGTTATACATACACTCTATAAAACAAACTGAATAGTTAGATTAGTTATTGTATTCATGAAATCAGTAAAAACTGGTAAAATACCTCCTCTAACACTGCTTTTAAGAAGAGTGATTTATGAAGTCTTCAAAGATAGCAGATCTAATCTAATTTGAAGATGGCTCTTCGTATAGTGAAGATAGAATTTTTTTTTTATTATATACGTCGAGACATTGAAAGTATAATAGCAATGAATCTCTGAAATTCTGTCAAGAAATGTCCTTACAGTTCTAAAATCCTCAAAATGAAAAATAAATGCGTGCCAGTCCTAGTCACAGGTCTGCATGCAAGAAAATTATGTAGTGCTACAAAGATTGATCAAGCTGATCAATCTGATCAATCTCCTTCAACGCTTTTATTACTTTACTCAATAAATCCTCAATACAAAACCAAAATGTAACCCCTGCACCGTTTGCATCTAAACAAACCCACATATGTACTCGTCATGCACTAACCATTCACTTTTCTGTTCCCAAGAAGCCTAAAGACGGATACACAATCGTGACCCTTCTGATATCTCATTGAATAACACTCTGGTAGGGAGTGGAGAGTTGCCACCAAAGAAAGGAAATATAGAACACAGCTTTCTGGTAAATTTGTGATCAGAGTATGCACACCGCATAAGACAGCAACATACTATCATGAGGTTGACGAGCATAAATAGCACCTCCATGCATGACGACTCCCAACTCTGAAGAGGAATTATTTAGCTACCTTCTATCAAACAAGCACAAAATCCAACCCTAATGCCAAAATCATGCTCACATGAAAGACTGCAAAGTGACCCAACAGATTATTACAAACACAAGAGACATGAAAAGAGCTTGAAGACAAGAAACTGGCACCAGTCATCGTGCAGTTTCCTTCTTTAATACTGTCTTGTGGATCATTTACTTTTCTTGTATACCTAACACTGCTTCATTTGTTTTTACGTTCAGAAAACAAAAACAATTTAAAAGACAGACAATAACAAAAGTAGCACATTATCATGACAAATCATGTTAACCATGCCAAGTGCACTTATCGGTATACAGTTGATCCCAGATATATCAAAATCTAAGGGAATCTCGAAATAGTTTGATATATTGTTAGCAAGACTTACTGGTAAACTGCAAACGTAATAAAAATTAGGGCACTTAATTCTGTGTTGCCGTCAGCAGCGAAGCAGGCCACGTGAGCACCACAAGCCTTTGGTTAGCTAGGCTGGCTTCACCACATGACAACCAGTGCACCGAATGCCGATTTCTCTGCATGGCAGAAGTGTTGCACTAAAAACAAGCACGGCAGATCATAGGCCACTTTCAAGCCTACTCAACATTCACTTTGCCAAGCAGTTTTTCAGCATTAGCACTGATAGCAGGTGCCGGTGACCGTGCAGACGATCTGACTCCGTGCACGAAGAGTCATCCTGGAAGTGCCACTTGCAGGAGCACGGCGCATAGTTCGATATACTGAATGTTCTGCTGAACGGAACTTTGAAAAATCCGACCAATACTGCTGTACTTTTACATGAGATCTTCAAGGGGATAGATAGCCTGAAAGTTCAATATAAGCAATAATTCAATACATCCCGGGTCGACTGTACTATTTTTGTCCTCACAGAGCGGAGCAGGAAGCAAGGAAGAAAGCTCAGGGAGCAACAACTCTGGAATGGCACAGCACTGAGGATCTCATTTTCAGTCACTCATGAGTGCAATATACTACGAGCTCTCATTGACATCACCTGCAGAGTAATGTAGCCTGTACCTGCCAATATTAGCTTGAGTTAAAAAAGCAGCTTGTTCAATGGAAAGAGTTTCCCTATATGTACATTCATACCTCAATTTTAGTGTCCTTTTTGTTCCTCTAGAAAAAAAAACATTACATGCTGACATTAAAGGGCAGCTCCAGAGGCTTTTCAAGGTCAAGATAATCCAATTAAACTTATACTACATGTTCTTTTCTCATTCCAGATTACTTGCAGTATTCTTGGCAGCTATGTGACATTTCATACTCGCTTAAGCAATTTTAAACATGCCCTGCACATTAATATCAGCTCCCTGCTTTACCAGCCTAATTCTGAGGCTTTTATTTCATCACCTCGGACATTTTATGAAAGAACTCGTTATGTTGCTACTTCAGCTATTCAATGTAATTGTATGAGTTTTTCTGGCGATTTTCGTGGTTTCACAACCACTGCATCACACAAAGAACCTGGTCTCTCTTTTAAAATGGTTCCACTTGGTGTAAACAGCTTGTAGTGGCCGAGAGTGCTGACATTAGGCGATGTGACACCACTGCCGATTTATAATCTTCAAAAACCCCTGGAGTAGCCATTTAAGGCTAAGTGAGATCCTGAACCTAATAAAGCAACTTTACAACCACCAGACATGAAATCAAAGCAGATGGCAGTTCTTTTACACTAAATGTGTCCAAGCTTTATTTTTTTGAGCCAGCAAAACTTGAAAGGTAAAGCATAAGATAACACACATTGCACCTACACCAGCCAATGTCACGCAATTACATGCATTATCTCATACCTAAGACTGTATATGCTCATAAATAGATAAACTGAACTGCCCTGAGAGACACAGTAAGTGTCCTTATATGCTGTACAAAGGTGTACACTAATTAAAACAAAAGGTGCCGTGCCTATTCTGTTCCCTACCACTTTAATAGATTGCCAAATGAAATTGTACAGTTGACGTCTCTCGCTCAAGTTAAGCGAGAAGCACAAAAATGGTTTTGTAATTCTATGCAGCATACTACGTGAAAGTGTTTTTGCCATGTACTATATTGTATGATGTACCTTAGTTTATTATTATTTATTTTGGCGTGCAGCACGCGCCCGTCAATTGCCGTGGCCCGCCCACAAGCGCTCCTGCGGGCACGAGAATGTAATCTGTAGTGATGAAGGGTAATAAAAGTGTGTGTGCGTGTGTGTGTGCGTGTGCGTGTGTGTGTGTGCGTGTGTGTGTGTGCGTGCGTGCACGCGCGCGAGAATCTTTAACCAATTTAGAGTCTGACATACCAGTAATCCATTTACCCCCTTCCCCCCCCACATCTAACCAGATAAATAACAAACTGCTCTTTAGAATGCTTTCTTAAAAACTTTATCAAAGATTTCACTTTATTACACAATGGTGTCAAGTGCAGTGAGCGCTAATATGTTGCCTGCTAACATATATATGTATATATATATATATATATATATATGATTTATAGCACTTCCAAAATTAAGGGGACTACACCTAACAGATGAATGCATGGAGCATGCATGCATCCCGTGAAAACTGGATGAGGATCGTTTTCCCTTCATGTCATATCCCCGCAAATCATAGAACATCTATCTACAAAATTGGCCATCCCTAATGCAATTATACGTAAAAATTCCTTTTTTCAGAGCTAAACTGCCTAAAATTTACTATTCCAGCACAACACACAGGGCCAAAAAGTGAAGGTAGCACAGCTGGTTAAGTGATGCGACTGGCTGGAGCTGCACAATGCAATCAAACAGGTTGTTCCAAGACCCCTGCCCACTCACTTGCTATGACAACAAGATATCTTCGGTTACAGTAAACTCTCGTTAATTCAGCCTTCACGGCACCAGACAAAATGTTCTAATTAACTGAAAGTTTGAATTATCGAAACTTGAAAAAAAAAAACAGCTCAAAATTATTTGCATCGCTGTAATGTTACGCGATGGACAACCACATGGCAGTTGTCTGCATATAAGAAGTAAACTCTCGTTAATTCAGCCTTCACGGCACCAGACAAAATGTTCTAATTAACTGAAAGTTTGAATTATCGAACCTTGAAAAAAAAAAGAAGCTCAAAATTATTTGCATCGCTGTAATGTTACGCGATGGACAACCACATGGCAGTTGTCTGCATATAAGATGACACCCAAGTAAGAACGATGGTTTTTCCCGATTTAAGTGCTTGGCTTTGTGCACATTGTCGGGAATGTTGAAGAATGTCAAAAGCACAAAGGTCTCCACTAGTTTTCACAGTGCTACACAATAGTAGAAGGCACCATCGCATTTTGAGGATGCCTCAGCACACTGTCAAGGCGGTGAAACGTTGTTCTGAAGACACGCAATGCAGTAAAACTGCGTGTGACAAGTGCATGGCTTCAGTGTATTGGAGGCAGTATGTGGATGCACGCAAAAGATATATGTATGTGTAGGCGTTAGAACAGTATGACGCAATCCTGAAACAAATAAAAAGTGGAGTGCCAAGCACCGAAGGAAGCGGCATGACTAAATGATATGCACATCCGGTCGCAGCTGTGGGATGGCGTGAAGTTAGGGAAAGGGAAACAAACTATGCGACAGAGCTTTACCACTCTATTTCGGAAATGGTAAACTTGTGATCGTTGACTGCTATAATGCAAACGAAGTGCGCCTGTATCACTGCTCCATGCAATTCAGGTTTGAAGGGGAGGGGGGAGGTCTATTTTTATGCTCAATGGTTGCGCAGGTGTATCTCAAAGCAACGAGTACACCGGAGCGATACCGTCCATGTCCGAATTAACAAACATTCAACAGCATAGAATCTGCCTTTTTCACAAGGCTGTTGTGCGCATGCGCGCCCTCCCCTGATTGAAAACAAACCACCAGCCCCAGCTGCGCATGCGCAGTTCATGGCCTCTACGATTGGCGCAGCGGGAGCTAATCTCGGGGGCCATGTGTAGTTCATATTGGTGCGAAGCGTATACAACAGATGGCGGTACCTGTCATGTACAGACATCGCCATTTTGCAGGTGGCTGCGTCTCTCAACGACGCTTTGAACTAGTAGCAAACGAATTTTCAACCACTCCCAGGGGGCGCCATATCTTGTGAAAAAGGCGGATTACATGGGTGTCTGCAGAGACTGCACTCCTGGTTCAAATTATCAGAATGTGAATTAACAGGAGGAGAAGTAACGAGATTTTACTGTATTAATTTTTCTAGATATCGACACATTGCCTACATGACATCTGCAATGTACCCTCACCCTAAGATATGAAACTTTCCTCAAACCACTGCAGTGCCTGAATGCTAACAAAACTACCACATTATAAAGGACTGGCTTTTGTCCCATGTGTGTTCATACAGGAGCACAGGAAAAGTTACAACAATGAACTTAGCAAGCAGCATATGAAAACCAATGTGAACAAAAAGAAAGTCGCAACATATTGGTGGAAGTACAAAACATCACGGAATTGACAAAGCTGCATGATATACAACATTTTTACAAGCTATCCAACACCTTAAATCACAGTTGTTAATAGTGTATCAAATAACATTCTATAACTTTCTTTTTCATCTAGGTAAGTTATAAACTACATTTTCAAACACAAGAACCATTTCTTTTAACTTTTGGTACAGTGTGAAACTGCAAAAAAGTGAAGGAGCTGTGGATGAATGCTCTAAGTTGACATTTTCAGTCTTAAATTCAGCACCGATGATTTAGTTAATGCAGCAAACTGCTTATGTACTTCTAAAACTTCTGATGCTTCACAGCCTCACTGTACAAGAAGAGTGCTTAGCCTATCTTTCTTTTCTGCATGACAATAATCACAATTGCCAGTACCACCTAGCTCAGACAAAAACAGTCTTGCTTAAGTGTTTCAAGAATGGCTTTATATTTTCCCTAAGAGCACTGACAAAATCTCCAAACTTAATTCCTGACAGAACACTATATCAAACAATACTGTAAGGCCTCAAAAGATATCCAAATCTGCCTAAATCTATACAGTTGATCCCGGATAAATCAAACTTCAAGGGATTCACGAAAAAGTGCTTGGTATATTGACAACCAGCTATACAAAACCCAGCAATAAACAAGATAACCTGCAATCTAGAAGTGCAGTGCACCAATGCCAGGTACACGTGGTCTGCAGTGACGCGAGCCCTGAAATGATGCACCGCCGGCCGGCATGGCAGCATGGTGCTCACTAGGTGTCACTAGTCCTAGCCTGGTATGCACAGAGGCCACCGCAAACAGTGCTTTGCAACTAGCCACTGCCTGGCATACGAGGCCTATTAGCATTACCAGAGCACTATAGGCATAACAATCTTTCCCTAAAATGAAGGCACAGTTCATTTTTGCTACGCCTTCGGCAGCACTGCAAGCAAAGCAAGTCTGTTGAGAAACACTACCAGCCTTCCCCACATGACAGCTGTGTAGCATGAAAAATGTCCTTGACAGACAAGGCTCCTAAAAATCACTTGCCACATTCTTTAAGCACACGGTTTTACGGCGTCTTTATATGTCTAGTGCGGCCACTGGGTGTTCAAGCCTGTGCCCTCAATGTATATAGAAACAGTGCCAGTAGGAGAAGCGCCACTTGCCCTTCGATATGAAAAATCTCTCACTTTCTTTTAAGGGGTTTATCATAAATAATTCAATTTATCTGGGTTCAATATATCGAGGATTAACTGTATAAGGTTTAAAAAGAAATGTGCTTTAAATAAGGCAAAGTTTTCGAAGTGGATGAAGCACAGCCGCAGTCTGTTTAAGACAAGAAAAAGTGAACATGGCATTAAGATCATAAGCTGCTATATTTTACTAGTCAAAATAAATACTTCCCTACCTTTTCCAGAGTCGGAGTTGCGAATGACAATCTCGTCTTTCAAAAAATTTCGGCCTGGAATCCTGAATTGAAGATAAAAAAGGCATGTATAGTCTAAATCCATCAATATTTAATTAAACTATGAGAAAAGCATGTTAAGCTGCAACAAAAATAGCAAAAACTATCAGACGAAGGCTGCCACTCACTTTGCTGGCTTGCCAAATTTTCCTGAACTTTTTAGGACTTCTGTAGGCTGCAGTGACAGAGGCGGTGATGTTGCCGGTGCAATGGGTGTCAGCGTGTGCTGCTGCTGCTGTGGTTGCACTTGAAGCTGAGGCAAAAAGCCCATCTGGGTTGACGTGGAGTTGTATGTGCTGAACTCATGACCCTGAAGAAAGTTAACAATGACACCCGTTACGACAGCAAGCCAAAATACTGCTGCATAAAAAAGAAGAGGCCGACTTCAGGAACAAGTTTCATCCGCTTACTTAAAGAATTTCAATCGAACATCTTAAGGTCTATAACACTACAAGCTACTGCCATCATGTGGAAACTTAATTTTGTTGCTATTAATATACCTTAAGTAGCAAGGTAAAAAGCTGCCTAAATAAAACTAGGCTTGTTGCGGGCACACCAGCTGCAGCTGTCAATTATGACCAACAACTCCTTCCCTTACCACATCTTCACTATAGTATAGCCTCCGATCTAAACAAACAGCAAACTGTAATTTGCTATTGGTTTTCAAGCTACAGCTTTCAAATTGCACATGGTATTCGTCCTAGACTTGCAGACTGGGTGATGTAAGCAACTAAGAGCTTCAATCAAGCCCGGATGACTCCTCTACGCTAAGAGTGAATGGTAGTGGATAGTTGTGCAAGTTGGCATGATAACTTGCTACCTCTGAGACAACTTACTGAGTCGCACTGAGCTCACTGAGGGACACAGAAGGGAACCATCAAACTAAGGAAGATGGACAAGGAACATTACAAGCATTTTCACAGAAAGCTGGCTGCATTGCTGGGAAAATTGCAAATTAATGTCCCGAAATCCTTCCATATATTCAAAGCGCCGCAAAAATGGACCACAGTGATGTTATTTCTACAGGGTCATTGCTATCCAACCAATCATAGAAGCAAGAACCGCGAAGTAGGAAGAAACAGACTAGTCTGTCAGTCACGTGAACGATAAGAGCCTGCTGCTACACCAACAACCCGCAGCCTCTGCCATCTCGCTATGCTTCCCTCTCCACCAAAGGGCAGATGCTCACTGTTATCTCCACTGCATTGCAAGCGCTTGCGTCTCATTGCAGCATGCTTGCAGCAAGAATAGGCTCCATGGGTGTGAAACAAACTATGTCATAAACTTATCGAGCTCAGTAGCAGACTGCAGAACAAACTGTTGATCACACCTGCGCACGTATACACTGGCAAAAATGACGCAAGTGCGTGCCTTCTGTGTGTTGTGTGCTGTCATGAAGTGGACACCGCAGCTGGGATCGATGCCACGTCCTTGGAATCAGCAGTCGAGCACCCTAACCACTGCATCACCGTGGGGGATCGGCAGCTCAGGGGAGGAAGACTGCCGACACTATATTGCTCTAGAGCACTATGCTCCCAAAAGGGGGCAGTGGATCCAAGAAATTTTAGGTAAAAGTCATGAACCGAACATCATAATTTTTTTCAATAAAAAAAAGTAAAAAATGTGCACATAGATGGGACCCCCACCCTGCTAAACAGCACCCCCTCCCAAGTGAACCCCAAAATCAGTCCCTGATAAGGAAGAAGCAAGATTTACTGTGCGCTATAATATGGATGCCTGTAGCCACTGTTAACCCGATTTTATTAATAAAGAGTGATTCAAGAAAGCAAACGAGGCATCCTACCATTCATTTGCCCCAAATGAAATTCACCTATACATGTGTGGTCAAAAAACCTCAACCGGCCAAAGAAAATTACCACAACCACTATAACACTTGACAGAACTGACTTTTCCCCCTTAATTTGAGTTTTCCCTCAAGCTTTTAAACAGGGGTTCTCAATCTTTTGAGCTTGAGAGAACCCCGATGGCTTTCAAAAGATGGCAAGGAACCAAAGTCTGTGCTTCAATCTGTATGTACACAACATGGCTGTAAAAGAGGGGCACGTAGACACGTGGCACTTTAATGCCAACATTAATTTAATCAGTAATGACTGGCTGGCAGAGTCTGCATCTATGGAAAGCAACAGTAGTGTCTTCCGAACAAGCACTACAACTTTTCACACCACGGTTACTTTGCCAAGGGAGCCCCAGCCCATGTCATAGCAAGGCTTTTCATGTCTGCACTGTTGAGCATGCAGGTACCACGTGGAAGATGGGTGTTAACACAATAGGGCTTGACAAACTCGTGATATCTTGGGTACAAGTAGGGTTGGAATGCTTATGCCTTTCAGTTTCCTCTTTGTTATGCAGCTCAGTCAGTCAGATGGCTTCATCTGCCACCTCTGCAGTAGCTGGTCTGAAGAGCTACATCACCCCCAAGACAGGTTAAAAAGAAATTTAGAATTGATTACAGCTACTTGCAGCCCTTTTCATTTGAACTGAATTCAATTTATTTGGTTTATTCTGGCTACAGAAATCGAAGCAAAGGCAAAAGGCTAGAAGCCTGAAAAAGGCCTTTGCTCCGTATGCAGATCGGCACACAGAGATCACACTCGTGTATTACCTCAATTGCAAGCACTAATTACTTTCATTCAAATATGCCTAGTAAACGTTTATCTAATACATGAGGGATAATCTTGGATAGTTGGACATAAAAAAAAACGTGAAAATACATGTCAAAAAATTTTCTCTGCAAAAAAAAAAAAAAAAAAAAAAAAAAACGTGTTCCTTTTAAGTCAATCAGACATTGATGGTTGCCATAGCCACACAATCCACTACATAACGACACCATCAGCACAAAATGAGCATTTCCGGCTTTAATTACTTCCCGCGTAAAATAGATAAGCTGTGCGCTCAGTTTGCAGAGAAGGGCTCCTTAACGCTAGCACTCGAGCACGACACTTACCTCCAGTTCTGCAAGCTTGCGCTTGTAATATTCCGTCAAATTCTCATTGCACTTCCAACCCATTGCACGCAGTTCAATCACTTCAAGGAGCCTCAGGCGACCAACTACATCAAGTCTCTCTTCCCGTGACGCATTGCGCAGAGTGACGAAATAGCAATCCAACTGATCTGAAAAAAAGAAATAATATTGATTACAGCTACTGCACCAGCCTACATAATAAATTAAGCGTGCAGAAGGACCTGGTTGGTTGGTGTTTGGGTTATATGACACGTAAGGAAACTGGGGGCAGGCTATCGTGTGCCAATACAAGGTTAGAAAAACCTTAGATGTGCTGTGGGCTACTAGCTTTAAATGTCACACTTAAGTCTATTGCATCCCACCTAGGAGTATGAGTATAGCTTTCAGCTCTATGCATGAAAAAAAAGCATGTTTTACCGCAACCACTTTTGCACATAGTTAATAAAAGAGACATCCGTGTTTCAAAGTGTGAAATTGCATGTGTAATTACTAGTTGTGTTGCAGGGTACAGGCAACACAAGATGACTCTTAATTATTAAAACATTCATGTTGACATAACTTCCATTCATCAAGAGTCGGCTTTACCAGGTGAAGCTCATTTCATTACATCCAGAGGACCACCATTTCTTTATTACTTTCCTCTCAGCCAACATTAAGCAATGTTGAATATTTCAGAGGTGCTGGCACGTTCAAAAGTGCTGAAAACATAATACTTATGAGCAATGAAATCACACAATGAGAACACAGCAGGCCTGGAAGTTGCAAATAGATGCACAAAAGCAAATAGTATTATGTTTTCTCAACAAATTTTTTACTTAACATGCAAAAAGTTCTTTCAGTCATGAACAAGTGTGCTACGTATAAAGATGCTATTCCACGACTAGTGTGCAAGCTATTAAAAGCAGTATATGAAAAAAATCTGTGGCCTGGCACACCTACTGTTTACTTTGTTGCGGTTCCATCAATTTTCCTATTCACATGGCAACAAAATATGCTTCAGCAATACTTTGAAAAGATCTCGACAGGTTCGCTTTCTCTTTTTTTTTTTTTTTCACTGGGAGTCGACGGGATGACATGACAAACAGTCTGCATCTTGATGAAGCCGGCCGGACTTGTAAACGACGGAAAAGGTATATTCTTGTAATCGTAGAGCCCAGCGCCCCAAACGGCCAGTAGGACCTTTGAGAAAGGAAAGCCAGCACAAGGCATGATGGTCTGTTATCAGAGTAAAAGGGCGGCCAAACAAATAAGGGCGGAATTTTGTAATAGCCCAGACAAGCGCCAGGCACTCTCGCTCTGTAATAGAATAATGTTGTTCAGGTGTTGAGAGGAGGCGGCTGGCATACGCAATCACCCTTGTATGGTCATGTTGCCGCTGAGCGAGTATAGCTCCTATGCCATGGTCACTTGCGTCGGTGCGGAGTTCAGTATTGGCAGATGGGTTGAAATGGGCCAAGACGGGTGGAGTAGTGAGGGCAGCAATAAGCTTCGAGAAAGCTGCAACTTGTTCAGGCCCCCAAGAGAATGAAACGTCTTTCTTGAGGAGGTGGGTGAGAGGACAAGCAAGGGCGGCGAAGTTCGGGACGAATCGTCGGAAATATGAACATAGGCCAATAAAACTTCGAACATCGCTGGATGAACGCGGAGTGGGAAAATCTTTGACGGCACGAATCTTGTCAGGGTCAGGCTGAATGCCGGAAGCATTGACCAAGTGACCAAGGACTTTGATTTCTCGGTGACCGAAGCTGCACTTCTTGGAGTTTAGTTGAAGTCCAGCGCAACGAAAAAGCGAAAGGATTGTAAAAAGACCAAGGAGATGGCTTTCAAATGTAGAAGAGAAAACAATTACATCGTCAAGATAACACAAACAAGTGGTCCACTTGAAGCCTCTGAGCGAAGAGTCAATCATGCATTCGAAGGTTGCTGGGGCATTGCAAAGGCCAAAAGGCATGACTTTAAATTAATAGAGGCAGTCAGGGGTGATGAACGCTGTTTTTTCACGGTCTCTCTCGTCGACAGAAATCTGCCAGTACCCGGAACGAAGGTCGATGGACGAAAAGTAGCTGGCTCCGTGCAAACTATCAAGCGTGTCGTCGATGCGCAGAAGAGGATATACATCTTTTTTGGTTATCTTATTCAAATGACGGTAGTCAACGCAGAATCTCCAACTGTTATCCTTCTTCTTGACCAACACAACAGGGGATGCACAGGGGCAACTGGAAGGCTCGATTATGTTGTTTGCTAACATCTTTTCGACCTCCATTTGAATGACTCGTTGCTCAGCAAGCAAAACACAATAGGGCCGCCTGTGACTAGGACTGGCGTCCCCGGTGTCGATGCGGTGGTTGACAACTGTAGTTTGACCCAATGGGCAGGTACCAAAGTCAAAAAGGTCACTGTAGGTAAACAAAAAGCTCGTGTAACTCAGCGGTGAATTCAGGTTGGAGATCAGCTGCAATCATGCTGTTAAGCGGATCAGGGAGCGATGTGGAGGACGAGGGAGTGTTGGCAGGGACGGCAGTTGGATGATCTGTAGACAGAGCTGAAATGGCACAAACGATCATCGGGGACAGCGCAGCTAATGAAATTCCCTCAGGCAGAACATGAGTTGAAAAGCTGAAGTTAAGAACAGGGAGAGTGGTGCGGTTCTGGGAGATGTGCACAATTAGATGAGGAAGGGTGACGTGCCGCTGCAGCATGACATCAGTAATGGGACAAGCGAGATAGTCGCCATCTGGGACAGGTGGAAATGGCGACATAGGGATGTAAACGACAGTTTCAGAAGGAAGGCGGCTAAACTGTGCTGATCGAAGGCGGGGTGAGCAGGAGGGGTCTTGAGAGCAGAACAGAAGGTCCAAGCGAAGTAGGCCGGTAGAGCAGTCAATAAAGGCAGAGTGAGCTGCTAAAAAGTCAATGCCGATAACGTCGCGGGGGCATTCGTGTAGGATGGTGAACAACAATGAAGCATGACGGTCAGCAATTGTAACTCGCACCGTGCACATGCCAACCACAGCAGTAGGGCTACCATTGGCGACGCGAACTATGGACGAGACGGCTGGTGTAAGGACTTTCTTAAGGCGACGGCGAAATGAGGAGCTGAGAACGGACAGTTGGGCGCCTGTATCAATTAGAGCAGAAACGGGAACTCCATCCACAAGGACGTCGATACGGTTATTTTGTAGGGCCGGGGTCAACAGAGGTTTTTCAGTCCGGGTCATAAATGCAGCGTCACCTCCGGGAGCTGCATTGGCTAGTTTTCCTGTAAGTGGCCAGAATAGGACTGCGACGAACTGCGGCGAGGAAGAAGAGAACGCGAACCTCGTGTGTTTGCGGGGATGGTAAACGGTTGGCAGCACGGACAGTGAGTGGAACCAGGGTCAGCACGGATCTGGTCGGGGCGAGGTGAGGAATAGTGAGGGGCATAGTCTCCGCGGCGGTCGACATAGGTGAACTGACGAGATGGCGTGTACCAGCGGCTATGGCAGTGACAGGAAATGTGGCCAACGCGAGAACAAGTAAAACAGAAGCGATTGTCATGGGTACGCCATTCATTTGGGTTGCGGTACCGATATCGGGGCGAGAAACCGGCGTTTGATGAGGCAGTAGCCATCACTGGAGGGGCAGGTCCTGAATCCATGGTGTCTGTGGCGCTGGCAGAAGGGAGGCCCCTATTCGCAACCTCTTGGCGAACAACAGCCTTAATAAGTGATATAGTAGCCAGGGTGTTGTCGGGTGTATGCGACAGTGAGGCCGCGGGAGTCATTGCCTCAAACTCTTGGCGGACAATGCGTGTCAGTGCTGTCGTTAGCAGGCGGTCAAGGAGTCGGGAGATCAATACAGGAGGAGCTAGCAGCTGTGTTCGGCAGCCGGTCGAAACGGTGAGATATGCGCCTCTGTTTCGCTTGTTCGAATCGTCGGCACACCTGCAGCACAGAGTCCACGGTAGAGCAATCCCTGCACAACAGTAGGTTGAAGGCATCGTCAGCAATGCCTTTTACTGTATGGCCGACTTTATCCTCCTCAGGCATGCCTTGGTAGACTTTGCGGCATAGAGACAGGACGCCTTGGATGTGAGATAAGACGTTTGGGCGTGAGAGGCGAGCACTTTCTTGGCGGCGATGTGGCAGCAAATAGGCTTTCCGAACAGGTCGTGGAGCTTCTGTTTGCAGATATCCCAAGATGTTAGGTCGTCTTCGTGGGTTTAAAACCACACCCGCGCGGTCCCAGCCAAGTAAAATATTACATTCGTGAGCATGTGTGGGATCCCACCTGTTGTGCTTGCTCACACGCTCGTATAGGGCTAGCCAGTCGTCTGCGTCGACGTCGTCGGTCCCACAAAAGGTTCCGGGGTCACGAGGGTGGGCCATGACAACAGCAGGTGCGGCGGCTGTAGAGGTAGAGGAGTCTGTAGTCATTGTGGTGGTTCCAACGTGGTGGCCGCTGCGGAGATCCAGCTTGTGACAGGGGATCGAATAGATTCACCTCCACCAAGAGATGTTACGTGGAAGATCTACAGTCCGAAAGCTGTCCGCACAAATAACGTTAATGAGAGTACCGATTTCCCAACCCTCAGCGTCGTCTTCTCGGAGTCTGTTGCACTTCATCCTCATCACGAACAGCGAATACAGCTAAGTAACAATATTTTATGTGGGGCTAAACGTCTGGAAGTGACTCGGGTAGGGCTGTGTGAATACTGCAATTTTAAAATATAGATATGGGAAAAAATGCCTTTAAATGTCAAATCGAATATCTGATCACGGAGAAAAAAGTGGAACATTAAAGAATAGCAAACACTGTCCATCTTACTAATTTCAGAATTTACACATTTGAAGACTAGTATGGAAAAATACAATATATATTTTACACAGGGTTCTATATACCAGTCTTTTGTACAGGAAGGACCTGCATACAATACTGTGAAGCTGTCATATGTTGCTGCATACAGTGAAAGTTCCTATATTCAGCTTTCAAGGACCAGAATGAATGTCCGATTTAACTAAAAAGCTCGAATTATCGAATGGCCAGAAAAACTACTGAAAACTGTTTGCACCACAGTGATCTTACCTTATAAACATCTGCATGATGGTTCCCTGCATTTAAGATGAAACCTAAGTGAGAATTAAATTTTTTTCCCAGTTTCTTCAAGTGCTTCGATTAGTACACATTCTCGAGAAGGCCCTTTTTCACACAACAGCTCAGTCATGTTTTGAGGATGCTTCATTGCACAGTCAATGCGGTCAAGCATTACGATAAAGCGTGCAGTGGTGTGAAACTGTAGTGCACTGCAACGTTTTCGGTGTGTTTGGTTTGGTTTATGGGGTTTAATGTCCCAAAGTGACTCAGGCTAAGAGAGACGCCGTAGTGGGAGGGGCTCTAGAAATTTTTACCACCAGGGGTTCTTAAAAGGGCCACAGTGCACCCTCTAGTCGAAAATATTTTCTCCCCATATTTACTTCTCCCCGGGAACGCAAAGCAGCAAACATTTTTTGAAAAGAGTAGTGCAGTTACAGTCATTGTGATCAACCTATCCTGTCATGTTTCTCTCCTCCTGTACCCTAACACAGGGTTTTCCCTCTCCTGCCTGACCATCCAGCCTCCACCATGCCTCCGTAAACCGAAGATCGCTTCCTTCCTCTTTCGCGTTTGGCGGGAGGCATGGTGTCTGTCGGAAGGCTTTAGGAATGGCGTAGCACACAGAACAGTCTCGGAACAGGCGCACCGCCTGCGTGACAGTGAAACAGGCAAGAGAGAAGCGCATAGCAAGTAGCTCACACAATTAGTGGTCTCCGCCCATCCTTCATCAGTCAGAGACGGACCAGTGAATGCAGACCTGGGTAAATTCTGGGTATTTTGCAGAGACTATGCCCGATAGCTGATCAAAGCTTTGGGCATGTTTGTTTAAAATGCCATATCCTGGGCAGTGGCCCTTTAACGTGCACCATCGCACAGCACACAGGCACTTTGCTTTTCGCCTCCCACTGAAAAGCGGCAGCTGCGGCCGGGATTCATTCGGAAGATTTCGGATATCAGTTTTTCGAATAGGAATTGAACAATAAACATAGTCTGTTAGTATTTGAACTTTCAAATATTTGCACACCCCTAGGCTTAGGATATAAGTATGCTATAGTGGAGGACTCTGGATTAAGTGAAAGCACAAGGGAATCTCTTAATGTGCACCAACATTACACAACCCATGGGCACCTTTTGCATTTCGCCTCAATCGAAATGCAGTCACTGCAGCTAGGATTCATATTCATGTGAAAATGAAAAAAAGACTAAGTGCACATAGAGGCTACCTCCACCTACAGTCAACAAAAACAGCATGTAATATTCAAGATACATTCTGTAAATATATATATGCCATAAAACTTGTTTGCATTCTTCAGTTTCATGAATACTATGACCTTACCAAAATTGTAGCACCACCTAGTTTTCACATGAAAAAGCCGCAAGGCAAAAAGTTCATACCTTTGAAGGAGGACTCCATGGAAGCACCCTTCAGTTTCAGAAGATCACAAACATTTGCAATTAAAGGCAGTATGGTAGCATCATAGTTTCCATTGTTCACCGAGATATGGAGCATTTCAATCTCCTTGAGTACATCTTCATCAGTAACGGCACACTGAGCTGTAAACGCATTCAAAAGCTTACTTTGTGCAAACAAGTACATTTATGGCAACACTTCTGCACGTGAAAATGACTTAACACCTCCACATAATTAGGTAAATGACTGACAATGTGTGTTAATGACAAGCTACGAAAATTGCATTTACTTGTACTTTTCATCCCACACCCTCCCTCCCTCAGTGCAACGCTTTCAACCTGACATGTTGTACACAATTTTTTAGAAAATTCTGACACTACGCAAGTAATTTTAGTGCAGACAGAAGTAGGACTGCACAACCTAACTTGCCATTTAGTCACAAAAGTAAGCATAAATTTGCATGCTGGTTAAATTTCAGGGTGGCTCTAAAATGACATGTAACACTCAAAGCTAGCAATGAAATACATATGGTAAACGAAACCACAGGCAGAAATCTAATCCCTTTTTTTTTTTCACCACTTAGCAGAGGATTGTGTAACAATAGATGAGGTGGAGGGGGAGGGGGGGGAGGGGAAGGGAGCTGATAAAAGCATAAAGAGCCAAAGAATAAGAAAATAACCGACAAGTACAATTCTAGATGGCATATCAAATATCCCAATCAGCCTTAATGCTTGACAACATGCATCAATGTTAAGTGTTAAACAGAAAATGTCTGTGACTATCATTTTACTTCAACCCATTTCATTTTGTATTTACTCCTAGGTGTGACATGCTGCACTCGCACTGTTCATGATTAACAAACAAAATGTGCAAGTGCCTACAAAAGCTTTTAAAACCCACTGCTAGATGTACATGAAGCACACTGCTAGATGTACAGCCACACATTCAAATATGCCTTGAGTAGATTGCATTAGGTATTCAGTTCATGGCTGCATGCTTAGACTGCACAGCAATCAAGCCTTGTTTTAATTTTTATTTTCTGAACACTTTTGTAAGCATCTATACTATTTTTATAATTTGAATCGTGTGTGAAGTAGCATTCTGTAAGCTGCACTATCAGGATATAGTAGAGAATATTTGCACAGCTCAAACTCCATGCTACTGTCTGCCAACTTTCCAAAGCGTTACAGGAGCCCTGCCTACCTCAAAATAGCTGCCAGACATTCAAGGAGGCATGCGGTGTCCCTATGTAAAACACTACATACAAGTATTTTGCTCTGAAATATTAACAGCTGACACCATAACTTACCATTGGCGTCAATCAGCATAGTCACACTCTCTGCTGGACTGAGTACAGTTGATGGAGACTTGTCTGGATCAGAGTTTAGCCGCAGCGGGCGGGGACGCTCAAGTTTTCGCACGCCCTTAGTGCTTTTAGCTGACATCTGGGTAAAAATTTGTACCTCCACAGGAGATAAAATAAGAAGACTGCTTTAAAGCATACTAAAAAAATGACTTACATGAAGTTTACAAGACAAATGCAATCACTGGTTTCAAAGCAGTGACTGGTATTTTTTTCTCTGACCTCTGACCATACACATGAAACCACAAAACTGGTAGCAGCAATATTTATCAGGAATAAGTGGAGGTTTTATGACGCAGCAGCTCAGGGCCATAACAGCAGCAAATCAACTGAAACGAGAATATATCCAAGGGCTGCAATTACAGGACTATGATCAAACTTCTGGATTAATTAATGTTTCCTGAACGCGTTATATTAGCAAATGAAACGTCGAACGACTCGCCAACGGTGCGGTTGAGATACGGTGAAACCGTTGAATTCACGCCAGTGTAACTTGTGAAGTAGCGAGGACGACGACGAAGTGAGGAGACGAGGAACAAAAGATGATGAAGACAGCAAAGTAGAGCAAGGCGTTCGGTCGAACGGCAGTGTTTGGGCATTACTCCGTTCACCCAGTTTTTCAAGCGCATGCTGGCACGGTGACAAATGTATACTATCTCAAGTTGAGAACTGCATAAATACTGCGCTGTCAATAAGTTCGAGACGCCGAAGGATGATATTTGAGAGCAGTGAAGCAACAGCCGATGATCTGCGGCTTCTTCCAAAGCACGCGGAAACTGAGAGGTAAGGTGGACACTGCAAAGCTATGCTTTTGTTTTACACTATCAAGTTGAGAACTGCATAAACACTGCGCTGTCAATAACTTCGAGGCGCTGAAGAAAACGAATAATTGAGTCCAGTGACGCATCAACAGATGCTTTGTGACTTCTTCCAAAGCACGCGGAAATACAAGAGGTAAGGTGGACACGGCAAAGCTATGCCTGTTTTACGCTGCACTGGTACACAATGTTAGGCCTAGTTCACAGACACCTCGTGTTGAAAGTTAGGTGAGGTTACTACAGCCGACACTAATGTCAATATTTCCAAAGAAATTCCGTAGATATATTTCTGTCGCGCAGTGAAACCCTTTGCCCCTCAACCTGAAGTACTACACAACGTGAGCACGTCAACAAACAACACGTATGCAGAGGAAATTCAACCTTTCTCCGAGTGAAGCACTTTCGCTTTCGATAGAGAAAGCTCAATTGATAACAAACTAACACAGGCCGTACTTAACACATGAACGGTCGCTGACCCAGACGCCTCTTGACACATTTCAAGATTGTGAAATGGTCGCCATGCCGACAAAGATTATACGCTCACGTAAAAAATGGAAGCAAAATTGGATCTAAGCGCTGATACATAAAAAGAAGTATTTTGATGTCATACCTCTTCTAAGAAAAGCTACAGCCACCACGCGAAATAAGGACCACTGTATTCAAGCTTTCGTGGGCGCTGGCACCTTAAAACGTTGCTTGCACCAACCTTGCACGGATGCACCAATAAACCTCGGTTGCACCCCTTCTTTCCCTTTTTTTTTTTTTTTTTTTCTTTTTTTTCAGTCGTAGTGGCACAAAACGCCTGGTGGTGGCGGCAGCGGCAGTGCATGTGCTAAAAACGAAACTAATTTGGGTAGCAAGTCGCCGTTGAAAGTTGAAAGCTTCACTCGCGTTAACAAGCATAGATGTTGACAACCGTTTCAGACAGCGGCGGATCCGTAGGAGTGACGGCTGGGCGAGCGACCCACCCTACCTCATCATGATTGGTGCGTTTTTAGCGCACTGAAGTGCGTGCGCCCGCGCACCCTGGCCCTGGCCAAAACCACAGCTGTCTGCGCGTTTTCTATATATAATATAATATAATATAATATAATATAATATAATATAATATAATATAATATAATATAATATAACTGGTTCATAGGAAGGGAAAAGCGCAGTATCTGTCAGACTTGTTCTGTGGACACCTGAACCTACCTGAACCGTCTGAACCGCGCCGTAAGGGAAGGGAGGAAGGTGGGAGTGAAAGTGGAAAGAGAGAAAGGGGAGCCGTAGTAGGGCTACGGAGTAATTTCGGCCATATGGGGATCTTTAGCGTGCGCTGACGTCGCACAGCACATGGATGCTACTTCGTTTCGCCTCCATCGAAACGCAGCCGCCGTGCTCGGGTTCGAACCCGGGAACTCCGATGTGTTTTCTGTATCACGAAGCTAGTGCAGTACATCCTGTCGTTTCTTTTTTTTTTTTTTTTTTTTGGGGGGGGGGGCAGTTCGCAGTTGCATCGCGAGGGGGGTGCGGGGGGTGCGGTCCGCACCAGGAGCAGCGCGGGGGGGGGGGGGGAGGGCAGCTGACGGTCGGAGGGAGGAAGGGATGGGGAGCGAAATTAATTATTGTGTAAAGACGCGCATTGCTGTCGCTGAGACACTGACCGGCAAGTGCAGAACGAATTATTTGTTTTTCATGAGGAGTACTTGAAAACACGTGTTTAGTGTATGCCAGAGACTCCACGCCATTTAAACGTTGGGTCGAGCCTGTGTACATAATATAATGAGCAATATGAGCAAAAACACGCGAGCGCATGGCAAATATCCTCGAAACCTACTTTGCTGCGAAACGGAAGCTGATTGAAAGGCGCTAGCGATGATAAGGCGCTTATGGAGCGCAGATTGCGGACAGTGGCGACTCTAGTTCTGCGCTTAATACCGCTGTTTACTATCTTTTTTTTTTCTTCTATGTGGGTGCGCGTGTGTCAAGCATGTTCTAATCGAATATTTTCTGGTCAACGTTTTAAATGGCCCACATAGAAAAAAAGGTTAACAGCGGCATTTGTCGCAAAACTACAGACAGCACTGTCCGCTATCTGCGCTCCATCCGCTAGCGGCCGGTGCCTTGCAGTCAGCTGCCGCTTTGCAGCAACGCTGGCAAGGCGGGATCGGGTGCCAACAGTTAGCGGAACCGCGGCGCCCTTTCTACTTTGTTTCTGACAGCGGCAACAGCGTAACGGTTTCGAGGGCCATGTGCTCGAGTGTTCCTGCTCATGATAGTACGCGCGTGTATCCTGAAAACACCAGCATGAACCCGATACCCACCGGAAACCCCTGCGCGGTAACGTGTTAGAGGACACTCGTCGGCAGCCGCGCCGCCGTATCGCCTCTGTTTGTGTATGTGTAGTTCATTCTCCTTTCCCAAGCGAGGACCGCTGGCAGTATATCTCTCCGGTAGTCTTTTGTCTTGTTGATTCGCCGCATCGCCTCTTTTTGTTCGTGTGTAGTTCACTCTTCTTTCCCAAGCGAGGACCGCTGGCAGTATCTCTCACCGGCAGTCTTTTGTCTTGTTTATTTATCGTCTTTCTCGCTACTCGACCCAATCACACATCCACCTCACACTTTCAATGCGCCGAAAGGCACGGAATGCCTTTTGCTCAGTGGAATGGAAAGTCTGGTCACTACAGAGGAAGTAAAAGGGAAGTTGCCATCCGGTGCTTAAAAGCGGAGACGGAGAAGCAGCTAGATGGGGAAGGGGGAGGGGGCGCTTCCGTACCGGGTGCGGGTGACCCTAGCGGCGCCACTGCCAGTTGGAATAGAAAATTTAGGACATACTGCTACGGCCAGATCTAGAATTAAGTTAATTATTATTGCCGACAGAGATTGTGGAAATAGGGAAAAGAAGTCAGCATATTGACACTCTAATATATTTATTTAGAAGACTAAAGTTTACTCTTTGTAGAGATAAACCCAGGTAGCACCGAACATTAGAATAATGTTACAAAATTATCTAAGTTGCCTGAAGTTCCCTAACATTCTTTCATATATCTCTAACATTACTAGAACATTCGAAAGAAACATTATGCTAAAGTTGACTTTTTAATGTTACAATAATGTTATATAATGTTTCCAGACAACACACATACATCCCAGGGGCATCCCAGGGATTCCGATTATGTGAGCATGGGATGTCTTGGGGAAGTTCGGAGAAGTCTCACAAAAATCCCCAAAACATCCCAAAGGATACAAGAAGTAACTTCCTTTGGACGTCCCAAACAATACTACCGCGGGTCACGTTTGGGGTAATTTGGGAGCTTATTGGGACATTGTTTAGGAGGTTTTCCTCGGCTTGTTATTCTAGGTCCTGTCTTGCAGAGGCCTTGCAAGAAACATGCTATTATATGTTGTCTTCCAAAAATGCCATTTCTAGTTCTCAAAATAATTCTGAGCTCTTGTTGGTGTTATAAGCAGACTCAATATGCCATCTTTAATTTGTATTGGAACAATTAGGACAGGAATGGCGTGGAAAGGATATTGAGGCAGAGTTGAATTTCGACAGTAAAGTGGCCACCGTGCTGGAATTCACCCTTCTCAACATTTCTACCCAAACACGCCAATTCCCAGGGACATCCCGTTTAAATCTCCACTTTCCACATCCTAACAGAATAACCCGCTGAACGTCCCTACGAGCTCTCTTCCGGGCTATGTTTGAACATCCAAAGAAGGATCTCCGTGGGATGTTTTGTTTCCTTGTCCTTTATAAGACCATGCCAAATACATTCCAGAGCAGTTGTAAGGGATAATGCGCCTGTTGCACGGAAGCGAGTGAACGAAAACCACACAAATTCAGTAAAGCAGAAATCTGGGCGAGTTGGTGAATGTTCATAGCGCTTGTCTGCATCGTCCTTACCGTCCGTGTGTTCTTCGCGCTATTTTTTGCACCACACAAATTCTCTTGAAATGTCAAAAACAAAAGGCATACTGGTTGTCATTAAACCTAGAAACTGGCGCCGTCCCTGCTACGATACTCAACAGTTGCTAACTAAATTTCGGTTGCACTTTTCCAAGAGTCTATGTTGGCGGGTTGCAACTGATTGTTCGTTGTTTTTTCAGAGCACGTGAACAGCGAATATAAGCTCATAATTGCACTAGATGATGCATGGGAATTGGTTCCTTTGGAAAATATATAAAAGGCGGCCACGAATGATGCTGCATTACATGCAGCCTACCATGGCATGAGAGGTAAGATTCAATGTGAATCATATGTACGCAAAAAGAACCATCGCGACGTCCAACTTCGTGGCGCCCAATTAGCACGTGGTGCCTAACATCTTTGAAAAACAGAAAACAGCTCTAACTGATGGCTTTATTTTTATTGTCGGCAAAAAATTAAGAGGCTCAATTAACAGAATGCTGCATGTGACCCAGACTAACTGTACTGCAAAAAAATAAATAAGTATTCAAGAGATTATTTTATGGTTGGTTTGTGGGGTTTAACATCCCAAAGCGACTCAGGCTATGGAGACGCCGTAGTGGAGGACTCCGGAAATTTCGACCACCTGGGGTTCTTTAATGTGCACTGAAATCGCAGAGCACACGGATGCCACTCCGTTTCGCCTCCACCGAAACGCAGCCGCCGAGAAGAGATTATTTTATATAGTTTCGCCCATATGCAGTCTAATACCTGCACATACCAAAACACCCTTGTGGAGGAGTATATATAGAAGTGCTTGAGGAAATAATAATCATAATTGGTTCACAGGAAGGGAAAGGCGCAGTATCTGTCACACTTGTTCTGTGCACACCTGAGCCGCGCCGTAAGAGAAGGAAGGAAGGTGGGAGTGAAAGCAGATAGAAAGGGGAGTTGTAGTGGAGGGCTACGGAGTAATTTCGACCATATGAGGATCTTTAGCGTGCGCTGACATCGCACAGCACATGGATGCTACTTCGTTTGTCTGATATCAAAATGGTGACTCATGTATGAATTGCTAAATGTGAATGCGTGCGTAAGTCTGAAGAGTGCTAATTTGTCGATAAAGAACCCGGAATAAATAAAAAAGTTTATCCTGTGTTGTTACATACATAGTATGCAACATTCCCTGTGTGTTTAAAATGGCACCCAGTATACTAGGCATATGCATTGCAGCACGCAGTGTTTAATGCCCTCGAATATTACTTCTGCAAATGGGCATTCATGAATACGTAAGAATGTTTTAGCCAAATATTATACGTGCTGATTCAGCCAATATTCAACTCACTTAGTTCAACACAAAATAATTATAAATAGAAAATTTGAGAATGGTCAACTCCAGCACGGTGGCCACTTTCCATTGAAATTCAACTCTGCCTCAACATTCTTCCCCACCAGCCCTGCCCCAATTGTCCCAAAACAAATTAAAGACATCTTGAGTCTGCTCATAACACTAGCATGAGCTCAGAATTATTTTGAGAACTGGAAAAACAGCATTTTTGGAAGACGTATAATTGCATGCTTCTTACAAGGCCTCTGCAAGATAGGGCTTAGAATAAAAACCAAGGAAAGCCCCCTAACAATGTCCCAATATGTTCCTAAAATACCCCCCAAACATGTCCCACGGCGGCATTGTTTGAGACGTCCTGAGAAAGTCACTTTTTGTTTCATTTGGAATGTTTTGAGGATTATTGTGCGACTTCTCCGGACTTCCCTAGGACATCCCAATCTCCCATAATCGGAATCCCTGGGATGTCCTTGGGAAGTGTGTGTGTTGTCTGGGTAGTTATAATTATTGTGTGTGGAACTCAGTGAGTTGAAATATGGGCTGATTGAAGACGTATATTTGGCTAAAAAATATTACGTACTGATGAGTGTCTGCAGAAACAATACTCGGGGGCATTGAACACTGCATGCTGCAGCCTGCATATTCCTAGTACTGGATGTAGTTTTAGACACACAGAGAATGTCCCATGCAGTAGAAATTTTTTAATTTATTGCCAGTTCTTGACAAATCACGCACATTTTAAACTTATGCACACATTCACATTTTGCAAAGCATACAGGAGTCACCATCATAAAATTAACGATTTCCTCAAGCACTTGTATATATACAGCGCGTTGCACAATTAGAGGCCCGATGTAGAATGCTTCTCCCAGCTAAACCGTGGAATCCTCGCTTCAAATTTTGCACAGAAAGGGCATTTTGTCGCTAGTATTTTTAATACCAAATCTGTTAGGGGTACTTGCCTGATTCGATCAAAAGAAGTCAGATGTTCTCATCTTATGCGGTGGCGACGATGCCAGACGAGCCGCTGCCACAGCGATGGTACTGATGCCACCACCTCATGCTGGTTACAACTCTGTAGCATAAAAAGAGGGGGGAACGTTTTCGGCAGAAGCTTTGAGTTGTAAACAACATGAAGTGGTGCCACCAGCACCATCGCTGTGGCAGCGGCTCGTCTGTCATCGTCGCCGCCGCATAAGACGGGAACATCTGACTTCTTTTGATCGAATCAGGCAAGTACCCCAAACAAATTCGATATTAAAATATACTAGCAACAAAATACCATTTCTGTGCAAAATTTGAACTGCAAGGATTCCGCGGTTTAACTGGGAGAAGCATTCTACATCGCGCCTCTAATTGTGCAACACGCTATACTTCTCCACAAGGGTGTCCGTATGTGCAGGTATAGACTGCATATGAGCAAAGCTATATAAACTAATCTCTTGAATAGTTATTATTTTGTTTGCAGTACAGTTAATGAGGGTTACATACAACATTTTGTTAATTTAAGCTCTTAATTCCTTCCTTTGTCGACATTAAAAAAAATAGCTGGAGCTTAGCTTCAGTTAAGCCCGGTAGGTTGCGAACGCAATAATAGCATGGCTACGCTATAGCTCAGCACGTAGTGTAGCCAATTGTGGTGTACCATGTTGACCGTATGATTAACACAGGACACATATGTAATGTACTGAGATTAATGTAATTAATGTAATGGACAGCGTCCATTACATTCCATTCAGAGTCGCCACCAGTTGATGACAATTCAAGAAAAGCGCGACGCGCTCGTCCAGCTGCATCTTGAGCACGCCCTCGAGCGAGACGCTGTTCCCGTTCTTCATCTGTCTCTGTAGCCCGCTGTAGTTTCCTGGCTTTATCGAGATGGCGTGACTTTTCGTTCTGTTTATCAAGATGCATAGGGAGTGCCTCAGCTGAGCAAGCGCGAGCATTTATATACCCATCGTTTTCCTCCTCCTCCTCTCAACTGCGAAAGAGGTGATAACAGCACCTCCACTCGGTAGCAGCGCAGCTCCAGCTGCAGCGCGCCGTGCCTACCGACCGCCGCCATCCGATGACTCGACTTGGTAGCCCATCTCTCGCAGCTGGTATGACGTCACAGTGACGTCATCTCATCCGCGGCGCGCCGTGCCTACCGACCGCCGCCACCGGACGACTCGACTTGGTAGCCCATCTCTCGCAGCTGCTATGACGTCACAGCCATTTGAGGTCATTAAAGGTCAAACGTGCCTACCGACCGTGGCTACGCGAAGGGGTGAGAATGGGAGTAGCATTGCTTTCACAATAATAAAGCGATTAGTTAGACCTAATGTGTCTTTCCTCGTCTTTCCTTATATCACAAATTTTATCATACCTTTGATCCTGAAACTACTCCAATCACACGTGTTCATCGCATTTCTCGTAACTCTCATCCTAACGCCGTCTATCCAATGACAGCCCGCACCGATACATATTATGTCTTTTTTTCTTGAAAATAGGTCGAGACTGGAATGGCCTTCCATCCGAAGTGGCAACCATCACCAACTTCAGCCAATACAAAAGCGCCATCGGAAGATATTTTGTATTCATATTAAATTTCATAGCCCACCCCTCATGTAATGTCCCCGGATATTTGAGGAATAAAATAAATAAAAGTTGGGCGCCACGTGCTAGTTGGGCGCCACGAAGATGGATGCCGCGATAGTTAGGCGCCATATTTAACGGTTGCAATTTAGATATGCCCTCTTTGTGAGCGTGCGATTCACATTGAATCTTACCTCTCATATCATGGTAGGCTGCATGTCATGCGGCATATTTCGTGGAAGCCTTTTAATTATATATTTTCCAAAGAAAGCAATTCCCATGCATCAGCTATGCAATTATGAGGTTACATTCACTGTTCATAATCCCTGAAAAACAACAATGAACCATCAGCTGCAACCCCCCAACATACTCTTGGAAAAGCGCACCCGAATTTAGTTAACTGTTGAGTATAGTAGCAGGGATGGCGCCATTTCTAGTTATGATAACCAGTATGTCTTTTGTTTTTGAGATTCCAAGCGAGATTTGTGTGGTTCTCGTTCACTCGCTTTCATGCGACAGGGTGCATGATCCCTTACAACTACCGTGGAATGTATTTAACACGGTCTCATAAAGGACGAATAAATGGAACGTCTCACGGAGGTCCTTCTTCGGAGGTTTGAATAGAGCCCAGAATGGAGTTCGCAGGGACGCTCTGCAGATTACCCTGTTAGGATGTGGGAGGAAGAGATTTAAACAGGACGTCTCTGGAAGTTGGTGTGTTGTTTGGATTTTATGTTGCATTTTAAATAGTATTTTATTGTTACAAACAAACGTTATACTAGTATTGTCTTCTAAGCGTTAAAATAGTATTTGGACCATAACCATAAAGCAACATAGAATATATTTTTCAAACACTAAGTCCCAGCCCTTCTGCCCTTTTCCTTCCAGTAACCACGTTTTTTTCAAAAGCACTTCTTTGCAACGAGAGCTTTGAAATGATGCCCGCCATAGGATGCAAGCATATAGCCCTATATTTTGTTATAAAGTTTTGATTATTATTCATTCGCCACTATGACTCGTTGCACAGACATCTGCAATGGATATAAAAGCTTGAATCTATGATATTTATTCAGAGGTGAGTGTAGGAGTTGTGCTATATTGTGGTCTTTGCAAAACGAGCAAGCTGCGTACCATCGTGAGCGGTGGGTTACATGCTCGTGGAAGGTTGCTCTATCTACATTTTCATGAATGTTACAGTTAAGTCGTATAAATGTTAGATTTATATTGTTTAAATGTTTACCGACACATTATACCAACCTTAATACATAACATTGCTGAAACATTAGAAAAAAGGACATGTAGGAATTAGTCGGCACCCAATGCTACACAGCCAAGCATAGCCCAAATTAGGACTGTGGTTGGGCTGCCCATGAAGTTGGCCAAGTTGCATGTATTTTAGATATTGCATTATCATGTTTCCACAAATGCAGCAGAGCGAAGTTTTTAAATAAGCCTGGGATGTCCCAGGATTCCAATTACAGGAGATTGGGATGTCCTAGGGAAGTCTGCAAAAAAATCTTAAATAAATCTCCAAAACATACCAAATGAAGCAAGGGACTTCTCCAGGACGTCCTGAACAATATTACTGTGGGACATGTTTGTGATGTTTTGGGAGATTTTAGGACATTATTTAGGAAGCTTTCCACAGCATATTGTTATTGCAGGGCCTGCATTTTACAGAAGCATATAAAATTATGTGTTCCTGCAGAAATGCTTTGCTTCCAGTTTTCCCTTATAAAAATTCTGAGCTCGTGTTGATGTTCTAAGCAGGCTCAGCTTGCTATCTTAATTTGTGTTCGGACCAAGCAGGGCCCGTAGGAGCAGAATATTGAGAGAGTTGAATTTGAATGGGAAAGTGGACACCGTGCTGGAGTTGACTATTCTCATCATTCTTTCTAGTTATTATTTTTGTAAACTCATGTTGAAATTATGGGCTGATCAACACGTGTATATATTTAATTGAATAAAAAGAAAAATAAACGCTGTCGCGCAGAAGCATTTTCCGGGATGTTCAAATTGCTGCAACCTGTAGTTCAGCGTTATTGGCATGCCTAGTCCTTTGGTATTGTTTAGGCACGCGAGGAATGTTGAAAATTCTGTATAACAATATATATATATATATATATATATATATATATATATTAAACACACACACTCCAAATTCTTACGCGCACATTCACAGGTCACAAAGCAGAGCAGTCACCATCTTGAGACAAGCTCAAGTGCGCATCTCAGTTGTACTTTTATATATACTCTACCACAAGGGCATCCCTGTATGTGCAGGTATTAGTCTGCAGGACAGCAATGTGACATGAAATATACTCGTGAATTGTTATTTATATTATTTACAGTACACTTAATCAGGGTGATATGCATCGTTCCATTAATTGACCCTCTTCATTTCTTTGTCGACAATAAAAGTAAAGCGATTAGTTAGAGCTGTTTTGTTTTCTGCGTAGTTGGGCGTTAATTTAGTTGGGTGCCGCAATCAACTATCGTAACATGCGGCTTCTTTGCAGATTTGTGATTAATATTGTTACCGGGAAACGCGAGACCAAAGTGATGTGCACACTGACAAAGACGACGATCAAGGAACGCAGGCACGACGAAGCGTTGAAAAAGAGAACGACGCTGAGAGAGCGGATTCTGCACGGCTACCGAAGTCTTGCGTCCAGTTCAGCCCATCGCAGTGCCGTCACATTAAGTACATCCCCGTAACATCTTGGTGGAGGTCGCGGGTTCGACACAATCTGACGCTGGATCTCCGCAGTCGCCGTCACATCGGAACCGTTACGATGACAACCGACGCGGCTCCATCAACCTCCGCAACTCCAACTGTCGTCGTAGCCCACCCCCGTGACCCTGGCACATTCTGCGGTACAGATGAGGTAGACGTCGAGGACTGGCTTTCGCTTTATGAGCGTGTTAGCCAGCACAACAGATGGGACGCCACGCTGATGCTGGCCAATGTCATCTTCTACCTTACCGGAACGGCACGCGTGTGGTTCGAAACACACGAAGCAGATATACCCTCTTGGGATGTTTGCAAACAAAAACTCCGTGACCTGTTCGGAAAACCGGTTGGCCGTCAACTCGCCGCCAAGAGGGACCTCGCCACACGTGCCCAGACATCTACCGAGCCTTATATTACGTATATACAAGACGTTCTGGCCCTCTGCAGAAAAGTCGACAAAGACATGACAGAACCTGATAAGGTGGGGCACATCCTCAAAGGCATAGCCGACGATGCCTTCAATCTTCTACTCTGTCGGGACTGCTCTACGGTTGACTCCGTTCTGTAAGTTTGTCGACATTTCGAGCAGGCCAAACACAAACGCATTGCACATCGCTTCAATCGGCTCCCCAACACTGCCCCTAGCTCCACGTGCGAGGATCTGCCGACCCTAAGGCAGCCTTCCAACACTGAAAATGTGACCCGCATCGTGCGTCGTGAACTGGAAGCGCTCGCTCCTGCTGCATCCAACCCGCCCTCTTCGGACAGTAACCTAGCGACGATATCCCTCATTCAAGCCGTCGTTCGTCAAGAGGTTGCTAACTTGGGCGTCCCCTATAGCCACAACGTGGAACCCCCCAGTTCGAGCCCCATCCCTCCCATTGTCGCCCACGCTGCGCCCCGCAACACCTACACGCCACGCTACCGATACCGCAATCCTGAGGAGTGGCGCACCCCTGACGACAGGCCGATCTGTTTCGCGTGCTCACGTGTTGGCCACATCTCTCGCCACTGCCGCAGCCGCTGGACATCATCACCTCGACGTTTCCCTTACGTTGACCGCTACTCCGATTACGGTCACCGCCGTTTCACGCCTCGTTATGAGCCGCCCCGCACCGATAACACTCCGCCTCCTCCTGTGTCCAGTCGCTCTCCTTCGCCGCCAGCCCGCCGTTCCCGTTCACCTCTTCCTAACCGCAGTTCCTCGCCGTCCTCTGCCGGCCGCTTCACGGGAAACTAGCCGATGCAGCTCCCGGAGGTGACGCTGCATTGGTACCCCGACCTGGAAATCCTCTGCCCATTTCTTCGCCCTGTAACCTCCTCTCCCTGCTCGTGGATGGTGTTCCCGTCTCTGCCCTCATTGACACTGGTGCCCAAGTCTCGATCATGAGCTCATCATTTTGCCGCCGCCTCAAGAAAGTACAGACCCCCGCCGCTTCGCCCACCGTTCGTGTTGCCGATGGCAGTACTGCTGCCGTCACTGGGCTGTGCACTGCCCGAGTCACCCTTGCCGGTCATCACATCCCTGTTTTGTTCACCGTCCTCAACCAGTGCCCTCACAATGTGATCCTCGGCCTTGACTTTTTAACGGCCCACTCTGCCCTTATCGACTGTTCCAGCGGCCTTCTTCGTTTGGACTTACCTGTCTGCTCAGAACATCCTCCATCTACACCCCGCCTTCGCTCCACCGAGTTCGCTCGCCTGCCCCCTGACTCTGCTGTTTACCTACCTCTGTCACCTTTCCCGCCTGTGCCTGACGGTGACTATGTTGCTTGCCCTATCACCGAGGTCTTTCTTGACCGCAACGTCGTTCTTCCTCATCTCATCGTACGCGTTACACAGAACAACACCTACCTTCCTATCCTGAACTTCAGTCTGTCACCCCAAGTTCTCCCCGAAGGAATATCCCTTGCTACCTTGTCTCCTCTCACAGACTGCACCATTTGTGCACTCACTCCTGGCCCACATTCAAGCGTCCTTCCAACACCCGTACTCCCCACCACAACTACCGACCCTATTTCCGCAATGATTGCCTCTGACCTCAGCCCCGAACACGCTCAGGACCTGCACAACCTTTTGTTATCCTTCTCCGACATTTTTGACTTTGCTGCCGGTTCTCTGGGCCAAACATCAGTTGTGACTCACCGCATTGACACCGGCGATTCAAAACCTGTACATCGGAGGCCTTATCGTGTGTCCATTTCTGAGCGCCAAGTCATCCAGCAGGAGGTCGACAAGATGTTGGCCAATGATATCATCGAACCTTCGAACAGCCCCTGGGCTTCTCCTGTCGTGCTCGTTAGAAAAAAAGACAACAGTTGGCGCTTTTGCGTTGACTATCGACATCTGAACACGATTACAAGGAAAGATGTTTACCCGCTGCCGCGAATAGACGATGCCTTGGACTGTTTACATGGAGCCCGCTACTTTTCCTCTATCGACCTTCGTAGCGGCTACTGGCAGATTTCTGTTGACGAACAAGACCGCGAGAAGACAGCTTTTGTCACACCCGATGGTCTTTACCAATTTAAGGTTATGCCTTTCGGACTTTGCAACGCCCCTGCTACGTTTGAACGAATGATGGACTCCTTACTCCGCGGCTTCAAATGGACGACTTGTCTATGTTACTTGGATGACGTCATTGTCTTCTCGCCCTCGTTCGAAAGCCATCTTCGTCGCCTTTCTTCCATCTTGGCACTTTTCCGCCGTGCCGGACTTCAACTGAACTCAAAGAAGTGCAGTTTTGGTCGCCGCGAACTTAAAGTGCTTGGCCATTTGGTGAATTCCACCGGCGTGCAACCCGATCCTGACAAAATTCGTGCTGTCAGTGCTTTTCCATCTCCCCGTTCACCGCGTGATGTCCGCAGCTTTATAGGACTGTGCTCTTATTTTCGCCGGTTCGTCCCAAACTTTGCCGCTGTTGCTCGTCCTCTCACCAATCTCCTGAAGAAAGGCGTTCCTTTCTCATGGGGACCAGAGCAGGCTAACGCATTCTCCACCCTCATCGCTGTTCTCACCAATCCTCCTGTGTTGGCCCATTTCGACCCGTCTGCCCCGACGGAACTTCGCACCGACGCCAGTGGCCACGGGATTGGTGCCATTCTTGCACAGCGACAACGCGGCCAACACTGCGTGATTGCCTACGCCAGTCGTCTCCTGTCATCAGCGGAACAGAACTATTCGATTACGGAACGGGAGTGCCTGGCTCTCGTCTGGGCCGTTGGAAAATTCAGACCCTACTTGTTTGGCCGACCATTCACTGTAATTACCGATCACCACGCCCTATGTTGGCTCTCTTCCCTCAAGGATCCTGCTGGCCGCCTCGGCCGCTGGGCACTGCGCTTGCAGGAGTATACCTTTTCCGTTGTATACAAATCAGGCCGGCTCCACCAGGATGCAGACTGTCTGTCCCGTTATCCCGTCGATCCCCCTTCCTCTACTGACCACGAGTCGGACCCCTGTGTGTTCTCTATATCGGACTTTTCTCACATAGCCGACGAACAGCGCTTGGACCCAACCCTCAGTTCTCTTATCGACCGCCTCCGCACACACAGCCGTGACTCTTCCCTCGCCCTGTTCTTCCTTCATGGGAATACGCTATACCGCCGCAACATGCGACCTGATGGTGCTGAGCACTTGCTCGTCGTTCCCCAACACCTACGCTCTGCCGTTCTAGAACAAATGCACGACGCCCCTACAGCTGGTCATCTTGGCCTCTCACGCACATACGATCGCGTGCGCCGGCGTTTCTTCTGGCCTGGACTCTACCGCTCTGTCCAACGTTATGTAGCCGCTTGCGACCTCTGTCAACGTCGGAAGAAACCCCCTGTGCTGCCACCTGGACACCTGCAGCCGATTGCTATCCCGACTGAGCCATTTTCTCGTGTTGGCCTTGACCTCCTAGGGCCCTTCCCCGAGTCCTTATCAGGAAACAAATGGATCGCTGTGGCCACCGATTACGCCACGCGGTACGTGATCACTCGCGCCATTCCAACCAGCTGCGCCACAGACGTTGCTGACTTCCTTTTGTACGACGTCATACTACACCATGGTGCTCCCCGTCAACTACTTACCGACCGTGGCCGCTGTTTCCTTTCCCGAGTTGTTGAGGAAATACTTCGTTCTTGCTCCGTTCGGCACAAGTTCACCACTGCGTACCACCCTCAGACGAACGGCCTTACGGAGCGTATTAACCGCACACTCACCGACATGCTCGCAATGTACGTATCCGACAGTCATCGCGACTGGGATATTAGTCTGCCATTTGTCACCTTTGCATATAACTCTTCGCGTCATGACACTGCTGGGTACTCTCCATTCTATCTTCTCTTTGGACGAGACCCCTTACTGCCCTTCGACACTTTGCTTCCCGCCGCTGGCCCCGTCACCACCTATGCCCGCGATACCATCGCCCGAGCCGACGCTGCTCGCCAGATTGCTCGTCACAATCTCACCGTCTCTCAAGAAGCTCAAAAACGCCGCTACGACGCTCACCACCGCGATGTGCACTATCCTCCCGGATCTCTGGTGTTGCTCTGGCTTCCGTGCCGTCGTGTGGGGTTGTGTCAGAAACTTCTGCCCCACTACACGGGTCCTTACCGTGTACTACGCCCTGTGACCGACGTGACCTATGAGATTGCACCGCTCCACCCAAAGTCACCGACCGCTAAACCCACTTCCGAAATTGTACATGTCGCCCGCCTCAAGCCATATTACTCCCCCTCCACACCGCACGACTAATACGCACCGGGACGGTGCCTTTTGCCGAGGGGGGTAGTGTTACCGGGAAACGCGAGACCAAAGTGATGTGCACACTGACAAAGACGACGATCAAGGAACGCAGGCACGACGAAGCGTTGAAAAAGAGAACGACGCTGAGAGAGCGGATTCTGCACGGCTACCGAAGTCTTGCGTCCAGTTCAGCCCATCGCAGTGCCGTCACATTAAGTACATCCCCGTAACAATATTAAGCCCTTTCTACGAGTGAAAATCTCGCATTGGCGAGATTTGCCAGTGAGATGTGTCAGCGAGATTTCGCGCGTGACAGACAATGCGCCTTCCCTGTAAACTAACTGTAGAACGCCGGTGAACTCTGATCCGTTTAGTGGAACGCTTGTGTTGAACAAGGGGCACGTAATGTACCCTGTGCAGCAGCAATGCTCAGGCTTTCATGTTTCTCCACTGCAGCTTCTGCAGTACTCTCGGAATTCTTTGGATCTTAACCCTCATATCGTTGTAAGCTGCATGTAATGCAGCATAATGCGTGGCCTTCTGTATTTCTTCTAAAAGAGCCAATTTCCATGCTTGAGCTAACGCAATTATAAGCTTACATTTGCTGCTTATGTACTCTGAAAATCCACAACGAACAATCAGTTGCAATCCCCTAAACTATGTTAAAAAAGCGCTACAGAAATTGTTGTATTATAAGCAGGGTGCAGCGCTATTATATCTAGCTACAATTGGATGAACAGTATGCCTTTCGTTTTTAGAATTAATAGCGAAATTGTGCGGCGCTCGTTCACTCTTTATTGCGACATATTGATGCCAGTGGGATGAAGACAAGGAAGAGAAGCAGAAGACGACGAAGTTGCCTTCTCGCGCTTGGACCGTACGTCCCTCAAATTTGTCAGTACTTACATAACTACATAACAGCTACGGACAGATTCCCCTGCTAATTGCATTCAAAATTTACAAAACTACAAATTTTTGCATCATATTTTTTCATTCAATAACTTTTGTGATCTTAAACCTTTTGTTTTTGTTTAGTTGTCAATTACTTTATTACACTAATTCAGTTTGTGTAGGACATTTGGCAGTCCACACTGAACTCTGGCCAATCCCCCTTCGTGGGTATGTGCCAAATATCAAGGAAAAAGAAGAAGAAGAAGAAGTACGTCCCTGGACTTCGCCTTCACCGGGCTCTTTGTGTTACCGGCTCTGCGGCTTTCACACGCCTTTTTGCCGACGTGAAACCTGTTGGAGAAGTGCTGGGCAGATCTTTCATGTACCGGACGCCCCTTTCAAGCCGCGACTGCAATCAAGGACGCACTCCCAGGATAGAAACGCCTGTTCACCAGGGCAGCCGGCGACTACGTGGTAGGCTAGCTCCCGAATTCGGTCCGCTTCCTGATCTACGGTCTACAAGCACACAGACTATCACTATAAACACTCAAGAGATAGCTGCCAATGTCCTACTTCACCAGCGAGACCCCCCTCGCTTTCATGGCCTTCCCCATGAAGACGCCAAGGACTGGCTGGACCAGTTTGACCGGGTGGCCACGTTTAATGCCTGGGACGCGAACGCGAAGATGCGCCATGTCTACTTTGCCCTGGAGGGCTCGACGAGGACCTGGTACGTCAATCATGAATCTCGCCTGCAAACGTGGGATGCGCTCGGACCGTAGGTCCCTGGAATTCGCCAACACCGGGCTCTTTGCGTTACCGGCTCTGCGGCCTTCACACGCCTTTTTGCCGACGTGACATCTAGTGCATGATCCCAAACTGCCTGGAATGTATTCAGGATGGTCCTAAAAGCGAAGTAAACCGGACATCCGGAGATCCTCCTTTGGAGGTTATAAAATATCCCAGACGGCGGCTCGTGCGGACATCCTGCGGATTAACCGGTTAGGATGTCGGTGGTGGGAACTTAAACGGGACGTCCCTGGTAGTTTGGGTGTTGTCTGGGGAACGTGCATTTTTGTTAGCAAAATTATGGTCTGACATTTGAAACTTAATGCAATGTTGTGCACTGCTAAGATGCACATTGTCTACAAGGTCGGCCCCTGACCTTAGCCCAACCTCGGCCCCACCTTGATACCCACTTTTTAGCAGGTCGGCCAGGCCGCTTGTCTACATCGGGCCTGCTAGTTCGGCCGATCTAAGATTGAATATCCAAAACTGCAGAATCTGCAGTGGAGAAATGGGGAACCCTGAACGTTGCTTCTGCACATGGTACATCGCGCGCCTCTCGTCGAACACACACCAGCGTTCCGTTGAACGCATCAAAGTTCAAAGGCGTTTATAATTGGTTTACAGGAAAATAAAGGCGCAGTATCTGTCACTGGAAATCCCGCTACTATCATCATCACTGCAGACACGGAGAATTCTGATGTGCGTTTCACGATCCCGGACATGGGGGAGTCGGTTAAAGCGCTATGCTGGGGATCCGAGGGATGGAGGTTAGATTCCCGGTAGGGACGGAATTTTTATTTTTCTTCAGGATAACTAACAAGTAGAATCCCGCGGTAACCCGCGGAATCTCATAAAGGAGTGGGACACTTCTGCAGACGCTCGCTGCTAACGCACAGACAGGCTGGCGAGCTTTTGCCAAGGTCAGCAATGCAGTGCGTCAGTTTGGGTGAATGTATGACCATGGTCTTCTTTTTCAGTTGGGTATATAACCAACTAAAATTGGCCGATGGCCGACCATCGGTAAACGACTGAGCAGAGATCAGCAGCCGGTACTGTCGACCAGCCAATGCGGGCCCAAAGGCGAGCTGCCAATTACACTAGTTACTAGCCCAAAACTTTTCAGCCAACTATCGGCAAATGTTAGAGAATTAGTCGGCGCCTATTGCTCGGCTGCCAAGGATGTTCCAAAGTAGGGTCATGATTTACTGCCCACGATGGTTGGCCAAGAATACTTTGAGCCAGCCATATATTGGCAAATGGCAAGGAATTACTCGCCACCCAATGTTTGCAGCCAAATTTAGCCCAAAGTATAGCCGTGGTTGACTACCCACGAGGTTGGCCAAGTACCATGTATGTTTTTAGCAAATGCATATTTTCGCACAAAGTCGCAAGAACGAAATTTTGAAACATTATCAACAACATGATCATGCCCTCTTTTATTTTTTCATTTTTGCCGTCCCAAGCTTAAAATGATGAAAATAATTTCTCTCAACTTGCGAGGGTCACTGACTGAATGAGCGCCTCATGTGGGGATATATAAGCTCGCTGAAAGTTGCTATTGTCTGTGCGTGCGCACTGCGATGGTGTTTTGCTTTGTAGTGTTTCTTTGGTTAAGTGCTAATTATTGCTAACTACAATTTTGTTTGCGCTTTGCCAACACAGTTTATGATAGGAGATTGCAACTTATTTTTGTTATGGTTTTTTAGAGCATGCAAACAGAAATTGTAGGCTCATAGTTGCGTTAGCTGAGACAGATTGCCTCCTGGAAAATATATAAAAGGCCATGCAATATGATGCATTACATTCAGCCTACCATGATATGAATCAATATGAATCACAAGTTCGCAAAAAGGGCATATGTAAGGATGGCGCTGAACTAGCCTGTCAACCCGCTTCTCTGAAGAACACGAGGGTTCTAACTTATCGCTTTATTTTCCTGTCGCGAAAATTGAAGGGGCTCAGTTAACAGAATGTTGCATGTGACCGTGATTAACTGCACTGCACATAAAATAAATAACAAATTAGGAGCATACTTTATGTAACTTTACTGATCTGCAGTCCAGTACTTGCACATACTGGGACGCCTTTGAGGAGAAGTATATATAATAATTAAGATAACCACATGTGCTTGTGATAAGAAGGCGAGTTCTCAATGCTGTAACCTTTCAATGTGTGTAAGAATTAGGAGTGTGTGTTAGTTTCTAATACATTTTATGCGTAATGTATCATTCCTTCTGTCTAAAACAACACCCCAGGACTAGACATGCAGATGAAACTGACTTAGAGGCTGCAGCGGTGTTGAACGCCCCAGAAAATTGCTTCGGTGCATGGCGTTAATCGAATATATTATTATGATTTTTTCAGCCAGGACAAAACAAGCTCACAATTATGTTTATAAGGTAGAACTGGAAATAGAAAGCATTTTTGAGGACATAATTGCATATGCTTCTTACAAGGGCCAGGGCCCTGCAGAAGGCAGGGCCTCGAATAACAACGAAAGTCGAGTGCCATGACAAAAGCTTCCTAAAAATGTACCAATAAGCTCCCAGACACCTCAAACATGCCCTAGAAAGCTTTGTTTGGGACGTCCTGAAGAAGTATCTTGTTTCACTTGCTGTTTGGGGATTTCTTTGGGATTTCTATCGACGTCTCTACGACATCGCAACATGCCATAATCGAAACCCTGTACGATGTCAGTGCATGTTAAAGAACCCCAGGTGGTCGAAATTTCCGGAGTCCTCCACTACGGCGTCTCTCATAGCCTTAGTCGCTTTGGGACGTTAAACCCCACAAACCAAACCAAACCAAACCTAGAATGTACCAGCTATGCCGGTGTGTTGTCTGGGTATGTCATGTAAAAACGAGTCCAGTGGCGGACGTATAGCGGCTTTTCGCTGTGCATATAGGCCAGGACATCCGATCTCATACTACGCCCAACTTCGGCTGATATTCGAACTCGGTCTTCGAGTTAGGATTGTGGTCGGATGTCCGTCGGGCGTCACGTGCTTTCTGGGTGCGAGTGATTGGAATTCGAAAATCGATTAGGATTTTCTTCTTTTTGAGATAGTTCTAATTAAATTAATTTGGCCATGTTGTGCCGATGGGGTTATCATACAGTATCCCACCGTCAACAGGGTTGTGCCAAGGAGTTGGTTGCGTAGCGTTCGTCACCAGTTTCGTGAACGAGGGCTGTCAGCTCCCTGGACGGTAACGATGAATCCGAGTCGGCGCTGGTGAGATGAAGAAAAGCTTTATACGCTATTTACAGGCATTTACACAACGAGATCGGCTCTGGGGCCGAAGGCTAACATAGCCATACGCGACGGTTCTCGTGCAGCGAAGGCCGGGGAGATTCCACCGCGTCCGCTCTCTCAGGGGGCGAACTGCTCCCGATGGACGCTAGTGACGAACTCACTCTCGGAGTCTCGAGCGGAAGCACTTGTCTCCGTAAACCGAGAAGCCGTTGACGCTCAAATGGTCCAATCCGACGGCAGCACATTCGCAAGGCTAATGGGAGAGCTTGCTGCGCTCTTGCTTCAAATATGCCGCGGAGCGAGAAGGGTTCCACCGCCTGGGCCACGGCGCAGAGCTCTCTGGATGCTCAGCTCATGTTGAAACACATCGTTTCTCTCCCCTTGGCATGGCTCGCCTCTAGTGGAACCGTGCTTTGCAGAGCAGTATCCGGATTTGTGAAGGAGGCGTTCGCCAGAGAAGTTGGGCGTCCGGCTGAATTTCTGGGCGGCTTTGGCTGGGCACAACAGCACCCCCGCCATCAGACAATGCGCTGGGAAAACGAGCTGTTTGCATGTGGCTCAGATGCCGGGCGCGCTCGTTCGCCAGGTTCCTCCAAGCTCACATCCAGTGTCCGGGTGCCACGTAGCCTCACGTGCCTCGGGTTCCAGTCGCCACGTCAGCACCTCTGCCGGCAGCCTTGTTGCCGGGGCACGTCGACCAACTTCGCTCGGGTCGCTCCGATGTCCTTGCCTCTCGCCACTGGTAGTGGTAGACTGCTCTGCGGCTCGCAAAACCGACCGACAACAGGCAACACCCAACACAAGCAAGTACCCTCGGTCACCCGTCAAACACCGGAGGCAAAATTTCAAATTCAATTAGCTAAATTGTTGTCCCCTTTTTGCTTCTACTACAAGAAGAGACATGTGTATAGGGACCGGGCAGCTGAATGGGTGGCGCCGCCTCTCGGCTCAGCGCTCATTGGTGGCATGCGCCGGCAGGGCCGGCGCATTGCCGATGCATTGGAGCGCGCTCTTTGTCGTTGGTTTGTGAAGAAATTGGAAATCCTAATGTTTTGATGATGTTGTGCGTGAATATATCCTCAGGAAAGCAGAAAGTTTGGCTAGTTGTGTGAATATGTCCGGTAAAACGAAGTCTGGCCAAACAAGGCTGGCGAAACGTGGTGCGTTGTTGGCTGCACTGGCAGCTACGCGAACTCGTCGGATGCTTCATTTCTAAGCGTTTTCACACCAGCATGAGTGGCCGGTGACCTAAGCACGTTTCTTTGAAAGACAAAGGCACGCATTTACGTATTTGGTTACTGTGTTCGTGGAAAGTGTCGGATTTTTAAATCCTTCCCTAGGAGTGAAGGATTTAGGAGGAAGTACACAAACAGCGCTCGTTTGTGTACTTCGTTCGTCCTCGTCTTTTTTGCGCTGTTTACCCTCAATGGACTACCTACTTGCCCAAGCATCTCTTTTAGTTAGCGAGCGAACCATCAGAGGGATTTCTTTAACAATAGAACATCCTCTTAGTTGTCAGTGGCTCATCTTACAACACATTGAACTTCCTGCGCTGGGAGAACGCCTAAATAAGCAAAAGCCAAATAATCCCAAGGTCCCTCTTTCCTAGCAGGTGTGCGAAAAAAAAGGGCCGCTCATAGCAGGGAAATTAATTTTTTTTTCTTTTCGCAACCTCCGCAGCATGTCGACAGAAACGTTGCATATTCTTCAAACAGCTGGCGGTGGGATAAGCTGGCAGGCGTGGAGGCAGGATGACAGGCGCCGAACTTGAACGGCGACTAGACCCCAGGTTCGCAGGTCGTGGCGCAACCCCAGTCTTCTGCCTTGCTCGTCTTCTGTTCGACCCTTTCGTCCGCTGCCTGCGCTTGCTCTCCCCTCCGCTCTCCGGTTCGTTCGCCTCCTCTTTTAAGCCCTTTCGCTCCATTGTTGCGCTTCCTTTTCACGGGTTGACCGGTTTCCGCGGCCACCGGCTGCCTTTGTTAGCTCCCCCGCGGCTTTCGCCCATTCGCAGGTTCCATCCCAAGGGAGTATATCGGTGGCTGTCCATATAGACCGTTTTATCATGGGCGCTGCCGATGATAATGATGATGATGATAAACTGGTGGCCATGCCCTTTGAAGCGGGTGGACACTCACACAGTATCCGGCCAGAGTGAAAAAAAAGAGAAAAAAAAAGTTACACACTGAGTGTCGGAGTTACACACACACGCGCACATAGGTCACATCGGTCACTCACACAAGCACACACACAAGCAGTAGCTGCCACCAAACACCCCCTATCGGCGGCGCACAGTCTTCCACCACTCGGCTAGGCGCTTCTTGGTGGTCTCCACAGCTCCCCCTCTGACGCTGCCGCCCGCGTCCTCTTCCTGCGGCTTGCTTGGTAGATGGGGTCGAGAAGCCAAGCGCTTTCAGGAACGTGGCTCCCTCTTGTTGTGGCGGCTTTTGTGTATGTGGCGTCATCTAGCGGCCGAGTTGTGAACAACCGCCATGCTGGTACATGGCCGGTCTCGGGGGGAAAGCGCGCGCTCTTTCTTACGCGCCTCCTCAATCGCCGCGGGAACAATGGGAATGTTTCTCCTTGAGTTGCGCTCTCCGCCACCGCAAGGGGCGCGACCTGCTCACTGTTCGCTCCGCGTCTGCTTCAGCGGCGGCGGGTGGCTTTTGCCTGGTTTCGCGCTGTCGCTCGCAAGTTTCGTGGTTAGTGCAGCCCCGACATTAAAGAACACAGAACGTAGATGATGCAGCGGCATGTCGTCAACGTACTACACACGTGAAAGGATATAAAAAAACTGTCGTTCAGCAAACGCTCGACAAGCATGGCATACATTGCTGCATGGTAGCTACTTTTGTCCATTTTAGTCCGAATTTTTCCCAAGCCTGTAGAAGAATAGTAACAAAAAAAAAAACTGAATGAGAAGTGATGCCATCGAAGCTTCCTCAAGGCTAACATGACAGCAACTCGTCTGCTACAGCAAAACCGTCTTTAGCGCTAGATGCGAAACCATTCATGTAACACCGAAGATGAAAATAATTTCATAAAAATGTAATGTAAATTGCGAAATGCTTGCATGATATAAAAGATTAGTATAACAGACAAAGTAAACGTTGTAGGGTTGAGTTTTAAATGTTATTACAATTCATATATTAGCCAATGTGTGGTATTATACACATTATTTTAATTTTGCAAATAAACATTGTTTTAATGAAATTTTTACATGATATTAAGCTTGTTATGAAAGCACTAAAAAGTGGTTTGATAATCATGACACCACTTGTGCTCGAAGTGGTAAAAAGAGGCCAATAAATGATGAAGGTGATACTCGATGTAATGACTTACAAAAGAGTTCACCTGCTATATCGAAAGTATGCAAGAAACTTTAAAGCGTTAAAGAAGGACACTCTCACTGAAGACTCATTTCAAGCCCTATATAGCGACCCATTGAGGCTCTCTCCGGGAAAGTAAGGTTAATGTGCGAAAGGGAATGACATATGCTAGATGCGAGGGCCGTAACAGCTATAGCGGCACATGACTACATTGTCAAGACAGACGTTTCATCTGAGAGCAAAATCAAAGCACTGAAGGAAGTGATGGCATCTCCTACCATCCCATTTCCCACTGTCGCATATTCCGGTTTACCTTACGCCGCTGAATATATTGTTTAGTTAATCAACTTCGGGAGTGACGCTTGCTCTATTCTTCTTGAAACTAGCGAAAGAAGCAGCCCCATGTGGTACGCTCTTCAACGAGGACAATATTCTAGTGAACTGCATTATCCGAAACCAGAGCTTGTTGCCCTATTGGACAAGCTTTTTTTTTTTTTTTTTTGAAAAAGCTGCCGTGCACCTACTACATACAAATGTTCTCGAAGTACTTAAGATCCTGATTCAGTCAGCATTTCAGAATTCAACACTGAGTTGCCCGAAAGGAATTGACAACAGCTATGATATTAGGTCCGCTTCTTTGATATTTGAAACATTTCTCAGAATTCTTCTTCTCCATTAATTATACCAGGAAAGTGACAGAAGACCGAGAGGCCAACTCCTTATGTGCACAAGCCGTGCAGGAAGATTTTGAGACTGAATTTTCTAGACGCAGGTCGCGTTTTGATGAATTGATTAACATATAGTGCAATGTGTAACTTTGAAGGACAATTTTTTTATTGTTTGCCGCTCTTTTCGATTCTGCTTAACTGTTTATGCCGATTTCCTTGATTAAAAGTAGTCGCGAGACTACATATACATCTTCAGTCTTTCAACTGACTGATATGTTTTGAACGAAGCTAGAACAGCCCACTCCACTCGACAAGTGAAATTTTTACTCTATGAGTAAATTTTTTGTTCTTTACTCTGAATCTGAGACGCGCCATGAATTTTTCCTCTTCTGATCTAAACGAAAACGGTAGCGGTTGACAGAATCTCCACCCAACAGTTCACCATGCACTCACGTCAGGTCGCGCTACACCTGCCTAAAACATTCAAAGGCACATTGCATAGCCTGGTAAATTTAGTTTTGTACAAAACAGGGGTAAAAAATGTTGAAGTGTACTCGAAGCTTCATTCGACCGTGCACGGCCGCACTGACGAAGGAGCGCGCGCGCGTGAGCGGATTGTTGACTGTATTTTATTCCTCGTACACGATAAATATTCGATATTGATTACGGAGTTTGTATAAACCATAAGGGGCGAAATGTCAGGACCTGCCGGTTGCAACTGACGCGGGCGAAGCTAAAAGCGAGCGCGCGTTTGCCTTGCGCGTGAACGGCTGTAGCGGAGGAGCAGCAGTGGGACGGTGGCGACCCCACCGAGGCGCGGCGGGCGGTAGAAACAGACCCCATTGGAGAGGCCGTAAGAGAAGAGAAGCGCTTTCTCCCTCGAGACCGGCCGTGGCTGGTATGTGGGGTCCCATCCGCGGAACAGGCGACTAGTAGCGGAAATCGGCATTTTGGAGCTATCGCGTGCAAATTTTTGCTTTCTGAAAGTACCTAGCTGAAAGAAAAAAAAGTTTTCAGTAGCAGCGAAGCCATTCGGTCAGAAATGAGAAAAAATTATGCTCCTGATCAGGTCGGCTGAAGGCTACAAGTCTGATTACAATTAGTGTGTAACTTTTATGTGGCACAGAGAGGCAGCGGCGCACCACTTGCAGTGATGGCAGCTTTCGATCTACTTTTTATTCTTAAATGATTTCTAGAGACGGCTTACCGTAACATTTTGAGGAAAGAAAGAAAGCGAATGTAGCCGTTTCATGTCCCGTTTAGGAGCAATGCTAATCGCGCTAGATTTGTTGGGTCAACCGATCATTCATATACTATTTACTGCTTGAGCGGCTACTGCGGAAGTTGCCACACCTCCACTGGGGTTCTATTTTTAATATCCATTATCCATTTCTGATCCATTTACTCTACCCTGGCTACTTTTGTTGGGTGACAATGAGGCAGGGTGTTCAAGCGTCCACTACCAGGCAATCGGATTTCAGCCTTGCCTACATGACTCAACCACCGGTTTGCCGGTATGTGAGAGAAGTGGCGATGACTTGTCAACAGCGGAAGCTACTATCATGCAATTTCTCTGACTGGGCGTTAGTTGCGTTTGTCTAACGCTGCCGTCATGCTGACATTAAAATACAAGATAAAATGGACAAATGATACCTATGAATAGGGACCTTAAATTATGTCCCATAATGACCTCATCGAAAGTTGCTTTTGTCAACAATTATATAGTCCATTTTTCGTCCCCGCCGGGGTGGCGCAGTGGTTACGGCGCTCGACTACTGTTCTCAAGGGCGCCGGATCGAATCCCGGCCTCGGCGGCCGCCTTTCGATGGAGGCGAAAAGCAAGGCGCCCGTGTGCTGTGCGATGTCAGTGCACGTTAAAGAACCCCAGGTGGTCGAAATTTCCGGAGTCCTCCACTACGGCGTCTCTCATAGCCTGAGTCGCTTTGGGACGTTAAACCCCACAAACCAACCAACCATTTTTCGTTGCAAGGTTTGCTTACTGCAAGCAATCGCTGCTATTCCTATGATCATATTCCCATTTATTATCGGCAGCAAAATCTTACGAGATGCGTGTTTTAAAATATATATATATATATATATATATATATATATATATATATATATATATATATATATATATATATATATATATATATATATATATATATATATATATATATATATATATATATATATATATATATATTATCGCTGTTTCACTCAATAAGTTGACAACCAATTTATTAGTATATCATTGTCTTCAAGTGGGACAGGTTCTTTCATACTTGCATTAACCTCAGGTCACAGAATCGAAATAGTTCTTTACCTGGTGGCATCTCGTAAATATTTGCCGCAAGGAATATCATCCGCTTGTTGCCCAAAGTCTGCCGTTGTTGCACGGGTATTCAGTTTTTCCGGTCCCTACTCTACAAACACAGTGTTCGGAACTCGCACGAAAGGCTGCCAAAGCGAAACATTTTCGGTTGGGGCTTGAAATTCAGAAGCTGCTCGTCTTCGCCGAATTGAGTGAGTTGCAAGTGGAACAGTGTAGAACAACACACGCGCATACCACCGCTGTTAATCTTTTATCTTCTGTTAATTACCTCCTTTTGGTTGTTATTTATTTATTTATTTATTTTTTTGTTAATGCAAACAACTGAGTAAAAAAAGAAAAATGATTGCGTTAACCGCGGCAGCTCTTAGCAGCTAAACTGCGGCCGGCGGAAATGAAACGATCAGGGAAACGAAGGAAAGAAAGGGGCGAAAGAAGAACGGGGAAAGAAAGCACATCGCTCACAACAGCTAGATTAGGATCAGCGTCCTGGTCGGAGGGGGAGGAGGAGGAAACTTCCCGGAGAGAGAGCGCGCGGGCGGCGGCGTCGGCAGCCTCGTTTCCAGCCAACCCCTGATGAGCAGGAACCCAAATAATATATCGGGTAGCGGGGTCCCCAATGTAGGAGCTATGTTGAAGTATTCGGTAGGCTAGATAAGGGGTCCAGCCCTGTTCGACATTCCGACAGGCCCCTCGCGAGTCGGAAATTATATATTTCGAGTCAGAGTGGGAAGCAGCCAATGCTATGGCGACCTCCTCCGCATGAGTTATGTTGCGGGCCCTGAAGCTAAAGGCCGTTTCACATGGTGCGACGCGCACGGAAAATTTCGGCCCAGTCGCAGTGTCGTTGCGGCGCAAATCGCAACTGCCCTTTCACATGCTTGCGGCACCAGCGATTTCTGTCGATGCGGCACGAGCGGCGGCACCATCATATTTTACTAACAATACAGGTAGAACACGCGTAAGATTAAATGTAGTATTTAATTTATATCTTTTATCAAAATATAAAACACTTTATGCAAAATAGACATTTTTAACTTTTTCGTTTTGTACGCAACTACGTACAACAGTCACATCAGGCTGAATTCCATAGGCTGGCGGCTGTCTCGTTCGCAACGATCGCTGCGACGGGAGCGGCGTGCGACCAACATGTTGGAAGTCTGCCGCAGCCGCTCTGCGACGGAAGTGGCGGGCCCTTCTGTCGCTGTGCGGCTGAAATCGCACTCTGCTGCGGCGAGAATCGCATCATGTGAAACGGCCTTTAGACCGTTGACTGTTTTCGCCTCGTGGACGACTGCGGCCGTGTACCACCCCCCATGGTGCGGGCCAGACGCGTTCACATAAAAAACGCCGGGTTTAAAACCATAATGGCGTGCCAGGGCTTCCGCCCGCGCCAGGCGTCTGCCATCATGGTCTTCGCGTGCCATTTTGGCGGGAAGAGGGCGTACGCGGAGGGCGCATCTCCACGGCGCTGGAATGCGTGCCCGTTCTTCCATAAGTGTCGTAGTTTGATGTGGAGCCGGGCAAGAAGGCGGCGGCCCGAATGCGTCTGCGACAAACGCGTATATTGATTTGTGAGGTGCGCTTCCCTCAATTCCCTGAAGGTGTTCACCATTCCCAGCGCCATGAGGCGCTGGTTTGAGGTATTCACCGGAATATCGAGGGCCCGCTTAATGATTTTGCGGAGAATGACCTCGAGGGCATCCTCATCTTGCTTCCGCAGGTGGAGATATGGAGTCCAATAAAGGATTCGACTGGTTACGAAGGCGTTTGCCAGCCGCAAGGCATCCTTGCTTCGTAACCCCCCGCGTTTATTGGAAACCCGGCGGACCATGCGGCCCACCTGGTCCCCCACCTTGCGGAGTTTAGCCAATGTGGTGTCTGGCTTGCGGTGTTGGTGAATAAAGAGTCCCAGTACTCGGACTTCTTGTGTTTCTGGAATTGGACCTGATTGAAGAGTAAGTTGAATTTTAGTAGTGCATTTTGGAGAGGGGCGGATGTGCACAAATTCCGATTTCTGTGGGGAGCATTGAAGGCCGCAGCGGCTAGCGTAGCGGTCTACTATAGTCGCCGCCTGCTGCAGGCTGGCCTCAATGTCTCCAAGTGAGCCCTGTGTAGCCCACAGGGTGATGTCGTCGGCGTACAGAGCATGCTGCACGCCCTCGACAGCATCCAGCTGGGCCGGCAGGCGCATCATGGCCAAATTGAATAGCAGGGGAGAAAGCACTGCGCCTTGCGGCGTTCCCCTGGTACCTAGGGGGAAGGGGCCGTATTCGTTATCCTGAATGCGGATGTAAGATTGGCGGTCTGTGAGGAATTGGCGGATATATTGGAAGGCACGGTGGCCACACTTGGTTTGACTTAAATAGTGAGAATAATTTCATGCGTTACATTGTCAAAAGCCCCCTTAAGATCCAGGGCGAGTACGACCCTGTCGTTATGAGGGTACTCGAGGGGGTCAAGGACTTCCCGATGTAGTTGAAGCAAGACATCCTGTGCGGATCTGTGTGGGCGAAATCCGTACATGGTGTCCGCGAAGACATGTCGTGTCTCAAGGTACTCAGACAACCGGTCCCGCACCATCGTCTCCATAAGTTTGCCCACACAAGAGGTAAGAGAGATGGGGCGAAGGTTGTCCGTGTTTATTGCTTTGCCGGCCTTTGGTATGAATGTGACCACAGCGGTTTTCCAATCAATGGGGAGTGGCGTATCTCCTCGCCATATTGCATTGATGTAGTCCAATAAAGTTGTATAAGCTGAGTCGGGAAGGTTAGCTAGTAATTTAACAGTGATTTTGTCCCGGCCGGGTGCAGTACCACGTTTCATTTTGCCCAGGGCTGCCCGTAAGTCGTGGAGCTTAAACGGCTGATCAAGCTCAGCGTTCTCAGAGCCTGCATAAGAGTACGCCTACCCACGGGTGTCCTGTATGTTGCACAAATATCGGTCCCTGAGTTTGTGCGCGAGTTGTGTAGCATTACCAGAGAAGGTGTGGATTACACGCTGAAGATGTTTTTGTGTTTCTCTACGGGTCTTAGTTGGATCAATGAGGGAGCGAAAGAGGCGCCATGTGTTTCGGCTGGACATTTGACGCGCTGCCGTGTTGCACCTATCCACCCAGTTAGAGTCGACGTCGCCGCCGCTTCAACGCATTTGGCAGCGGTCGCACGCCGGTGTCCGCTAGACCCGTCTCTGGCTTCAGCTGCTGGATAATCTGCTCCAAATTTCGACCGGAGCCACAGTCACAACAGGGCCATCCCATGAGGTCGTCACTTCTTGAGCTGGGCGGCGAACGCTCCACTGAACAGCAACTTCGAAGTCACTTGTTAGTGTTCTCGTATTGCATGTTGGTTTCAGTGTTCGATCTCGACTTCGTCGTGTGCTGAGGTCGCGGGGCACACTGTTGTCACAATTTGCTGGGCGGCGGTGTCAGTTTGGAGTCTGGTCCTGTTGTCGTTGTGTGTAGCGGTGGCGTCAACAGAGGCTCTGTTAGATAGATTATAGGGCGAAAGCACGGGAAGTTTCAGTTTCAGCTGTACTTGAGGCCCCACCCGAGAGCTGTTCGAATCTGCTCCAATCGATTTTTTTTTTATCACTGTGAAAGCAGTGTTAGCCATTGTTCAGTCATAGGCTCCATCACACTTTGTTGGCTGGCGAACTTGAACGACCCGTCGGGGAGCCGTGCTCGTTGGAACCGCTATACCGGACTGAGCTTGAATTACCCGCGCTATGGCACGTATGTAACCCCACGGAACAGCTTAGCCAATAAGAGTGACAGCACAAACAAGATCGCTCAAGATTGTGGTCGGTGGTGGTGAGTGTATGAGTGCTTCGCTCAAATGCATCCCTAAACGCGGGCGAACTCGGGTGGTAAGAAAAATTCCCGCGAAACTCGGCAGTAGGTTACTTTATACAATGCGAGATGGCGCCAGCAGCTGCGTCCTCGTAGTAACTCTACGTCTTCGTACATTCCTCAGTATCTCGTTTCCTCTTCTTCTTTTTTTTTTTTTTGTTTTTTTTTTTTGCGTGACTTCGACAAGCGTTTTGAGAAAGCACTCAAAGGATTCTGCTAAAGAGAAAGTTCATCTGTCATTTGACACTTTCTTGCAGGTAAACAAGACCGCCATTCTGTTCTGTGTCTGCAGTACCATTACCCATGCCTGATCGCGCCCTCTGCGGCTCAGCTAAGTACCTTTGGAACAAGAACAATATTTCATGACGTCTAGCTGCATACGTGACTTTATTTCAAGGCTCATGAAAAATAAAATACTGGTCCTGCATACACCAGTACTGCGTTCACAAGACCACGCTTGAACGAACTTTTCGAGACATCTCGCCTCTGAGACCATCAATAATCGCCTAGACTGACATCCGGCATTCGCGACTTTTATGCGATAGAGCTCAAGTGCAGATGCGCTCCTTTTTGAAAGAATACTTATCATCATATATGTAAGGGGGAACAGCGCAAGCTACACACGGACAAAAAGGGGAGGACGAGACACACACAGTCCTCCCCTTTTTGTCCGTGTAGCTTGCGCTGTTCCCCCTTGCGATGCCCGCAAACGTTTTGTTCAAGATCATATATGTGCACACAAAAAAAAAAAAAAAAAAACGTGTTTACGAGTGTGCTATATATGTTATGTTCAGAGCACAGGTTTTTATATCTTACAGCTGCAAAATTAGCAATGCACATTTTTTCCCATGTGCCTTGTTCTGCCTTTTTCATCTGCCTTGCTCGATCTGGCGTAGCCTTGCATAGTAATTAGCTACGGAAGTAACGTCAGGCTTCGCAGGTGAAAAAGTAAATAAAATGCATGTAACGCAGTTCTCCAACTGGGAAGGAGTACTATAATATGTGTGCTTCAACAGTGCTTCCGGCAAGCCATCGTCCATGGCGCAATGTCAGGCTATAGGGCCGAGGTTTTACTTTTCTCCCGTTTTTACGAGTCGTTTTCAGTCCTGAAATGCAGAACAAATAAACGTCTGGGCAAAGTCTATGATATACTAAAGCCGGCAGATAATGTTTTCTCCAGTGTCGCCAAGCATAACCTTATCGTCGAAGTATGTTGGAGTGACCGGAAAGTTTATTGAAAACACTAGGCACGATAAGAAAATGAAAATAATTATTTGGTATTTGTTTTTACTAAGCGTTCCGTTTTAACTCTCCGCTCCAGCCAGTTTGGTAACGAGACATGCAACAAGAATGACTTTCATTACCAAACAAAAAGAGTGAATGCAGAAACAAGAAAAAAATTCATACTCAATGCTTTATTTATTCTTGTCTTCGTTGTTGCTGTTGCTTATACGGTTATCTGTGCTCAATGTAGCTACATACCGTGAACTCAGGGTATTTCTACCACCTGGGGTTCTTTAATGTACACTTCATCGCACAGTACAACGGCACCTTACTTTTCGTGTCCATCGGAAAGCTGCTGCTGATGTCGAGATTCTATCTCGCATCCTTGGACACAGTAGTGGAGCGCCCTAACCACTGCACCACCATGGTGCTAAAATACGAAGCGCTATCGCGTCTGCTCTTAAGGTGCAACTTAAGCGCCCTCCTACTTTTGTTGCGAAAGAAACGGTACGCTAGTCGTCGAGCCATTTCGTGTGGCACAGCGTGGGCCAAGCTGCGCATGCGCGAGGAGCCGCGTGACGTCAGAGGCAGCAGCTGGTGTGTCAGAGCTGCCCTGCTTCGCCGCACGCTCCGCAGGTGCCGGAGAAGTGACTTTATAACCACAGCCGGCGCCAGCTGCGCATCACCCTCTCCGTTGGTTGTGCGGAGAAGAGGTGTGTGTGGTGTATATATAGCTAGGAGCGCGCGGCTCCCCTGATGGGGCTGGGGCAGGTAGGTCACCGCCGCTTGCGGCGGGGGCTAGCCTGCCATCGAATTTTTATCTGTTGTAGGCCGTCATTGCACACGCTACCGCTTCGGTGGTGGACGAAGGCTGTTGTTGCGGCGCGCGTCTTTCTTTCCCTCTTCCTCTTCTTTCTTCTCTATTTTCTCTTCTGTCTGCACGAGGCAACGGAGGTGACTCAGCTACAGAGCCAGTAGCAAGCCCGTGCATTTTCTTTTCCTTCTTCCTACAACCACAACAACAACAGAATCGACCAATTATGGAGGAGAGCCCGACCGCTGCTCAGCGCGCGCATAGCCTAAGCTCTCCTAAGCGTAGCCATGCAGCTGTTGCTTTCGCAGCTCAACTAGGTTTAACCGGAGCTAAACCACTGCCAATTTTTTTTCGCTGCCATTCGTTCCGCTTCTTCGCTTCAAGCACGTCTCGGTGGAACTATACATGCTCTTAGTTCCACGAGCTCAGTCAGCACGGAATATAATCGAATGCTATTTATGCCACCACTTCTCAAAGTCCCCATGAACGACGGCGAGGGGTTGCGGCCTCAGTCACATGCCGCTAGAAATGGGTCGCTCAGAAGCAAGCCGGATCTTTTGCGGCTTTTTCAAAAGAGCGGTTGAGCGACGGCTCACTAAAAGTGAGCGGCGGTTCTTTCGGTGATCCAGCTCTCTCTTTCAGTGATCCGATTCGTGCCGAAAGGTTCCTTAGGAGCCGGATTTTCTCCTTGGTGCGACTTAGGCGCCATCTATTAGCGGTGCAAGAAAGCAACTGCCCTCCCGCATGGCCTCCGAGATTACCCGCAGGCGTGGGGGGTGATCTCGAAGGCTATGCCTCCCGCCCTTCCTCGCAAGAGCTGGAAACATCCCCTTGCATCCTCTCGCCTTCCGCTGTCTTTGAACCACTCTTTCAAAAGAGTGAGAATGAGCGGCCGGGCCGCTCTTTTGTTGCGGAAGCAACACTATGCTAGTCGCTGAGCCATTTCGCGGAACCCCCGTTGAGCCAATCTGCGCATGCGCGAGTGACGTTCCACGGAGAACAGCTGGGGAGCCGCCGCCGACCCGCCGCGCTACCTGCGCATGCGCCAGGAGGAAGTGACGTCACACGGTGCACAGCATCGACTCCTCCATGGCATGGTTATCAGAGGAGCCGCCGCCGCCGCCGCCGCGTTCGCCGCCATTGGTCAAACTACAGCCAATGTCTTGGAGAGCAGTCTCTCAGTGAGCGGTCAGGAACCATGATCGGCGGTTCTTTTGGAGAGCCGTCATTCAATTAACGGTCAGGAACCCTTCTGCCAGAGTCGGGTCTTCTGCTTGCTGTGACTTCAGCGCCTTCTATTAGCATAACGAGAAAGCAACTCCAGTGGGCAGGTATGAGTGGATCGAGCCGGTATAGAAAATAAAATAAAAAGATCTGCCACCTGCACGATCCTTCGCACCGCACGCCGTCGGCTGCCATCGGTCGGAGTGCGGTCGGCTGCATCACCGCCGTGTCGAGGCTCCGCACCGGCGACCTGCCAGCCGCAATGCGGCGTGTATGCTTCGGGTGGTCACCGCCACTTTTGTGCGTCTTTGGTTTTGCTTTCCATGCTTGCTATGCGTAGTTTTCTCAAGCTGCATTACAACAAGGCGCATGTCGAATGCTGGGCGCCTTCTGCAGCCAGCAGAAAAAAATCCGGTTCGGTCAAGAACAAACAGCATTGACTACAGCGCGTCATGTGCTCTAAACGGGAAACAGATGTCTTGAAAAATTAAAACCACACCTCACAGCATGAATGGCGAGCGATGCGGCTTGAAGTACACGCAAAATTAACGAATGAATGAATGAATGAATGAATGAATGAATGAATGAAATATGGTCAGCGTGTGTATGTGGTGGCATAAACAGCAAAGTTGAATAGGTTTGAGTTGGGGACCAGGGAAGAAACTTGTCGCCAGATAGAAAGGAAATTAACAGGAGAATCCGGGGGGTTGAGAGCCGTGGACCTTGAGAAAAACTTCCGCAAGGTTATTGAACAACAGGGTTATAAGAGTATACGAAAAGCGAATCAGAGAAACAAAAAAAGGGTTTAAAGCGCATACTGTATAAAAAAATAAATAAAACGATGCATTTCCGTTGTACTTTAGGCCCCTCCTGAATTCATTGTTTCCGGGAATATAAGAAGTACTTCGATTCAGTTAATCTGCTTTGTCTATATTTATAATTCACTATTTATATCTGTTTATAAATTCACTATCTATATTTATTAACAGTCAGTCCACACGATATTTTGGGCTATATTTAGAAACTGATGGCCCCTAGTACCTATTAGGATTAATTCTCAGTGTAGTGCATGATGTTCAAGGTTATTCAGATAAATTTGAAACGATAGGGCAAGAAATGAACTAAATGCTCTTTTGGGGAATGGGTGCACCACCAGTAAATATAGGGGACTTAAAGAGAAAGAAACGCATCTAAAAAAAAAGGGGACGTTGCTATTTACTGGAATTTTGTAGTCACCATGAAGGGAGATAGAATGGAGGCACAAATATTTCGACACTTTCGTCGAGTTTCGGGCGGTCGAACGGGCGCGGATCAGTGAGCGAGAGAGATATAGAGACAGAGTCGTGTTTCTCTCTCCAATAGACCACTGTTCGCTCCTGAGCAAAACAGATATAAGTGAGCCGGTGAGCCGTTCAAATGAGCCGGCTCAATTTAGTGGGCTGAGCCGTTCTGAGCCGCTCGCTAAACTGAGCCGCTTTGCCCACCTCTACATGCCGCATGAATGAAGAGATCGTTGGCGATTTTAGGCAAATTTTACACATTTAATTTACCCGTTCCTATTACGCCTTTAGGAGAAACTCCTTAAGGGGCGGAGGCATCGCTCTAAAACTCCCTTTCTGGAAATGTTTCAAGACCAAGCTATGCATGTCGCAAGGGCTACATGAAGGACGACGATCATTTAGTGTGACTTGTGAGATAGACCGTGGTCCCGCGCAGCGTCGCGCGGCGTCCTCGTGTGCGCAGAGAGTTGACAATTAAAGTGAAGGGCAGTTCAACTGTTGCTCGCCCCAGTTTCCGACAGTCCCATTTACCTAACAGGGCACACTGAGAACTTTCTTTTTTGGAGTTGATTCACGACTCCATCAGAAACCATAGACCATACTGAGCGGTGGAAGAAGCAAGAGAGCACAGTTTTATTGAAAGTACCCAACTGTGACGACTGCGACGCCGAGCCTCTCGTGCAGAGATGTCAGTCGAAAAGGCGTATATGCCATACATTCTTGTCTACAGCGTGCACGTTCAGTAATCGGTTCAGTAACAACGGCACTTCTTTTAATATTCAAAAGATGCGGTTACCGGTAGACACATTGAAAAATATGTGGTTTCTCTGATATATGTCACACCAGCTGCTATACTATGCACCTTAAACATCATCACTCCCATACGTTGAAGCAAGCTGCAACGCAGTATCAATCGCTGAATGCCTGTGGGCATTGCAAGCCTGCTTTTTATAGAACCCACCATATTTATGCAGACTGGTTTCAAACAAAATGCAGGGCGTTACATTTTCCTCAATGCACAATAATTAGAATACCTGAATTATTTAGAAACGAAAATAGGAACCCCGCCGGGGTGGAGCAGTGGTTACGGCGCTCGACTACTGTTCCCAAGGACGCGGGATCGAATCCCGGCCTCGGTGGCAGCTTTTCGGTGGAGGCGAAAAGCAAGGCGCTCGTGTGCTGTGCGATGTCAGTGCACGTTAAAGAACCCCAGGTGGTCGAAATTTTCGGAGTCCTCCACTACGGCGTCTCTCATAGCCTAAGTTGCTTTGGGACGTTAAACCCCACAAAACCAAAACCAAACCGAAAATAGGAAATGTATTTTTTTTGGTATCCTCTTAGACGAACATTTGAAATTTATCATGCAGACTGAATCATTATGCAAAAAAGTCGCCTTTGCTATTAGGGTGCTTATTCAAACACGTCACTACTTTCAGCAATATATACTTCGGGAACTTTGTTTTGCATTTATTCACTGTCTCTTAACTTACTGCATATCATCTTGGGTAACTACGTATCTCACTCATATGTCAAGCATCCGTCATTTGCACAGTTCGAATACTTGCCTTTTCCCCATCCACTGCACCCATAAACCGAAATCTTAATATCCTTCCTTTACTGAGTCTGCTCCACCTAAGTTTAGCCACTATCGTGTACAGTACTCATAATGGTGACATTGGAATTACTCCACTTCCTTCATTTTTCATCATAAACAGTAATCTGATTAGATTTTCCCAAAACGAAAATTTACCAATTTCCAGAGTTAGCACTAATTATGGCAAGCAAACCCTTTTGATTTCAGCTATCGCAAAATGGAACCTGATCATGCGTTAGAACATTTCAGTCGTCCAGTATTTTCAATAATAACACCAAAGTATTTTGTTCGCAAAGTTATAACCACGATGTTAAGAATTTCTTCTTTGTTTTATTGTTGTATCGTTGCTCTTGTTGTTCATGGATTTTAACATAATTTAATGTCCTATTTTTGCCATTTTGTGCATTTGTTTTAGACATTTTGTTACGGGATGTCTTCCTGACAGCTTTGCTTTGGGACCTCCTTCTGTACCAATTAAACAACACTAATTTTCGTAATACATATATGACAATAAATACCTGAAAGAAAAAAGCCTGAACTGTTCAATTAATGTTCACAATGCACCTGGATGAGGAATCTGCCTGGCCAGGTAAACTCATGTAAAAAGCCCCGAAGCTGTTAAATCATTTCCTTTAATATGTTGCATTACATAATAAAACCCTACAAATTGCTTATCATGGCAACGGGAATATTATACGTTGGAACGACTATCAGCGCAATAGCGTTATGGGCCCCGTGTCGCAGAAAAACCGGTGTCGGCGTTGTGGTTGGGACGCGAAAGCCAGCAGAAAGTAAAGAAGCAAGAGTTCTGTGGAAACCCTCAGAGTTGAACACGGTTATGCCGCAGTGCGAGGCGAGCACGCAACCACTCCGCCACCGAGCCGCTTTGCTTCTCCGATTAAAGCTGAACCTAATATATGCATTGCCTTATGATTGTCAGATAATGTTTTGGTGCATCATTAGAAAGAAACTAATTACAGAAGTAATAGTTAAGCGAGTAGCAAAGAACATTTCCGCTATGCTTACCTGCGATGCGGCGCACACTAGAAAATTCCTTCAATCGTACAGTGCTGTCGCAACAGATGGCGCGAGCCGCCGCTAGATTCAAAGCTTCATCCATCCATCGTCTTCAAGGCATTGGGGTTTAAGGACAACGGAGAAAAAACAGGCTACAAACTTTAAGCGGGAAAGTGAGAAGAAATAACCAAACGGAGGTTATCTGATTGGTGGTTAAAACCAAGGTAGGAGTAAAATTTCACCCTGCACTGAATAAACAAAAAAAAAAAAAAAAGGAAAGGAGTGGTGTCGTTAGAAAGTATGTCGTTGTGAGGCTGAAGAGCATGAGAAGGCTAGGCGAACGGGGTCCGATAACGCCATCGCGTTGACTCTTAAAGGCGAAGCTTAAGCGTCCTCCATTTTTTTTAACGATACGATTATGAACATTCAGTGCAGGGAGCATATCACGAATAAATCATTTTCATGACATCTAAAATTTAAGAGCTGAACACGTTAAAGCAAGTTTACGTCATACACATAAAGGTAGTAAATTGATATCAAATACAAACCTCTCCTGTAATGTTATCACAGCGAGCACGAACCTGGAAAGTAGTGCTCGCGACCTAAACTCTAAACTTATCTCTGAATGATCATCTGAAATTTCGCCAGGCCTCAGTTTAAGCATTCATTAAAAAAAGGGGTGGACTATCACTATGCGACCCTCCGGGTGTTTCGAATGAGACATGTACGAGTCCGACGCCGCACGAAGTTAATGATCAATTAGATAAGCGAAAATTTTAAATCTCACTGACGATACTTTCGCGGCCATTATTGCCGTACTAAATGCCATCTGAGCCGCCTAGTGGAGTAGATGCAAGGAATAAATCTCAATCTGCGTGTTAGACGTAGGTTTTTTTTTTTTTAATCCATTTTTCAGGAGTCCTCACATGTGATCACAAGGGGAGATCAATGTTCAAGGGAAATTTCTCGAAGGGGTGCGAAAAAGTGAGAAAAAAAAATGGAGGCAAGCTGTCTCGAAGTTTGCTACTAAAGCGGCATTGCGAACAATCTCATGCAATTACTTTTCGAGGCAAAAATTGATTATCTGCCTCTGTCTGGCTATGTTGAGGTTTTTCCGCCAGCGAAAGGTGCATTTATCGCAGAAAAAAAAAAAAAAACCTTGCCAGTTCCTCCAAAATCATGACGTCCTTGCCATAATGGAAGTGCAGCCACTGCTTTGTGGATGACAGTTTAGCCTAGCCTCAGTGATCCGCAAAAAATATTGGTGACGACGTAGGCGTTTTACTTAGAAATCCGCCGCTGGTACGCGGCGCCACTTATTATTCGGCTTTCGGTCATTCCAAGCTCATAGATGCCGAAATTCATGTTTTCAGTGAAGGTAGTCTCTTTGTGACAAGAACGCAGTATCCTCTTGAGAGAGGTCATCTACTATGTGTCTTCGATGTCTTCGTTAAGACTCGCACTCGTTTACGAATCTGACCAAAGATGAAGTTCCGCGAATTGACTATGAGCGAAACCGACAATCTATGCTAGGAACATATAGTCAACTTCACTAAGCCTGATTTTCTATTCCATTCTTCTCTGTTGGATTCCCGTACAGGCAAGCGAGGTGTGGCTAATCAAGCCGCCGGGGGGTCTCCGGCCTCGACTCCTCGGAGCTACGGGCCCCGAGAGCAAGCGCATCCCATGAGCTCCTGCACAGAGCGCACAACACTCGAGGCCGGGTTGACTTTTAGGAAAACGTTCTTTATGGACGCTTCGGTACACGAGTGAGTACACGGTGCACATACAGGCGCGATGAATTTGTCAACCTTGTGCTGCTGGCTGTTCCACGAGGCCTGCCGCCGACGCAGCAGCAGCAGAAGAGAAGATCGGTCGTTGCGAGGCGCGCTACTAGACCGACTGGGTGCTGTAAGAGAGAACTAAAGGCGACACATCAGAATTGTTTCGCGCAGCCAGGGCGTGCCGTGCTGCCAGAGGAGCTGCAGTTTGAAGCATCCGAGCCAGCTCCTCCGCTTTGTGCTCAAGCAGGTGGATCTCATGGACATATTTTGGCTATGATGATCCTATGACACCGTTTTACACTACAACGCGACCACTAGACACCAACTCGAGACATGTTTGCCAACTACATGATGTGCAGCCGAAAAGCGACAAGTGACGGCAGCCACAGCGACCGTTAAAAAAACGGCGCCCCGTATATCCTTCGTCTACTGAATTACGTCGTTTGCGTATATGTCCTTGCACCGAAAAATCGTGCCGAATTTCTGCTCCGATGGCCGCAGTGCCGCCGCTATGCGGCGATTGTCAGCTTCGTGCACGGAAGGATAATGGTGGCCACCAGCTGTTTGTCGCTTCTGGGCTGCTACGCGGAAAGCCGCACTGTCGTGCGTCGACACGCTCCGACACGAGACACCTACATTTAGAGTATTGATGGACACACGCACATACACACACCTACCGAGACGATAGCTTTACAGTGGCACGAGCACACAGCACCTGGGCGAAATTGGGAACACATTTTGAGGTTGCGTCTTCGAGCTCAGGCCGAACATATTTGTTTAGCTCTATAGCGGTTGTATATATTTTTTTGCGTGCCTCCTGTAATGACGTGGGAAGTCCAACAAAGCAAAATACAATCAATAAATACACACACTTTTCACTATAGAGCACGAAGTTAAACATAGCAGAAATACGTGTAGATCAATGCCAATGGTCAGGAAAGAACACGCATTGCTGCCATGCTTCTAGGTTCGATTCTTGCGCTAATTATGCACGACGGAACGGCAATGATTATCAGGCTCGAAACACTAATCAACACTTATAAAATACGATTCGCTAAGTATAGCTGACGCAGAAAAATACTCTGCACTTGATCATGTGAATGAGGAACGCTGAGAAGATACCTGCAAATCTGAGATGTCAATCCGTTGGAAAGGAAGCGCGAATTAGGCAACATTTCTTGATCCAATATATAACTTCGTGGTACAGGTTTAGCACACTTCCGCGGGTCAGGGTACTGTTACCCAAATGCAAATCTATTGTTCACGATATGTTCGACTGGCAGCACATGACTAGAAATGGATCATTAAGATATGCCAAGATCTTTGAATGAACATAAATGCCGGCACCAATCTGTGGTAGGTTGTTTGTGGCAAGAGTACTTTGTTATGAAGACAGCGACATGTTTCAGGAACCAACATGTGTCTTGAACCAGAAGCAAAATTTAATGTGCGCTTAAGTCGGCTGTCAGCACTTTTGTAGTTTTCTGTTCAGCGAATGCGGAGTTACGTTTCTATATTTCGTGACCCGTGTGTGCCGTGCACACAAGCATAATGCGTCAGTGGCGTTACGTTTCACGGCGTATACACATAAACTAACCACAAAACACGGTCAAGCACAAGTGACGACATACCCTTCCAGATACGACATCAAATGCACACGCAGTCACTCATGAACAGATGCGTGGATGGCCGCTTATCTGCCCACATGACACTAACACAGAAAAAGCTTACAGCGAGCGCGTGACCAAAGCTGAACAATGTGACGCCTCGGGAACCACCGGCGCACACAAGCTTGAAGCCTGGGACATGCGTGATTATCAGTATCGATATGAACGCTCTGATTAAGCGCAGAATAAACACAGTATAGAACAGGAGGCAAAACGAGGCAATACTTAGGCCTCTGGCCACTGCCGCAGAGGGGGTAACCACGATTCCTACGCTGACTCTGCGGCCTCCTTTCCATCCTCGAGGCAGGGCTGCTTCGGGCGGCCGCTGCAACACTGCGTCCTCCTTACATTTACTGTCACTTTTACATCGAATAACATTTGTAGCGGTAATAATGAAGAGAAGAACGGTGACAATATTTGCGGTAAGTATTCCACGAAGAGGGCAATGTTATGAAATGCGTTGCCCATCTGTGGGAAACTTATGCGCCGATGCACCTTACCAAACACCACCGCCGACATTAATCTGTGGCCATTCGATCTGACATCTTTCGCAGCGATAATACTTTCTTGAAAGATCGAGCACACTACACTTGTTATTAAATACTTTGACTTCCAATCTCAGTCAGCAAATCTTTGCGAACCTGTCAAGCGAGGCGAAAGGAATGGTGTCGGTTTGCGCCGAACAAAAAGAGCGGTTGCGCATGTTACTAAAACGGACGTCGTTACGCGTGTCGCCTTCACTGAGGGCCAACAGAAGTTGGCCTTCATGCAGAGGGTACAGCGTTCTAATCACTATAGAACGCGGTAACCTATTGTCATAAGCTACAAAGCAGAAAAAAAAAAAAAAAAGAAGTGCAAGTATCGCCATCAGCGGCCGATTTCGCAAGTAAAATCTGCGTGTGACCACCGATTTTTATGCGCGGATCGCGGAGGGTGCGTTACATCGCCATTGACTCTTGAAAGCAGCGGCAACCCATTCCTTTTGGTCGGGAAGCACGTCTCGAGTCTGAATCGACTGGCGGGAATATTTTTGCGTGCAATTTTCTGGCCGAGATGTACGTCTTTTGCTGCCGTTCAAGCGTCAGCACGCCGGAAAGAATTGGAGAATTGGATTCTATACTGAAACCAATTTTCGCAGGGAGTCGTCTCTAGTGTCGAAGCTCTGACCAGTCAGGATCGATCGAAACAGAGTGATTCATGTTTCGTGCTCAAGAAACTTGCAACGTGATGCAGAGAAGGTGAACAAGACCACAAATGTTGCGGCTCGCAACGACAATAGCAGTGCTAAACGATGCATCTACGAAGTTGCTACCCCTGCTCTCGGGGAAAGACCATTCAAAATATCTATTTTGGTGGAAATAAGGATATCAATATTTACTAGCGTTTCGAGCGTTCAAAGCCAAAAAGACTATTGCTTCTTTGAACCGATATCTTGCTACAGGAGCGTTCAAACGCCACGCGCTGATGTAAAATTTATTTTCCCGACTGTACCATGACTGAGAGACAGTGCAGCTTGCACGGTAACGGAAAAGGCGAAACGAGGGAGAAGGTCGGGGGGGCATGTCTCAGTGAAACACGTGAAAAGAGAAGGAGTTAACTAAGCATCTGCTCACGCAAGGTAAGCTCACCCGACATAAAAATGTCAGCTTGTAAGAAACGAGCCCGGAATGCTCGGAACCAGACACAGACAATACGTCCCATAGCAGAGCGGGCCCTTGCACAGCAACACTATACGAGGGGGTTAACACATGGAGGACAAAAGGACACACAAACGAATGCCTAATAACTTGTTGCCAAATCAGCCAGATCGCTTTTCTTTCCACTCAGTCCTTTCAGACATGCCAGACAACAGAGCACACACTGCAACTGCGGTGGCCTGCAGTTGCTACAAAGCGAGCTACTCACTACTGATATGAAGGTCATTGATTGGCTACCAAATAAATGGCCTAAGCACACAACAATCAAGCGTTTCCCTAGGCATATACACTTTGCTCGCCACCCTAGCGGTATACTTTGAGCTGGATATCGAAGCGCCACGCGAAGTTCTCTGTGCGCCTTCAAGACGCGAACAGTGGGCGGGCTCTCGAATCGTGGGCCAGGCCTTCTTATACGTGCTAAGCGCTTCTAGACTACCACGCAAAGCTACACCAGCCCACTGCGTCTGTACAAGCCAAACAAGCTGGGCCAGACCCCTGTGGGCCCGTTCTACGTACTTTGGGCTTGACGTCTTACCTTCGGCTCACAGAATCGGCGAAGCTCGAAACAATATAAATTAGCAGCCGATGCTGCTCGTTACCCAGGACATTTGTATTTGACAAGGGTGACCGTAGTCTCTACCGTTGCCTGCCTGAACTCGCAAGTGGAGGGTACATTTACAAAAAAAAAAAAAGTAAATAAATTACATCCGCCTGCATTAAAATGCTTTTAAGGTTTTATGGCGATTAGATTTGTCAGAAGCACGTTGAGCGATTCTGAATTCAAGTCATTCTCAACAGTTCATCGCTTCGGGCTCAGATAGTTCGTTGCCAAAATTTTCAAAACCATTCCACTTCACGCTGGCAGCGGCTATTCTGAATCACGTTAACTTTGTATCATGCGTTCTTAAATTTGCAGTAGTAATAATGCAGACAATGTCAATAACAACAAGGCCATGCGAGGATGAGTCTGTTTTTTAGCTAAAACCCTGGAGCTAATGGCTTACAGAGATGGAAAAGAAAGGTGACATATACAGCCCTCAAAAGTGTGCACACAAAACAAGAACGGTGTGCACGGAAGAACTGTACATGCATTAATTCCCTGAAGCCTACCTGCTGTGTCAGACACCACGCGAAACCACGAAAAATAAAACTAGAGCGAACAGTAACAATATAACGGTTTAAATTTAGTCCCAAAGCCGTCAGCTCTAATTTACACCAAACGTATTCGCAGAAGGTATGTGTGATAAGCATAATTAAGAAGAAAATCGAATGTGACAGCGCGCGCTGCTAGGACAGATGTGACCAAGAGCCGAATGTCACTGAAAAATGTTTTCTTTAAATATGCTTTCGGGGTCACTGGGACAGCGCTGAAACTCAAATGTGAAGGCCTAATAAAATTACATCCAACGGCTTTCTAAGTCTATTTTATATATCAAACAGGAATGCGCCTAGCGCGTCATATTGTAAGCTCCTCATCTAGCGTTGCGCAATAACCGAGTTTAAGCCAAGAAGCACATTCACACAGCAAAGTAGTGGCATTACGAAGCGACAAATTCCCGATTGGGTTGCGTTTGGTTACTTATCTTCGGTGATACTGGTCAGTGGCTATCTCAGTCACTACTCTACGGCTTCGCAATGAATTAAAACCAGCTCTGATGCTTTTGTTCAAACAAATCAATCCGTGCACCCGATTGAAGCTCAGTGTTCTGCGGTCTTCGCTTCTTGCAAATGTGCCCTCAGCACGCTATAACTTTTCTTGAATGCTTTTCTTCGCTATAGAAAGGCCGTTCACACCATAGTATCTTATAGTGGGACCAGTATAGCGCAGCTAATGCATCAGCTTAAATTATGGAACCAGTTTATATACCTCTGGAGCTGTGTTTTAGTATTCGTGCTTGTTTAGGATTCTCACAGACAAGAGAGTGGCTCAATTTTGCGAACTCTGAACGGAATACAGCTTTAGAGTATGAACTCAATCATATACAATTTTTCGTGTTAATAAGATGAATCGCTCGAAAGGCATGCCCTAGAGTGTACATATCGCATATCACTAAGTAAAAGAGCACCGTGATTGTCATTAGTAGGGGCGTCGCATTTATAACGACATATCTTTTGCTGAAGGTTGTGTGCTTTGTTTTTACTGGTCCATGCTGAACGTCTCGAGGTAAGCTAGTGAACGACCTCGTTTACTTGGCCGTATCAGGGGGAGATGACAAATCTGTCCACCAGATGTGGATGGGCCGCAGTCTTACTTGCCTTCTTGTAGCAAGTCACGAGCGCAAAAGAAGGACCTAACGCCAGCAGCCACGCGCCCGCAGGCAGTGTTTGACTACAGAAGGCTACGCGATCCTGCCCGCGCCGGGTGGGTAAGGACCAAGCCCTAAGCACAGTGAGAACATTCGGCCGTCAGAAGAGTAATGTACGGACAAGTGGCAGTGCATTCGCATCCATGAACGACATCCAAGCACATGGCGACATTTGCTGTTTGCCCTGGTTTTTGGCGCGGCGGGAGTTTTAGTCGTCGACGGGACACGGTGGAGACAGGCGGGAAGATGCGAGCACTCGTCGTGGGGCCGAGAGTCGCTCTACGATTCCAAACATTGTACTGGCTCAGTGCTCAATGCGAGGATAAAGCCTTCGACCCGTCTGCACCTCCGGTCCTTTCACCAACGACGGCCTCTCTCCGGGGGCTCCCTCGCAACCACTCGGGCCGGCGGACCGGCCGCGCGCGCGCCCGAGAAACGTCCGTCGCCCCGCCGGTTGCGTGGCCACGCGTCGGTCAGTCCCTGGCGGCCAGCTGCAGCGCAAGCACCAGCGGCAGCCAACAGAGCAGCAGCGGCTTGACGGCGGCCCCTCCGGAGACGAGCGCCAGCGGCCGGCCGGCCAATTCGTTGCTGGGCTCGGGCAGCGAGCGGCACTGCACCAGCGGAGTCTCGTAGGCTGTGGCGCGCCGGTCGGGTCGAGAGGCTTCGCCGTCAGTGTCAGCGTGGCCCAGAAAGAGCAGCGCATTGCCATACACGTCGAGCTCGTTGTGCGCCACCTCGTAGGCTGTGCTGGGCACCAAAACGCCCAGCAAGCGGCAGCCGCCCGTAGCCGTCACGTCCTGCGTTCGGCGCAAGGACCAGCGGGACCCGCAGCGGCCGTCCTCCGCCGCCGAGTTGAGGTTGGTGACGATGCCGCGGTGCTGTGGCGTGATCTGGGCCGCCAGCGTGCGCAGGTTGACATTGGTGGCGCCGCGCAGCCGCTGCGACGGCCCCGCCAGCTCGTAGCTACCCTGGCGACTAAGCAGAAACCAGCGCTGCTTGCAGTTTGGGTCCCGGTAGTACTGGAACCAGCCGCTCCACGAACCGTTGCCCGGATGGAAGAGCAGCCGGCGGGCCAGGAACAGTCCGAGGGGCTGCACCTCGCAGCGCAGGCTCAGCCACTCGCCGTTCAAATGTACGGGGAGCTTGGGCTTGGGCGGCAGCTGCGGAGGCGACAGCTCGGCCCCTTTGGCCACCAGGTGGCACACGTGACAGCCGGCCGCCTGGGGGGAACACATGCGATCAGCGTGACATGCCGGGACAGACATAACAAAGACGCATAAAATCAACGGTAAGGTCCAATTAGACAAACGGTCCAATTTGGCAAGTCCTCACATGCGGACGCAAGTCAATCGCCCATAAGAGCGAGAAGTAACTTTTGTATGATAGGCTATTTTGCGCCCAAACACTAAAGCACGATCTTTATCTTTCAGGGTTTTAGTACAGAGCGGTTTTAACTACTGGGCAACAGGTTAGGCGCTAGTACTGGACAGAAGAACCATAAAAACGACATTCAAAATCATCAAGAATTGTGAAGGAATACAGGTTCAGGTGCTTTTGCTGCTTCACCTTTTCATATTCATCAAAGCGTTACGCCTTGAAGTTCTTATTGAGCTCAATTGAAAAGGCTACCAGAAAATTAAAGTACAGCAATATGAAAAAACATCCATGGCAAAGGACTGGTGTCAAACACTACGCACTGTTTTCATTAGAGCATGCATAGGTTAGGAAGTGGCTAACGTTGATGTAGGTACAAGCTGTATGATCAAGCTGTCATCAAGTTTTGCACTTTTGTTCCACGTGAGTCGCATGCGAAGGTATTCAGCGTGCAGCAACTGCCGCAATAGCGAGCCGCCTAGTCTGCATTATAGGGGTATTTCAACCCGATGTCTCGGCACTTCATTTGAGAGTGTTCGATTATTATGAAAGGAAAGACGGTGATAATTAACACACCTGGTACATAAAAAGCGAACTATCATATTCTTTTCGCCTGTATTTTCTAGATCGTAGCAGGACACATTTGGGTCTGCAATACTAGCGTCCCAGTCACAGCCATGTCTGGCGCGCGCAAATAATGGCCGTGGTGCATTCGCAAGCGAGTACGACACGACGCAGACCCGACAACGACACCGACGGTCGGCCAACTCGTCGGCCAACCGTGTCTGCGGCCGATCAAGCTGTCACACTAGGCCGACGACGACACCAACAAGACCGAAAACCAGATGTATTCCCAGTGTGACAGGCTTTGAGGCCGCGGACACCGACAAAACCAGTCTGCCGACTGTCGGTGACAGAGTCTTTCCGAGATCGGCCGCCGAGCAAAAACTTTCTCGAAACGCAAAGCCGACTCTGTGCACCACGCCGACGGCGAATACCTTTCAGCACTAATATACGTAAAAAAGTAGAATCAACGCCTAATCCCTGACCAAAACGCGAGCGTGGGCCGCCAAAGTATACTCGGGGCTGCCGAATGCGCGTGGAATATCAACGGCAGTGAATTCAGGGCGCATATATTTGCGGCGCGCGCTGGGACCGTGAGCAAATCTTTTCGCGTTTTCAAACAGCACAGAATAGTGCAAAATGAACATAGTGCGTGAGAAAGAAATTATCAAACGAAGCGATTATTTTCCTGAAGCCAGCCTAGAGCTGCCGATCCTCCTGCGCACTTCGATCGTTGTGTTTACAGTCATAACGTCTAGTCGCTGCGTCGCTACTTCACAAGCCGATTTCAACGCTATGTTACGCATCACGCAATAAATTCTTGTTCCATAATTCAATGTGTTTCAAGAATTGTGCGCGCAAAAAGCGCAGAACTTGCGTTTACACTGTACAACAGAACCAACAGCAGTCGTGGTCCCGCGGCCAGCCCTGTGAAATCCGCCGAAAGTTTTATCTGTTACTGCACAACACGGCATGATTCAAACTAGCTGCAGTTTACTCTCAGCAAGCTGTACAGTCAGTTAAGCGGTAAACGCTCCTACTGCCTTCGCGACTTTCACACTGCAAGACAGCATATTAGCTATCTCAACCTCTCAAAGCACCGGTTAAGCCTAGCTTTTGTGGTGCAGTGGTTAGCGCAGCTGGCTATCAAACAAGTGGTCGTGAGTTCGATCCCAGGATAGATATTTTTTTCTTTTTTTTTTGTTTTTTTCAGCTTTTAATATACACTGTCTCTTATTCACCGTGGACAGCTTTTATTTTTTGAACACTGACGTTCTGATCCGGCAACCAGAGCCGTAAAATACTGGGCATTATTCAGTCTCGGCCCATAATCACGACTGTTGAGGCGCTTGTTTTGGTATGGTCGAATATATGAAATAGAATTAAAATTAAGCGTTCCTTCATTTAGTAGTTCCGAGAATAAACCAAGAAAAATAAGATGGAGAATAGCTACAGAAAGAAGAATTTAGTATGCTAGAAAAAAAAATAAAAGGATTAAGAAAAGGAACCTATAATGACACGAGGAGAGAGTGAGAATGAGAGGGCCTAGTCGGTGGGGAGGTTTCGCACGTTGTCTGGCTAGTGTGACATAGGAGTTGGGCGACCGTCGGCCGACAGCCGTCTTGCGAGCGACGCGCCGCCGACACCGACTGTCGGCCGACTGTTTCCGTCGGCGCAGTGTGACATAGATGCAGACATCAGGAAGACGCGCTGTTGGCAGGCCAAATCGGCGTCATGTCGTGCTAGAGTGACAGGCCCTTTAGAAGTACGCAACAAATGTTCGACTATGGCTGCTAGTGAGCACGGGATATTGCTTGAATCTGTAGCGTCACACGGAGTAAGGAATAAAACGTGCAAGAAAGCCTAGCACTCTTCTGCAAAGAACTTATACGTGAAAGAGTAGCGCCAGAACGAATAAAAAGTCCATATAGCATATAGGCGACGCATGCCCCATCCCCTCTTGTATTCTCCACGCCGTCGACATCTGTCGCCTAAACAAAGCATATTCAGATCTATTCGACCAGTGAGCAAAGAACACCCGCAATCTGCAGAGTACCTCTTGGCGTGTCGTCTTAGGCTGAAAGAAGGGGGCGGGGCTGGACGGCGCACCAGCGGGAAGTGCACGCCGGGCGATCACCGCGCTCTTGCCTCAGCGCACGCCACTTGCCGTCACCGTAGAGAAACGAGGGTTTAGACATCCCCCCCCCCCCCCCCCCCCCCCAGGAGTTTTCGAAGAAGAGTCTATGACAGTCTGCCATCGGGAGCATGGTGTTCGGGAGGCTACGCACTGACCGCAGCAAATACTCCTACGAACACGCATAGCGTTAAACAGTGCGACGTTACGGGAACGCGGACGCGACACTCGAACCACAAACCAAAAGCAATACTTATATATTTTTGTGAAGGTTAGGCTAAATTTGTTCTTTCTTGTGGGAAAGTACTCACCGCATTCGAGAAGGAAAAGAAAATCGAACTATATTATTGATTATTTTTAGTTTCTTACCAGCGTGTTAATTGGTGTGGTATGGTATGGTATGGCATGGTATGGGTATGGTATGGGGTATGGTATGCTATGTAATAAGGGAGTAATTACTCACTGGCATCCACCAATGCCAATGAGTAATTACTCCCTTATTACAAATCTACTCCACCTTGGGGGTTTCCCCTAAAATATTTGACCAATGGTATGGTATGGTATGTGCGCGTTACGACGTGGCTACGACGAACGCCAGAATGTAGGGCTCCGGATTAATTTTCACCATCTGAGGTTCCTTAAGTTTGATTGACATGGTGTGCACAGTAAACGGGCACCTTCTTTTGGCCTTCACCAAAATGCGGCCGCCGCGGCAAGGATCGAACCCGTGTCTTCGGCCCCAGCAGTGCAGCGCACTAACTACTGAGCCACCGCGGCACTGCAGGATTCGCGCGCGAGCGTGTCAATTGTTTTATTCATATTTCTATTCTTTTTTTCAAGGCAGTGAATAACCTCAACGTCGGCATGCGGTTTCACCGTTCTTGATTCGGACAGTTATTTTTACCATACGTAGGGGCGTGCTCAAGGGTGCATAAAAATACAAGGGGGAGGGGTTAGGCTTGGCGTTTGTCCTGTCCGCCTATATCTTTTCTTTTGAGCATCTGTACAGCTCAAATGACTCCCGTCTAAGTTGATAAATAACGATATAATAAGCAGTCGATTCCGCTTGAAGAATCCAACGTCTGATTTATTACAAGCAAAAAAATAAGCAAAATATATTAGTAAAAGAGAAAAAGGCGCACAGAAAAAAGGTAATAATAAAGTAATAGCTGCTGCGTTACTACCTTCTTACGGCCTCTTAAAAACGGGTAGTATTCACTGGAAACTTGATGCTCTGGTTAATTATAGCCCCTGCCTTCAAAATTCCCCATCTGTTGATACCGTGAATAGAAAATGTTTGATAGCATGCTTGACCACAATATTGAAGAATTGATAACTTCAGCACTATATTTGCTGCCGGTTTTGCACAGATTGAAATGTGGAGTAGCAAGTTGATGTGAATCGGGCTAAGTCATGCGTAAGAAGCAAAGAAAAACATCGATTTTTGTTCTTTCCTAAAGCCCATCAGAAATAAAGATACGATGAACTATTTGTGCCTGAAAAAATAGTACGCTTTAAGTATACATGGCTCCGTAATTGTCATGCGACTAAACATGCAATTTGCGCCATCATGCTCATGCTAACCCTTCCTGATTATGTGAATACCAATTGCACTTCCTTTGTATCTGTAGGTACTGTTACTACCTTCGTCGTAACTAATCCCCAGAAATTCTGGAAAAGCTCACGTTTTCAACCGGAAGCTGTTTTTGAATAAAAATTTTATCGCATAGCGTAAGATTGCACTTTGACAGTCATTATGAAACTACAATTACTTTGTATTATGCATTCTGTTATTCCCACCTAAGCTACTCCCTCTTTATCTGGGGCAATAAAACGGTATCGAATGTCCTAAAACCGCAAACATTGCCAAAGAAAATGTATCGCGCAATTGTAAACTGGTCGTATCGCCTACTAGACACATTTATACATTAGAATATTGTACCTGTCTAGAAAATATTTGACTACACATTTGCACGTTTTTATAAATCAATGATTAAAAGGGTGAATCGTTTTTTTTTTTTTCTGAATTGTTCCAATTAGATGCCGCCACTGATCATACGACATCAGATTGCAGAGTAGGTTTGCATTACCAAAGTGCAGAAATAACTATGGGTTTTGTATGTTGAGCTTTATGGTGCCAAAGTGCCTAAATACCTCATTCAGTGACCAAGTGAATATTATGTCTTTGTCTGCTATTTGAAAAAGCTTTATTGAGCAATCTATGCTACAGTGATGTCAAGTATTTGAACGTACTGTGCCACCCTGTGTTATAGCTTCAGGGTCTTTTGCGTTTATTATTGCTGCCGGTTATGGCTTAAGTTTCGGTCAACCTTGTTCTGTAAATGCACTTGTATTCATCTTTTTTTTTTTTTTTACCGGTCTTTGTTTTTACCTTGTGCCTACTGCTGACTAGTAGGGGTGGTGAGGGACCGTCAAGCGGTGTATAATTCACTGCTTTTTTTTTTCACCATCTCCAGTTTTCATGTAAAAACAGAAATAAAAGATTGATTGATTAATGAGATCATCCCTCCGGATTCTTCTACTTTTTTCTATATTTTCAAAACAGTACCCGATTGATTTTCGATGCGAGCACCGAGCAAACTTGAAGAGCAATAAGGCCCTATAAACAATTTCTTTAATTATATTTTTTAAATAGGAAATATTCTAAAATTTCATTAATATTATGGATACCAAATATTGGCATGCTAAAAACGAATGAATGAATGAATTTTCAAGTCACCTGAGAATCAACAGCCCTCGTTTTTTTTTTCTGCTTTTTTTTTCTTTTCCTCTTTACAATACAGGTACAGAGACTAACAGCTAGCGACCGCTGTTGAAACAATAATAGCAGGACCTCACAAATGTAATGCGGGGGGGGGGGGGGGGGGGGGGGCACGAGCAAAACTATATATTTTTTTTTCTACCTAAAGTTGCTACGTCACATCTGAAGGCTAGACCATTTTCCCGAATATGTTCTTAACAGCATCTTACAATATTCTAGTTGTATGGTTTTAACAGCGTCTTACAATATTCCACAGTTGTATCACATATATTGCGAAAAACTCGCCCCATTGTTTTTCTACGACAGACTGAAGTACTCTGCGCTAGCGCAGGTCAAACATTAAAAGAAAGATTATTGCTACGCGCCAGAAAGTAAGCCTTTTCCAGTCAGTATGGTCGTAACAGTATCTTACAATTTTGAGAGTTGTCCCCGTTATAAGAGTAAATGTTCCGAAAGCTGGACTTGTATATGTGACGCGCATTAACCGAACTCCGAATTAGTAACTTTGACTACTCCTTTTTAAGCGCGTATTGTGAACCCCGAACTCGTCGAGCAGGTGCCTATACCACACCCAACTACAAAAGGCACTTTCGCATATCACGGAAAGTGCGCTAGGATGCTGTGGCTAGGAGTAACTTGGCGAGAGTGAACCTCGTAAAACGTTCGTAAGAAATAGTAGCTATCAACGCATGACAGAAAGCGATATCTCGTGGTTTCGGGCGGACTTACAGCGAGATTTCGGTTATAAGACACGAAGCAAAAAAAAAAAAAAAAAGAATATGCTTTTATGTTAGTGCATGAAATAAGTTTCAAGTTTAAGAAATGGGGCAGGAAGATAGAATTCTTGAAGAACACTAGGCAATTAAATATTTGAATGCGCACCACTCGCAAAAAATAGGCGCATAACAGCAACACAGGTTTTTTTTTTTGTTTTTTTTTTACCCTTAATGAAAACGTTTTCATGAATTTTGCGAGACAGGAAACCACCGAGAACATGAAGTTCCGCCGCACCCCAATGTATCCCGTAAAACTAGCAGCCTAATCATACGAACGTGCCTGCGTAGCCAATAGAGGTAGCTTACATAACTCGGGGTCTAATGGTCCTCAGTTCGACTTCCATCTCACCCTCCCATCTCGAAGAAGTTACCCTAATTCGTAGCTGCTGCCAACTCAACCATGTAATGTGATCTCTTGACGTCACACAACCAGCTGACCAATCAGTGCCCCGAAATGCCACCTGCCAGCTACCACCTGCCGGGTGCATGCTCGTGATTTTCAGACCACAACTACAACGCCGACGTCGGATGTTCTGCAGGACGGGGCCTTTAACGCTGCCATGTTAAGAGGTCCTGACCACGCCACGAAAGAAGAAAACGACTAGCCGCTCTAGCGGTTTTGTAACACGTTGCAATTATTGGACAACAACAACAAAGGCTGCATCTCGTAGAACAAGGCCGAATGGTATAGGCCTGTTCGGTAGTTCATTTTCAAAGGGGACTAGCTACCAGTTCGGAAACAAAATATACGCAGACACACAAAATAACACTGCAGGACACATGCTGAAATAAGAAACGAACCCGTCCAGTAACAGCCACGCATGCGTCAAGTCAAATTATCGCGCGAGCGCAATCGCTTCATTGATGGTGTTCGCGATACAGTGCATTGCGAGTAGCATCGCTTAGCATCACCACCGTTCTCACCCCTCGAAAAGTTCTTCCGTGCGCCTTAGAAATTCGCAAGGAGTTCCTAGTTCTAAAGCGAAATCGAAAACTACGTGTTTTACAGACGCTGATTCTTTGCGCTGAAATGGGCTTTCGCTGCCTGACGCTAAAGATGAAACTTAATTCACTCCAAGTTCGCTTCATTGCCTCGCCTCCTCCCGAGCTTCGTAATCAACTGCTAAAAGCAAGCCCGCGAAACACTAAGCAGTCAGTCGTTATCATTTTGTCGAAATGCAGTCAGCTGCTCAAGCAAGAAGCCGATGTTAAAAGTTTGGAGCATAATAAATACTCATTCACTACAAGTGAAGGAAATTAACTGTAGGACTGGCGTATATATTTTTTTCTACGCCTTTAAGATGTTGACACACGCTGTCTGAAAGAGTGACAGATATGTCAAGTTAATTACCCTATATATGTCAAGTTGTCAAGATATGTCAAGTTAGGTATCCTATATCGAGCTGCACAGGTGTTGCGTAACGGTTGCATTAATTTATCGTTTGTAGGTAGCGAGCAAGTCGCCCTGTAATTTTTGGCCGAATAGAAGTATTATATTCCTACTACTACCACCATGGGCACTTGGTCTAAACACTTCTAAGGTAGACTGGACAAGAAGTGTTTAAGCCAAGCGCCCATGGTTTGAATTTTACAATGAGCGTACCCTACAGTTTGACACCATGTTATTCTTTAGTGGTTCACAGGTTTGCTACATGTTCCAACCTAGGTCCAAAAACAAAAATTGAATTTTAATTCGGCCCACTCCAAATTGGTAAAAAGAGGCATCATAAAAGCATGCCTTCTTGCTGCCCCAGATAAATCCGGTTCGCACAAGGTCCGTGAAAGTCGAAGTGCAGATAACTCGCATGACGTAGGCGGGTTTTCCTATGGAACTGGCTGAGACCCTGATAAAGAAGATAAAAAGTGATGAAAAGACAATGAAGGTTGAATCTTAATGAAACAGTCTGAATGTTCGCAGATGATTGCAAATTTATAAAGAAATGAAGTCACATGACGATCAGGTAAATTTAAAAAAGACAGTTGGTCAAATAGCAAAATTATGTCGAGGGTGACAAATACTGAATCTCAAGAAGTGCGTTGGTGCGTTGCACTGCGCTACGTTCACCAGCTCACGCACTGCTTAATAAAGGTGGTAGTGACGTCGTAGTCGCGCTAAGAGCACCGAACAAGGTCGGCAAACTCTGCAAGTTTGTGAATGATGCCACCAATAAAAAAGTACGTGCTTTGCCCCAAGAAATATAGGAACCCATATATGACCTGCAAGACCAACGTGGTGTACAGGATCCCGTTATCATGTGGGAAATCTTACGTTTACCAAACCGGCCGCTGTATTTAGCGTCAGGCTCATGGAGCACAAGAGGCTTGTAGACGCAGTATCAGGATTGGGACACTTGGCAGCGCATTGCAAACGGTGCAAACACGAGGAAAACATTTGCTCCCCCTGTTACAGGGCTGGGCAAGATACTTCAAAAAAATATCTTCGATACCGATACTCGATACCTTGAAAAAATGTATTTCCGATACCGATACAAGATACCGAACCGAAATCGATTTCCGATGCAGATACTCGGCACTGTATCTTCGATACTTCGATACATCTCTGAAATCCCAGTATGATAAAGGCGGTAATATTAGCGAAGCTGGAAAATTTTACCATGCTTTCTAGAACTTTCAGTGGTACCTATATCGCAGTCTTTGTTTCCATGAAAGGGCTTAGACGAATCCGAAAGGACGGATGTATTGAAGTTCCGCTGTCTGGGCAGCTGGCCTTCTCAAAATTTCACATTGAATTGAAGCCATGGTTACAAAGCTTCCACAAGCAGTCTAGCGAACAATTTTTTTAAGCTAGTGTTCTTCATACGAACCACTCTGTGAGCACTTGGCTACATTCAATTAAATCTGAAACTACTTCTTTTGCTGCTTTCCATTTCATATACTGCACGTTACTGACCCGATGGCCCTCTCCGATTTCTTTGCTATAAGGCTCCGTGCTGCGTGCGCTTGGGGAATTGAGCAAGTATTTTGATATTAGTGCGATAGCAGTCTTTTTAAGCTCGCATTCTGTGTTAAAAGGTAGAGGATAACAAAAATAAAATGGTGGAATGTTTTTATTAGCTCCGAAATAGCCCCGAGATGTGGGCGTTCTGTAAGTGGGGCAAATAAGAAAAGCCTGTATATATAATTCGACGAGCACGCCGCACTGTTACATTTGATGAAGGGGCCTCTTTACCAGAAGATAAGAGTGAAAAATAGCCGCGTCGACTCGAGGATCTTGAAGTATAGTGAATAAAGTCAAGATTCACTGGCGTCTCTTGAGAACTTAGTGTGGTTTAGATAAAAGAAAGAACTGTTATTTTTAAGAAAGAGTGGCTAATATGACGTCAATAAATTGAAATATTTCGAAAACATTTTAGCAGTTTATTGATTTATGAAACAAGGGTATCCTCACTGGTTTTATTCACGTTTCGCTGAAAGGTTTTTTGGCAAAAAAAAAAAATTGTTTGACCATAGATTTGTTCTTCCCGGCGCAGTGTTTGTTTCGAATCAAACGCTGTAATCTACAAGAACGGCGGTTAGCCGACTGCATCGTGGCCGACTGAGGCCTTAGACGCTCTTGTTCTAGCTGCCAAGCAAGGCCGACATACAAAGCTCAGGGGTCTGGAGAGCTAGGGTCGTGCATAAGCTGTGTTCGTCAGCACACTGAGCACGCTGCTTGACAAGAATCACATGCCTCAGAGACGGAAAAGGAGGCGGATTCCAAAGGGTGGGAGAGCAGCTAGGGATGAAGTGCGCGTGATCCCTACTCCCTGTTTATCTCCTTTGGTGTTTCTTTGTCGCTTTTATTCTTGGTTTCTGCGTGTCTGTTAATGGCTCAGCGGCTTCGTGGTACGCATTAGGTGCTCACAAGTAAACGACCTCATGAGCACCTACTTGCCATTAGCTGCTTCAGTTTTAAAGAAAGAGAATATGGATAGATGGAGGCTAAAAAGACAGGGCGTTTGAAGGAAACTTCGAGTAGGAGGGAAATCAGAATGCACTGCAAGCAAAGATGCCTCCCGGCTTGTACTATAGTGCCTGAGCAGGCGCCGTCAACCAAATGTCTGATACACAGTGGCTTCAATATTTTGCGGAGTATCGAGTATCGTTAAAATACACGATATACCAAAAAATGTATTTTCGATACCGATACTCCGATACTTTCCTTTTAAGCACTCGATACCTGATACCAATACACAAAATGTATTTAAAGATAGTATTGCAGATACATGCATCTTCGATACTGCCAATGACTGCCCCTGTATCAGCTGACGCTTGTTATCTCTGTAAACGCGGATCAAAAAGAGCGTGAGATACTTGAAGCTTTCCTTATACACGTGGAGATGCAGTCATACGTCAGTAAGCCAAACGTTTTTTTTTTTTTTTTATTGACAAAAAGGGAAGTGAAGTTTTTGGACAGGAGGGTGCCGTGGAACCTGCGGTTTAACTTTTGCCACCTTTGAAGCACGAGCGTGTTTGCCTACATAAACACGTAATTATTTGTCAATAAACTCTGTTGATGTATAGCGCTTGTAGTGTCTGTGTTCTCCCTTCGTCCCTGTGATATGCGCTATAGAACTATGTTGAATCTAAACGCCAACTCGCCCAGCTTTCCGCGTTAAATGCGACAGTAAGATGTATTTATAGCATCTCCAGATTTATGAACAGGAACAACTTGATTGTCCAGTCTCTCGGCTCTTCTGTGTTTTCAAGGGACTCAGGAACATATATTTTAAAACCCACTCCTCACATCTCTTGAGGAATAGATTATGTATATTATCTGGTCCGCTAGATTTCTTTTCATCACGATTGGGAAATAGAACGAACACTCCTGATTCACTTAATGTTCGTCTAATTCTAGCCTACGCGACTCTATTTGTGATTCTAGGTGAGGCATATATTTGTCGTAAAGCGTGAAAACAGTTTGAAAATACTTGGTAAATTCATCAGTCTTCTTTAATGCCTCGTTCAGTGGCACATGTCCTTCTTTGTGTTTTCTAGAGTTAAGCTAGGTATCTCCAAAATTTTGGGGCAGCGGTTTTGATGGATTTACTGAGAGTAGTGTTTGTATATTTATGTTTTGCAGTTTTAACTGCTTGATTTAGATCATGTGGGATATCGCGAATCTATTCACTGTGCGTTACCAGCGATTTGGATCGTTTCAGTTGGATCGTAGTCGTGATAGTTTGCTCTTCATATGTGTGATGTCCTCAGTTTACCAAGGATTGAGCTTTTTTACAGTTTTTACTTGTTTTGGAACACAAAATGATAGGCAGTGTTACACTCCACTTTGAGCTTAAATGTCAGCCATAGATCATCATCTGACACCAATGGATGAGCATAGATGGCAGCAAAGTCTGAATAGAAGAAATCAGACATCAATAATACCAACACCATCAGCATTTTTCCAATAATAAAATCGTATTTCTTTTTTTTTTTGGCATAAGCTAAAGCAGTCATCGAAAACGAACGAATGGTGGCTTTGTGGTCTGATATTCCATCATGTATTGCGCATGAAAGTGCACCCTGCGCTAAACTATTATTTATAAATGTTAAGTGAGTGATACTGTCTCGCCGCTGTAACACGAGTGGGTTCCCGCACAATTTGTTTAAGGCCGAAGACAAATGCAACGTCAAGAACTGCATCGGCACTAGTTTGATAAATGGGTTCCGTGCTGAGAGATTCCCACGCTATACCGGGAAGATTAAAAGCTGCGGTAAGAATTATTTTCTTACATTGATTAAAATGACGTTGCATGTAATTTGATAAAGAGAGCAAGACATCTACGCTGCTGCTTGGTGGTCGATACATAGTGCGAATATAAATCAGAATATCATTACGTAAATCGTGCACCAAATCGCCTCTGCGCTTTCGACGTCTGGTAAGGGCATAGTATACATGCCGTTCCCAATTAAACTCACGACACCACCACCACGAGAATGCCTATCTTTGCGCAAAGTAAGATAACCTGGTGGAAAGATATTGTTAGATACGTGCGAAGACAGCCACGTTTCAGTGATGGTTACTACATCTGGACAGTATTCAAGAAGGAACGCTTCAAGGGGGCTCCACTAATTTATTTACTGTATTCATAGCGTTGGCTATGACTATTCGACTGGGTGGGTCCTTTCGTGGTCGCTGTCGTGGGCGAGCGTTTTTCTTTTTTTTCTTTCTAAAGCCGCTCAATATACAGCAGACACGGCATACTGATTCGCTCAATTTATTTAGCACCTTACTTCGCAAGGATAAATTAATTTAAGTACTCCATTCTCCCTCGAACTATATCAGACTGGAACAATCTGCCCAACAACTGCATTCAGTCTTTGAGTATGACAGAAGCACATTCTGAACTGCATATAACAGCCATATCACGTTTTGCTTTTATTATTTAGCTTTTATTCAATGCTTGTACCTTAACCCATTGCATTTTTTTTTTTTTTTTTTACAATTCCTTCTGCGTGTTTCAACGGCGCTTCCAGAGGAACGGCTTTTCCATTTATGCAATATGCTTGCTATAAACGTTTTTTTTTTTTTTTTTTTCTACCATGTGCTCCCCTCCTGCTTGGGCTGAGGCCTGCAGTATTCTGCAGATAAAAATAAACCAAAAATAAATGTTTTGCGATAGTAATGAATTAATGAATTGGCATTACTTCTAGAGCACACAGAGTTCAAAAGCAGCCACTAACACTCAGACGAGGAGATAATAAGAGACTAAACCTGGCCGCACTGCGACACGACCTATTTTCATTTGCCAAAAACTGGTGAAAGCGAGTGATAGAAGGTTTTCATCGCCATCTCATCCATGGTTCCCGTTACCTTTTCTGGGATATTGCCCACCCACAGCCCTCCTCTCCCACCGCTAGGAGACGAAGGGATTGACAGGAAACATTTAAAAATTCTTCCCCAATCCGTGAGTAAACGCAGGTCGCCTCACAAGACCGGGACCTCGCGGTGCGAAGGGAAATTCCCGTTTTTGCAGCACGACAAGGTTCTCCTGAAGCAAAATGAAGCCGCATTAGGCGGGGGCCCAGTCTCCTAGCTACCATTTTCTCGCTTGGCGTGTCCGACGTGTCACTCAAATTACCATTATTTGTTGTTCCATGCGTGAAGCTGGTTAGAAAATGGGCCCTTTTCCTCTGCTGTTAATGAAACCCTGAGCTACAGCCCCTTTAGCCCCCGTATTTTATTCTATAGGGCGCAGCGCAAATGCTAAAAGCGTCTAGATTCTGAGTCTTCTTATGTTAGATCGGAAATAATTCTTTTAAATTTTGCTAGCAAGAAAATGTAGAGACCGTAAATTAAATTGGTTACTGGTAAATATTTAAGTACAAATCTAGCGAACTGTATAAGGAGACACATGGGCACTAAAAGTCAGTTTCATGAAGATTCATAAGCTGGTTAGGATACCCTTAATAAATCAGCTGCCATTTTGGCGGACAATGGCGCCAAATTTGTGAGCACTGTTGTATGAAACAGTTTTTTGTTGTAACGTGTTGTTCGCCAGCGTTCGGTGAGATGCTAGCAGCCATCCTGACAGTTCTCGAGATGCACTGCGGTACTTTCTCCTCCCTGGTCTTGTCCAGCGAACCTACTGCGTAACACCTGTCGTCAGAAATGCCACTGTTGTGGCGTGAATAAGAAATTGAAGCTTCGCGGCTAAAAAAAAAGCCCCTTTGCGCGGTGAAGAAATACGGAGCTTAGTGCGCTTAGTGTGAGAAGACACAACTATTGGACGAAGAGGGGGGTAGGAGGGCGGGGCATTCTCCTGCGCCCCCATCCTCATGACCTCCACATTTATTCCTGTCTTTTTTGCCTTACTTCACGTAGAGGCCACGGTGCGAAGCCAGCGCTATAGCTTTTAATTAGCGGGCGAGGACAGCCCAGTACCCCTCGTGCTGGGAGTGCGAGGCCTTCAGTAAAACAGAACCAAATGAAATAATTGTATTGATCTTGTAATTTTAATGGATCAACTCGAATTTGAAACATTGGAGCATCAACACAAAGCGTGAAGAATGAGGCATTAACTCGGCACACAATGACCGTGGTGCAACGGCGACTATCAATCATTCCTTCCTAAATGAAAACAGACATCGGGAGTACGCCGAGCCTATGGCATCAGCCAGAGCGGATAGCGAGCAAAAATTATTAAGAAGCAGAACACTGTTCGCAGCATAGGAACAAATTAATAACCTGTGAATAATCAGCTTCGTCCTCATTTATGCTCGATCCTAAACGCCCTCTTTCGCCTACAGTTATAAATTGACGTTCAAAAAAAAAAAAAAAAATGTTACCGCGGCAAGTATGATGCACATGTTCAGTGTAGTTTCCGTCGATGGTGGCGGCACCTCAGCAGGGATAAGAGCGGGTATCCCTTATTTGTTCCCTTGTCGGGCGAGTACACTGTGAGCAACTGAAATCATCGTTTTCGTTCCAAACAGCTAGCTCAATGCGGCAACTATTTGTAGGTCAACTTCAGGACGGTATGCATATGCCCGAGGATGACTCTTGTAGCTCGGCACCCAAGAATTTGTGCATAATTTCCACCGCACGCTTCGTCATCTTCGCATTCGTAGCAATATATGGTATAAGTGCCCGGCTGCTGCGCCCTATGGCGCGGATTCGATCTCGGGCGCGGCGTGATAGAAGCAAACTGCAAAAATGTTCATGTACTGGAATTATGAAGCGCTTTGAAGAACCCCAGAAGATTTAAAAATGTTTGGGGCCGTCAGCTGTGGTACACTTACAACCCTTTAGTATTAGTGTAGCCTAATAAACATTGATTAAATATTAATAATCGTGTAACTAATATCATAGCTTGATATTCAAATGGTTCATTGTTCTTCCATCGGTCGACAAACGAGAAACTCGAATTGCCAATAATTTTCAAAACTAAATATAAAAGAACACTATAATGACAATAGGGTACATCAGCCTAAAGATTTTCTACCCATTCTCAATGCATATCGATGTGACGAATTTGACACTTGAGAAAGAAATAACTATTTAATGCAATACTGACTATCTCCATTTGCATACGCAGTCTAGAAGGCCTATAGCGTTTCGTCTGCGTGGATATTTGCATTTAGCACAAAAACTTTTGCGCCTTTGTACCCATGACTTTCGCTCCCACGATTAACTGCAGGAAGGAGACGCGAGAGACATGAAGGTGCTGTGTTTGAGTCCTTAACGTTCTCCCACATTCCTCTCCTCCCAGCGTTCGGGCCACGTGCACCACACTGCTGGCGCAAGCGGAATTTAAGTTGAACCCGCCCCCAAACAGTTATGATGAGGCCTTGGCATGGACTCCGAGCATGCAGGGACGTTCCTTACTCGCGTGTTGGGCGAATTTCGTGTTTGTAAACGTAAAAAGGGCGGCTTAGACCAGATGCCTTATAGCGGTAAATTTTTTGTGTGCAGTTCCGCAAAACAAACTTGGGCGATGCTCTGTAAAACAAACTAGAGTGATCTGGCCGCCCGATGATAACCAGCATACGAGGCAGGCGAGGCAAGCGAGGCAGCTGAGGGTCGCGGTAAATCTGGAATAGCTCTTTCGTTCGAGCGCCCCTTGATGGTCGAAGATAAAAACGTGCATAAACATTGGGCAGGGGAACGACCCTGCCATTGAGCTAGCTGTAAACAGGTGATTCTTGTGTTTTAATGTACGGCTACAAATCCCGAACACGTGCATTAACGCGGAGAAAGAGGCAAAAAAAAAAAAAGGATGAAAGCTTACTTAGCTCTTCTATAGGGAGAGGGGCTACGGTGAAACTAAGCTCCAGTTCTGCATACAATGCCTTGAATGCCCATGCGCCGACAGCCTATAATGTATATAAGTATAACAAGTAAACCCATGGTCTTTTTTTCTGCTGTTACATGAGCAGCACTGTCACAAGAGAGGCTATCTTTCGTACGAGGAAGAAAGAAAACATTCCTGATTGTTGATTGTAAGTTTATATTGACTTGAAAGAGACCAGTAAACCACTTTCTTCCCGTAAATCTGCGGCTAGTATTCGCACTGCATCTATCAAACAACGCTTTCCATTAAACCAGCTTTCTTCGACCTCAATGTTAATTGTGGAACAACTGCGGGATATTGTATAAGGTAATGTTACGCGCATGTTGATGGAAATTGTCTAAGCTTCCGATGCACAGCAATTATCTGGCGTTTAATCTTGTCCTGAGAAAACAGATGAGATGCGTTTTTGACAATAAGTAGCAGAGCACTGCAAACGTCCCAATGGAGGATCTGTGGATGTGCTGATTGTTATAAGACAGTCTTTTTTTTTAGGACTGCTGCAGCTGAGGCTCTAAGGGAGCACTTCAGGTGAGGCTCAAAGGAAGTACCTTTGCAAGACAAACAGAACCACCTTTGCAGGCTGCGAGGTTCTAAACTGGGTTTGGGCCCACTGCGGAGGAGGGGCGCGCAGCGGGGTTTATGGAGCTTCTCCCAAACGCACACCCCTGGAAAAGCCGAGCGCCAGGCCGGGGGACGCTAGTACCCATTTTTACCGGTGGGTGTCCGGCGGTGGGTTTCGAACTAACCACCTCCCGCAGCCGAGACAGGCGCTCTAACCACTAGTCTTACGATTTGCGGAAAAAAAAAAAAAAAAACCCTCCTCTATTAAAAAGGTTTATGTCCAAAATTTTTGGGTATGGTCCAGACCTTGAAGAATCATAGTGGCGCGATGACTGGGATAAAAAAAAAAAATAGAAGGTCTCCTAGATGTCTCAATTCAGAGGAGAATGGTGGCGCAGTGGTTAGGGCGCTCGACTACTGCTCCCAAGGACGCGGGATCGAATACCGGCCTCGGCGGCCGCTTTTCGTTGGAGGCGAAAAGCAAGGCGCCGGTGTGCTGTGCGATGTCAGTGCACGTTAAAGAACCCCAGGTGGTCGAAATTTCTGGAGTCCTCCACTACGGCGTCTCTCATAACCTGAGTCGCTTTGGGGCGTTAAACCCCACAAACCAACCAACCAACCTTGCTCTCCTATCATTCGCCTCTCATCGTTTGCCTGTTATCGGCGTTCGTTGCAGTGCTACATATAAATATATATTGGTTTACAGGAAAGGAAAGGCGTAGTATCGGTCACACGTTCTCCGGCAAGTGTGTTTGGATGGTACACCATCGCATCTGTCGCTTGGCGCGCCTTGGAGCGCGTTCAAGTGTGGGATTGCAGATGGCAGGAACGCTAGACAAGGAGAATACATCTTGCGAAAGCTCGTGCAGATTCAACGCCTTCTAATAGAAGGCGTTGACAGACCTCGCGCACAAATCTCGTACACGGGATTTTATTCCATGAAGGCTTTTGCCTTAAAATCGCGAAAAAAATTATTGCGTTGTGCAAGAAATGTATATCAGGCATAACATTACGTGAGTTTAGAATGCAATACTGCATGATCTGAAGGGCGTGGATTACGCTCATTTCAAGGAAAGTTTGGCGGTGCATGTCAGTAATAGTTAGTGGGCATTTGATTTAGCTTCATTAGTTAAAGTTGGCTTTGACGGTACTGTTAACTGTGTTCGCTGAATAGTAGAATAATATAGTATTATTTTGGCACACGCGCGCAGCAAATGCTACTGGTTGTTTACAAGGCAAAACGAGGTGGAGAATTTTGGTACACGTAGTCAAAAGAAACTCAACGAAGGTTGAGGGGAAGCCTCAGTCCGCAGGCTAGAGAAGTCTCAGCTGAGGCCGTATCAACCCTCGTTCAGTTTCTTTTGGCTTGGTTGTTTCCACGTCACTTTTCACCTATTAGTACCGCCGGTTTGTCCACCCATTCTGGTTATTACCGAGGAAGCTGCGTCTCTTTCATTTATCGCTCGCTTTAAATAAAGCCGAAAGGACCATTGCCAAAGGTTTTCAAGGTTTCTTTTCTTTTGTTCTTCTGAAAAACTTTTTTCCCATCACGTAATAAAGCAGAGCCAAGAAGACAAAGTTGTTGAGCGCCTTTTGTGTATTTAGCAACATGGCCCTGCAGTCTTTAGCTCTTCTTACGCGCAACTCATGCAGACACAAATGCCTTTGTTCAAGAGCGCTTGCAATTCCCGGGCTTTTGTTGCTCAGCGCTTTTGCGATGCCTGCCTGCCACACTCCTTATAGCCGAGCTGCCAGACTCGACGGTTAAGTGGCTCGTTGAAAGCCCCGACTTGTAATCCCTCCTTCGAGGGTCTGTCTCTTCGGGTACGTCGTTTGGGGAAAATGCCCAGCAGCGCTGCTGTCGTGTGCCGGCGTTGTTCCCCTTGAGCCCGAACCCACCCTCAACCCTCATGGCTGCTGCGCACACCGGGGTGGCGGCGGTCAGGCCCAGTTGACCTCCGAGGAAGTTTCAATTAAGTGGAGAAATTGAACGGGGAAAAGGGAAGACCAGATAGAGCGGATCCTTGGGACGCCGCTCTAGAGGAAGGCCCGCGAGGAGAGGGACACGTCCGGGGGATATCGGCGCGATCCCCGTTGGCGGACCGGCGCATCTCCTGCCCAGCGGGGCCAGTAAATCAAGAATGGCCGAGGTTTGTAAAAGCCAAGCAAAGAGGAGCGCTGTAACGAACGATGGATCAAAGAGATTGAATTTATGGCGCCTTTGTGGAGATTGCCCACATCGATCCCTACACAGCCTCTGCTATAAACTGAATAGCATCGCTTCGGCGGCGGAGGTTTCATCTTTTCGGCCGTCGAGTAGAGGCGGCGTGCGATAGGACCCCAACGCCGCTGAAAAATGAAATCAATCTCCGTTTCTTGCCTGCCGGAACAAGGTAGGGCTCCTCCTCATAGCAAGCTGCGGCGCCTCTTCTTTTTCTTACTTCACGCACTGTCCCCCTCCCTTCCCCGGCACACACAAGCACATGCGCGGCGCCTCCCCCGCATCGCAAACACACTATAACAGCCGCCATGACGGCGCTAGAGCTGACCGTATCTTCGGCGCCGGCCGCGCTGAAAGGAACCGGCGCAAACCTTGTTTACCACGAGAATGAAAGCAAAAGAAGCGAGCTCGGTGGCGACAGCGAGGTCACAAAAGCGAGACACCTCGCGAACGCGCCGAGTCTCATCGGCCTCATGCACAGTCCAATGGGGTCGTGTAAAATTTGCACCGTCCTTGTCACTTTTGTGTGTGCACGTGGAATCCTATTATACTTCATGAACGTTAATGTTGACACGCAAACGCGCGTGTGCACACAGAAATATATATATATATATATATATATATATATATATATATATATATATATATATATATATATATATATATATATATATATATATATATATATATATATATATATATATATATATAAACACCCGATACGGAATATGCTCAGAGTGCCGCAGAAGAGGCGTGAATGTTGCACCGGACAGCGTGGCGCAAGAGATCGCACCACGTTATAAATAACCACATTAAACGAGATTTTATGTGCCCCGTAGCGCTGGAGGTAGAGCAGTAGCTGCTGTTAAATGCCTTATGTTTGTTTGCGTTTGACCATAGCCCTCTTGCAGATCATATAGCTGTGCAGCGAGAATGCAGTGCACGCGGCGTGTAATGCATGCAAGCACCTCAGCTCCCTGGACGATGGCCGCACTCGCTGCACTTTGCGCTGTGGCAAGCTCGGCACTCGTTGCTTTTCTGTCGATGTCAAGGACTACGCTGGTGAAACGATTGCAGGCAACGGGCATTCGATGGGAGCAGCCGAGATCTCTTAGTCATCGCCACTCAGCAAGCGTGGGTGAGATTATTGCAAGATCGCTCCGGAATCGCCGGCGTAGCAGACTAGGTAGCATATAGAGCAATACCGAAGGCATCGCAAGAGAAAGCGTGCGCATAACTATATGTTTCGCTAGCACTGCATGTATAGAGGGCTGAATTCCGAGTGTCTGTATTTTGAGAACATTTCAAATGGAGGCGAGCTTCCTTGAAGCACAACACATAAGGCGTGAAGGACGCGGCGATGTCTCAGAGATCACAGCGAAATACACGTCTGCGTTGACCATCGTGCCACTGTACAAGGCCACTTGCACGAAACAAGGCCACTTGTTTTTTTTTTTTTTTTTTTTTTTTTTTTTTTTTTTTTTTTCTTTTTTTTTTCTGCCACGAGCCAGCCAAGCATGAATTTGGGCGTTTCAGCAGGTACACAACGGTCATCACGGCAACTGGCCGACATTGAGAGAACAGCGGTAAATGAAGGGAGCAATTACTAACTAACATCTGTATCAGATTAAATGAAATATTCTATGAGAGCAAACAGTTCCAGTTTAATTAGGCCAGTTAATACCAGTTGTAGAAAATTTCCTTAAACCGTTTTAGCCACCCAAGATATTTTCACCTTGAAAAATATGGGTGATATTTCTTTACAACGAGCTAGCTGCAGTGATCTAGCGGTAAAATAACCATGCTCTTTTAAGTGGACGAAAATCAAGTCGCTCGTGTGCTGTGCGACGTCAGTGCACGTTAAAGAACACTACGTGGTCTAACTTTCCAGAGCCCTCCACTGCGACGTCCATCATAGCCTGCGTAGCTTTCGGACATTGAACCCCATAAAGCAAAGCAATAAAGCAAGGCGAGATAAACCATTCCGGCATAGAGGGAAATTCCGTAAAGCTATTTTTGTTTTAGTAATTTTCCAGCGCACCTTAAGCTTTCCGGTGATTCACGTACTACATTTATACAAAACATAGGGGGCTAAATAGCAAATTTTATGCAGAAACAGCTTGTGCAGCAGACTGCCTTCCTCGTGTGTCGTGGTTCCATGAAATTAGCATCTATTTGTTTTCGAATGGGGAGAAACCACGGCAGGCACAACAGAGCTGTGAGGGCTGACGAAGAGCGATGTAGAGGTTTTGAACGACATTTTACTTTTAAAATGTTGGTATTATTGTAGGGAGCTTCTTGAGAAGTCAGGGAGTCATTTTTGCAACGCAGCCGAGTGGTAGGCGGATGGGTGTCTTTATTTGCTTGGTTTGATTTGCGGGGTTTAACGTCTTAAGGCGACACAGAGTATGAGAGACGCCGTAGTGGAGGGCTCCGGAAATTTCTATCATCTGGGGTTCTTTAACGTGCACTAATATCACACAGCACACGGGCTTTCGCACCATCAAAAAATGCTGAGCAGCCTATTCTTAATCTACATCTGAAGAGCTAACCTAAATCGATATAGCAATGCAAGATGAATTTATAGAATTCGTTCCCCGGTAACTGCGAAACGCTATCCTGCGTGATGTAACGTTTGCCGCCAGAAGAGCACTATCGAGTGACTGCTGTCGAATCGAGTTTCTGGTAAAACGTTGCGTGATCATGCCTGCAAGTCAACAACGCGGCGATTTGTGTTTAAATTCGGCGGCCTTTGCAAACTAAGAAAGAAAAAATATCCGCGCCATAATCGGACTGCTGCCGCTGCAGCGCGCCTGGCGGCGAGCTTCACCTACAGCAGATGCGTTCCTCTCCGCGAGCGGCGCCCCTGTCGGTGCCAGAGTTCCGTTTGCTCGTTGCCTACAACCGCTGCTATGAGCAGTGTCCATACCACAATTTTTACAATTTTCTCTGAACGCGACAGCTTTTAAATTGCAGCCAAATATATGAACTTTATCTTATTTGCGCAGGCTACCGACCCCTGCCGGACATTATGCTCATAGTGTTAGCACTGTTCAGGCTGAGATAAAGCGAAAGTACTTTATTTTCGGATAAAGTTTCTTAGGCCTACTTTTTCTCTTATTTTTCAGCGTGTCCAATGCAAGCACTCCTGCGATGCATGCACTGTGCACAATGCATACTCTTGCCATGTCTCCGTCTTGTGCACCGGCAATACCGGTGGGTCGATCCGACGCAAGCGCGTAGTATTAAACTCTATTTCCCCTTATCATAACACTACATATCAAAAACATTTCTTTACATTCACCTGTATTGTAACTTTCTATTTGCACTTTCTGAAGGCTCGCCGGGAATCTTCAACGCCTCTCGCTGAAGGTTCTTCCCCGAGATCTACTTAGAAGCGCTGCACAGCGCCGTAACCGTCAAGGAAAGTTCGAATAAAACCACTTCAACACAAGAGTGGCATACGGTGCACGCACGCCGATTTTTTTTATCTCCGTTCCTTTCCCCGGCCCACTTTCCCCATCGCCCTTCACCTTCCGTGGTATCCACCCTCAGGCAGCGCATTCCTCCTCCGTCCACGGTAGTCGCTGCCATCCTCTGGGCTCTTCCCGTGGCAGCCACCTTCAGGCCTTTCCTCTTCATGTGGAGAGAAAGATTCATTCTTTCCACCTTGCCACCTGCCAATCGTGGTAGGTGTTTATCCGAGATTTCACAAACACACCGCCGATGGGCACTTTTTTCCGACCTGTGACCTGTAATCATGACGTATTTTCACGGAGCCAGGATAGCTGTATCCAGACAGAGCTTCAAAAGGGTATTTTCTTGGTACAAGGCAGGTTCAAGGACCCATACCTGTGGTCTGTAATGAGAACGCATTAATAAGAACGATAAAGCGGCACCACGAGCGCGGCTGAAGTATTGGGACGGTGGTTGGCATCCAGCACTTAAGAAGGCGACTGCTTGAAGACGTGCTATGAACGTGCAACGAAAATGCAAGTCGGAGTCGCTCTCCAGACATACCTATAGGTTCAGGTAGAGGGAGAAATGGGCCGGAAAATGTCGAAGAAGAAGGATGTCGGGAAGCCGGTATGTTCAACGCCAACGACATCGTCTTGAAAGGTATTATAGGCACTGGTGTAGCCAAAGCATCTGCCTCTGTATGCAGATGAACCAGACGGGGCATAAGCATATTACCAGTTTGAAAGGTGAAAATGACGACGACGGTGGTGGATGACGACGATATGTGGTGTTTAACGTCCAGGAGCTGCAACTGGGCTGTGAGAGGTGCCGTAATTCGGGGCTCCGAGTTGTTTTAGACTAAGTGAGAGGTTTTTATTTTTCACTGAATTCGCGCAGCACATAGTTTTTGCACAGCGTTACAGCACGAAATAATCGCTTGACGCGAGCATCGAATGTACAGATGGCTCCGTCAGGCCGGGCGTGAGCGATCGTGGTCACTCAAGACCATTTGCGCGTGCGCTGTTGGCGGCTGCCAGTAGCGGTATATAATATCGCTATGCATCCCCTCCCAATTTCCTGCGTCGGTAGTATAATGTCTAAAGTGACGTCGGTAAATTCATTAGCGGCCAGAGCTTCCCACAATCAATGGGATAACCTTCCGAACAGTGCCTGATCATCTTTTTCAGAATTTTATGCTTAACTGCCGTGATATCGAAGTGGAGATGGACAGTGGGCATATTCAAATACATGCCATCTACCTACATTAAGGCTACGTTTGTTTGCATAGGAGTTTACAAACGTTCGCTACAAACCTGGTCGTGATAAGTACACCTCATGTCTTTGTAACGAAGTCTAAGTCTCTCTTTTTTCTGTTTGTCCGTTTCCCGAAAACTGACCGGCGAACATTTCCGTTGTGGAGTGCAACAACGCCTGCCCACGTGTTCCTGCTCAGCAGCTGCGGGTAAGGAAACGAATGCGGATGATTTAGGTGCTGGCGTTCGATTCGTTCCTGACACGTTGCACGCCCTCTGCGGAGCATGATGAAGCGACCCGCAGCAAGCGTGCACCGCATGCAATCTCGCGACACGATGCAGCGCGGCGCCGCTGACAGCTGGCCTGATGAAGATTCACCTGCGCCCAGAGGAGAGCGCGGCCTGCCGTCGATGCATCGTTTCCGGGCGCGGATTGGGCAGTGCGGGTCTTTCTTCCGGGCGCAGAGAACGCGGGGGCCCAAACCCCGGCCAGCGGCTAATTAGGCGCGCTGATTACCCGCGCAGCAGGTTTATCCCGGAGTTTCGTCACTGAACGGAGTTGTGGAATCCACTAATTCTGGCTACCTTCAGCGTACTCCCCGTTTCGCTCAGACGCCGCGACCCGTACACCGTGCACCCGCTCTGCGGAGAAATGCGAGTCACAACGCTCCGACCTCGACTGTTGATGAGGGGCGCCGCTGGGCTTTGTTTGGCCGTCCGCGGGCGGGCGCTCTCCTCTCAGTTGGCGCATCTCCTGCTAGGCTTTGTTTGCATCCGAAGAGTTCGCTGTGTAAGAGTTTCATCGAACGCGAAGCATGCGCATTGGATGAGCGTCTTTTTTAGCAGACAGAACTCTTCCTTACTATTTTTTACACAGAAATAGATACGACGAATAAGCACTACAACGGACTTTACCGTTCAGGAGAAATCTCGTCCAGCAGAGGTGACACACCAAGAGTGGTTTGGCTGCGAAATTTTAAGGCGAACGCCTTTAATGGCTCATAATGTCGGCATTCGTTCGTCCAGTCACTATATAGCTTACAATGAAATGACGTCATCAGAAATATAAAAATATCTTCAGCGGGAAACGAACCACCATCCCTTGGATCCCCTGCCGAGCGCTTAAACCAACTGCGCCACGCCAGGGGTCGTGAAATTCGCATCATAATTCGCCTTGTCTACCATGAAGATGATAGTAGCGATGGCAATGACGCTGCAATTAGTGATAATGACAATGATGACATTAGTAATGATAATGACGGTGCATTCAGTAGATAATGATAAGAGCAAACATGATACACCGTGTGCACCAACAATGCTTAGGCTTTCGCATTTCTGCAGTGCAGATTCCACAGTGCTCTCGGAATTGCAGAAAACACCATACCGTGCGATGATAGCTCCGATGAGTCCGTAAACAATGGCATTACCGCGCTGCTTAATTAAGTCACTTATTTTCTCCCATAATCATGCAGCAAGCAAGCTGCAGGGTAGAAGGAAAGGTTAAATATTAATGTTTGCATGAGGTCAGTGCAAAAAAGCAAACAGCAAGGGCAAGAAATACAACTTGTAAAGAGATACATATGAAAGGATCGAAGAGTAATAAGGGAGTAATTACTCCCTTATCACGAAAAGCTTTAGGGCATGTTTTTTTTGTGTGCATACGTGCGTGCGTGCGTGCGTGCGCGCGTGTGTGTGTGTGTGTGTGTGTGTGTGTGTGTGTGTGTGTGTGTGTGTGTGTGTGTGTGTGTGTGTGTGTGTGTGTGTGTGTGTGTGTGTGTGTGTGTGTGTGTGTGTGTGTGTGTGTGTGTGTGTGTGTGTGTGTGTGTGTGTGTGTGTGTGTGTGTTCATCGCATCGACAGAAAATTTGTGGCGTAATTATTTTTAAAGAGGAAGATAATTTATTAGAAAGTAGAAGAAAATACAACCACGTACTGTACTAAAGTGGAACCCGAACCCATGACTTCTGCATGTCGCGTACGGTGCGTTACTAAGCGAGTTACGGCGGTGGCTGTCCAACAGCCACCTATACCTCTGGACGCATTTATGTTGCCTGCAGGCTAACACTGACAGCGTTCGCTGGCGCCTCCCTTGACCATAATGGTGGCCATGGAAAGTCCTGCAATACCGCGAATGCAACGAGGAACTTGACCTAAGGGCGATCATATGAAGCTGGTGAACACTCTCGCGATTAGGCCATAGGCAACATCGATACACTTTAATACATTTTGTTTGAGACATCCTTGAATTCTATCACATCACATCATGAATATTATAACTTCCTATCGGGTGGCAGCGCTGCAACCAGTCTTCAAAATACTGTCTGTAACTGAGATACGTCCCAAGCGAGCATCTGTGATCGAATTCCTTTCGGCGGAAAATAAAGAGGCTGGACAACCTGAACCGTAACTCAGTTTGTGGGCTTAGCCATGTTCTCGATCGATTCTGCTGACAGTTGTGAGTGCCTTTTCTTCATCGTTCTAATGGGTTATCCCGCAGGTACACAATGATTACACGACCGATTTCCAACTTACTAACACTGCATCAAAAGAAAAGCAGTCGCCTTGCCATGATTTCAATGACAGTTGGCATCGTTCGTATGTACATAGTAACAAGCCCCATCTCCTTGCCATTGTCCGCTTAATAGGCTAACTATAGAGAGAGAAAAAATACGAGCAAAAATGGCATCCGAATAAGCCATTATACATTATTGCCAACAAACACTCGCGATCGCTAGCAGGTTGCGGTAATCGATCATGTTGTTTTATCCTGTGTCAAAGTAAATTACCCTTTGAATACATTAGTTCAAAATTTAACAGTCCCCATTTTCCATCCCAGCAGCACCAACACGACAAGAATAACAAGCAGTAAATTTAGTTTGAAACTTAAGCTATGCATCCCATTCCGTATGTATGGTTCTGTACAAAAAACTATTAAAGTGGAACGGATTCACGGGTTGTGCGTATATTGGCTAAGAAATTAATTTTCTCGGAACAACCGCACTAACTACAGCGCTCGACACACGAAGGGATCCTGAGGTAGCAGCGCAAAACGCGGACGGGAGCACAAGACGAGAAGACGACACAACAAGCGCTCGTTGTGTCGTCTTGTGCTCCCGTCCACGCTTTGCGCTGTTACCTGAGGATGAAAAAACAACAAGCCCAAGCTGCTATTCTGGCTAAATACGAAGGGATTTTTTGTTTATTCCAGTATATTGCATGGTAATACTTGATGTATACAGCAAAAGGCCCAAAAGCCGAATCTGCAAATAGGGTCAAATATAACTGCATAAAAAGAGTTGAATAAACCAGGGCATTGTGAAGAAAAATAAAACCTATTTATGTAAAGAAAGTTTTGCATAAGACATATTTAATATCGCAGAAATATGACTGAATTTATAAAGTGCTTACTATAGTTACATAGCATAGTAGAGAGAGAGAGATAGAGAGAGAAAGAAAATAGAATAGAAAGGCAGGGCGGTTAACCAGGCGATGCCCTACAGGCTACCCTACATGTGGGAAGTAAACGTAATAGGAGCCTGTGAATACTTTTATGAACCCGATAAATTGCTTTTTGTAATATTTCGAGTGTACACAGCTTTAAAGCTAGATTTTTTTAATGACTGTGCCAGCCTTTGAAGATTATGTTTTTAGTTCTCATAGTTACGTTCTCTCTCATTACCTCTGTTGCAAAAAGAGGCTAACTGATTAAAAATAAATAGCTAACAAACACACCCTTCGCGTGACAGTGTTAGCTCATGCGCCAGGGGTGCTCACTTAGTTTCACTTTCTCAGGTGTATCTTTTTTAATCGCGGGCAGAGGTAAAATATACCACCTTCTAAAGGAAGTTTGGGGCGTTTTCAGTCTCGGAGCATATCGCTTTTCGACACAGTTCCTGCAAGCGGGGAGATGTCCCCCCCCCCCCCCCCCCCTTCCCTCCCGATATGCACTGTAGTCTTAGCGTGCCATCATTTCTAGAACCAGGGCTGTCGTTGACCGCATCATCGGCTTACTGTGTTGGAGAACTATTTGTCAGGCGCGAAATACCTTTCAGGCCCTTCTTTGCCTTGGGAAAATAACTTTATCCCCGTGACGAGACGTACGGCCTGTAAGGCCAGCAGGTTTCACCAGCCACCGCCACTGTTATGCATAGACTATAGCAAATGCGCTGCTGAAGTTCGGCGCCACTGGTGGAGACCACATAGAAAAATGCTCCTAGAAGAGAAGGCGGTCTCAACATGTAGATAAAATCCAGCGACTTTCGTGAAACAAGAAGCCCAGAACGCCAAATTTATGACACTTCTCGCACATCAGTATTTAATTCAGCATTTCATCCAGAATACGCAAAGACTTACCAAATGCAGTGCCATCCGAAAGAGCTTTTAAAAAAAAAAAACGCCAAAAACTCTCACTCGAAAGATACATCACCCGTGGTGCTATGATGCTTTCGTATTCATACACGTAGGCAGTCTTAAGTGTGCCTGGCGAATTTTTACCTTACGTCAACTCTCGACTTTCCTCGTCCTGCTCGCCCCCAAAAACTGAGTTGTTCATGCTACGTTCGACCGGCTCAAGATTGTCTTACGATATTTTTGTGCTACGCATGATATTGTCCAAGAAATAGCACGGCAAGAGTGTATCAAGTAAGTTTTTGTACGGACTGAAGCACATATATATTCTCGCGTTTACTAGTGAAAGTACTACAGTATGAACTAAGCGTTGCGGTCACACCGCTCATTGGCAAATCTCATTAAAATGCTGAGCGAGACAACCGAGTACATATTGTGGATGTGGTACAACTGAATGACAAGAAATGCCATCACCATAAAAATACTTTTACATCATTTTTTTAATTTTCTTTATAACAACTCTTTCGAGCGCCGAATATCGAGATGCAGACATTGAGTGAGGCCACCTCTTCGTCTGCACCAAGATTACTTTATTATCTTTAAAGTCGTCTATAGCTATAGTAAACAAAGAATCTTGTAGACATTGCTTGACCGATCTTCTCGGCAGTTGAATGATTGTAACAGATTTCTTTTATCAGTTTGTGAATTTTCACTTGCCGGAGAGGCATCGTGGGCTGGCGCCTGCCGCCATGAAAGATTACGCATTAATTTAGACCATCTGGTCATCTTAAACGAGCACTGCGATCAACATCATGGAAGGATTGCGCTTTGCTTTGGAGACCACAAGAGCAGCAGCAGGACGCAATAGCCACTCAACTAACACGCAGGCGCATTCGTAACTGCAAAATTGCGGAAATCGTACGAGAAGAGATCTTAGTCAAGCCTCTACTAATTCTTCAAGTTGATAGAATACTGCACAAGTGCTTGCAAGCCCGGCTTTATATGCTAGTCACGGCAACCATTCGCCGCGCCCTCTGAGAGATCCACATAACGGCTAGACATGGACCTTGCGCAATGTCTGACCGCTATACGTGCTGTTTTGCAGCTGTTTCCACTTAGTTGCTGCGATTCTCGCTACAGTAGATAGGCTGAGAAGTCTTATTATTGAATGACACTTTCTTCTTCAAGCAAAAAGAAACGAAGTAAACTTAGCAACTACGCACGCGTAATTTTTGAGTAACTGCGAGGCTGCCTTCCTCTTACTTGTCTACAATTCTTCGAGAAAAATACCGCGCGCCAGCACGAAACCCCGCAAACGATATGCTTTAATACCTCCAGGCAAAAAGGCTCGACAGGGCAGTTTTCTCCACACATATTCGAATGATAGAATGTCTAGTCTGCAGAGTAAGCATCGAGGACGATATGCCAGTTGTTGGCACGGGCTTCATATCAAATGTATTTTTTCGGCACATTGCAGACCGGATCTGCGTGCCGCCAAATTAAATTTTTCGAGTATCGATACAATAAAGCGCCAATTAAATGCTTCAGGAGTCCCTTCGAGAGGCGGAACGAAGAGAGTTCTTTCTGTCCATATGTAGCACCCGCCCTTCACTGCATCGGGCCGCGCACTCAGGTTCTGGAAAAACGGCGAAAGAAAGTTTGTGGTCACTGGGTGGCTCGCAAAGGCGCTTGTCCACTTTGTAACGACGTTATATCGCGTACGGCACGTGGAATCTTACAGTGTTCTTCAAAGGTTTCTTCGGTTTCTTCTTGGTTTTTTCACTGAGCAGAAAAGCAGCAAATAATAGAAAGGCAGCTCTAGACACTCCCATGTCGTTCATACCGTTAACAGCGCCAGAAACTCTGCTGGGACCTTACGGCTGGATGACTATCGGTCAAACACAGAGCGACCGGGCAACTTTTGAGGAGTGCAGTGACTCCACGTTCGCCTAGTTGGAGTTTAACAATGGGTCGAACATGACCAGCAGTCTACATAGTCGAACCTTCTTCCGAGCAATAAAATGAATGCTAATTTAGGGCAGAGGTATGGGAATCCATTTTCTACTGCCGTCGTTGTCGAAGGAGTTAGTCAATACATGACTGCAAACCGGAAATAATATTTTCAAAATTGCCTGTACAAGCCGCAAACCAACTGCATGCTGAGGCGAATATGAGACGTCCTAATGTTGCCCACAGCTCGAGCATGAAATCGTAGAAGCTCACAAGGATATGTGCTTAGCAATGAGAGGCAACCTTCGAGCACGTGCTGCGGCTTCGTTGCGGCACAGGTGGGCCAGAGTACTTACGGTGCGCGGCCAGCGGCCGGCCGGCTGTCACGGGCTGCACCGGTCGGCAAGCGCTCTGCGGCGGCGACGACCAGGTAATGACAGGCGTGCGGGCATGACTCCGCTCTATCAAGGGACGACCGAAGAAAAAAAAAAATTGGAGGGGGGCGATTAGAATATCTGGGTCACGTGCATGTTTTCCTCCGGCATGCGCGGATGTCGTCCACGCCTCCTTTCGGGAACAAAGCGGCGAGAGGAAAGGAAAAAAGGAAGGCGCCGAGGAGGCGGCGCGTGGGAGGAGAAGAAGGGCGCATGCTCTTCCCCCTCCTGTGCGCATCCTCTCCGACGACGTTTAAAACGCAAATCAGCCGTTCTTTCCCGCGTAAACGCGCTGGCAGAAGAAGGGATTCCTGTCCCACTGCCCCACATTTGCCCTCCCTCTTCCAACCGTCTCTCGCAGGCCGCCTCGTATCCGCCCTTCCGGGTTTCCCTCGCCGCGCGCTGCTCACGTGATCGGACCTCGCGAGGCAGAAAACAGCGTGCCTTTGTAGTAAGCGGCCGGGATAAAGCGCGGTGTTACGTAAACGGAGGCTGCCAAAAGACGGCGCCTGAAAACACCGGACAAACGGCCAAGGACGTTCTGTCCCTCCTTCTAGCTCTTTTTAAATTCTTATTTTCCGCCCGAGTGCCCGAGAAAGAAAAGATTTCTAAATTCGATTTTGACGACACACTTAACGTCGCCCTCACAGCCGCTTCAAAAAGACAAGTGCGATAGTGCGTCTTGACAGGTGGACAGAATAAGTCGCCCCTTAAAGTCTTCTTCTTAACAATATTGTCGCAAACGTTTACATCACAGAGCTGCGCTTTCGCGCTTGCCTTTGTCGACGCTTCCTTTTTCCGCCTTTTTGACTCTAGGGTCGAAGGCAAGGGGGAGATTGCTCGTCCTCCGGGTGCTTTTTCTCTAGGCACGCACGACGTCGAAGCCGCACGTCAGTACCGATACCGCGGCGGCTATTCGTGCGAAGTGGACCAGCGGCTCGCTGCCGTAACACGCAAAGTCTGCGGCTGTGCTCACCGTTCCAGCTGAAATTAGGAGGGAGAAGTATTCTACGCTGCTACTGCCGACATGTGGATGTGGCCGCTCTCCCTCGACCCGGAGAAAAAATGCAGTTTAAACACGAAAAGCGAGGGGTCTATGTGGACGACGGATTTCGGCAGCTGTCTCGCCAATGGCTGAATTTCCCTTAAATCCCCAGGGTGGTCGGCGGCCTCCTGAAGCTTCCGCAACTACGCTTTTTATTCTCGGAAGGAAACATGCTCCTTCTAAACTGGCCGAACCTCAGCACCGGGAAAACAATGGTCAAGTGGCTTGTTCTCTTTTGCGCCGAGGGTAGAATTGAACAAAACACAATCAGCAGTGGCCGTCCATACGGGACAGGCCGAGCAGAGACGATCTTCCGCCGAAGAAGGCGATGCCAACGCCTTCTTCGGCGTTGGCATCGGCAAAGTCTTCAACTCTAACGGAAATGTTTCTATTTAAATGTAGCCCAGAATGTCAGACGCTGTTAACAATGGTCTACAGTTCTGAAACTCAAGTTAGAGGATAACGAAATCTGCTGTTCCCTTCTGAAATATTTCGTGCAGCGACCAGTATCTGAATAAGCTCCGCACGAGCATCTGCATCAGCTCCGAATGTGCCTTCACTCCGCTCTTCGTTTTGCCACACAGAGATTCAACAACTTGAGATCATGCAGAGAAAAACACGTCGGAAGCTTAGGCGACGAAGTGGAGACGCCACCTTCCTTTTCATGTCGATGAAGATACCTCCGGACTGCGATCGCAACTCATGGCTGCACTAATCCAACTTCGTTGCTGGGCTTTACCCTCTATATGCCGTCCTGATGGCAACAGTACTGATGAAAACGGGAAAATGTCGACTGCTAGCCATCCAATAGGATAAAGTGCGCTTAGACAACAAGGTTGTATATATTTGTGCTGCACGACAATACACACTCTGTCCACACACACACAGAGGAAAAACGGCCGCGTCTGAGCTTTCATTCGTATATGGTGTGCATAATCAATGTAGTCGTGTTCCCCACCACGGCAAATGAATCCCCCGAAAACACAATCGCATGACCATTCGTTCGGAGGTCCCTGTCAAGGTCAAAGGCGGCCAATTTTTTGGCCCGGTCAGGCTTCCTTATCGAAGAGACAGCCCGCCGTAGCCGACTCCGCAGAACGGTCAGTCGAGAGCGAGCTCACCGACTGCATTGATTGCGACAGCGCGTCTTCTTTGCCTAATGGCTGCATGACGATCACCAGAGGCGTATTACCCCGAGGCTGGCGCCAATTATTTCAATTAAGCGCACACCAGGACGACTCAGTGTGGCCTAAAGGCGCCGCGCCAACTCTCGGCCGCCTAACGGATGACCCGGCGCCGCACTGTCAGTCGCGCAGGGGCACAAATTGCGAGCCGGAAAAGTGCGACAGTTTGGTCGGCCGTGTCGATCGGCGCCCGCTAACAAGGTGGCCCCGCCGCCTGTCCGAGGGCCACTTTCCAGCGCGGCGCCTCCTCCGCATCCCGCGAGCGCCGATTCCGTGCAGTCTCCTGCGCGCGCACAGCTCCGATGGAGAGAGAGGTCCTTGCTCCGGAGGGCTCAAATGCCACAAGATTTCTCGCGAAGGGAGTGCGGTCGTTAGACAGAGTAGGCGAGCCCAGCCGAGGAATGAAATTTATCAGAAGGAATCCATTGGCACTGCTTTTCGCTGTGTTCTGGCCCTAGATGGGCCAGAGAGCGGTAGAAAGTATTAGTGTCGCGACACATCTCAAGTCTTCGATGTACTAATAAATAACATAAAAATGTTAAAGTTAGGTTGCGCGAACTATATTATACATTAAAAAATGTGCCCTGCCTGCACAGTCATTTAAATAATAGGCAGTAGTTTTAATAGTAGCTTTACGATCGAGAATAAATAATTTCCTTAAAGGATACGCAGCATCAGTAGGGCTAACACGAACCCATAAGTGGCTGTCATCTATCACCAAGCTCTTTTACGTCTGGCTTGTCAGTGCAAAAACTACTTATCGCCACACTGCCGTAAGGACTAGTTTACATCGTTGCTCTGCAGCGGGGTGTTTTCAGCGATAACTTCCGAACATTTCTTAATATAATGAATTGAAAATAGAGAAAAAAAAAAGATATTTTTAGGAACGAGCTCTCAGCCGCGGAGAACACGATTGACTAAAAACTCTCCGAATCTTTCAGCTAATTAGCTAAAACTTACGACATACCTTTTCAATTTTCACAGTTGGGTGGTTAGTGGCAATGCCGAGTTCGAAGCCGTTTGGACTAGGCAATGCGGCTTTCGAAAAGAAGAAAAAAAGCTAGTTTCTAACGCCATGTGGCGGGTGGAAACTGGGCGCTTTTTTTCACACAATAGCGAAACTCAGCGAGGCTGGATAGAAGCGTGATATTCGCCGTGACGTGTGAAAATGAGTACGTTGTCCCAGTTCGAACAGCATGAGCTATTGTTCTATGTTATGCGCATTCTTTTTATTCGCTGCTTCCTGTAAAGAGAATAACATTCACTGCCAACCAATAGTCTTTATTTTTGAGAGTGACGAAGGAAAATAAACTGCATGACACGGCACAGCAGGCCAAGTACTTCGAATCAGGCGCCATAGTCGTTATCAACGCGCCACCAGCGGATGTGACGTTTCCAGCACGTTTCATGCCCGCCGAATGCGCTCGGTTTCGATATTGTGCGAAAAAAATTAAGCGCCGGATTTTTAGTGAATTTATATTAATAGTAATCGTTTTTACAGTACATTACTTCCGTCGCAGCTGAGAGTATGCTGGTGAATTAACCGAATTTTTCTACTTGAAACGCCCTATATTAAAGAAATTCAGAAAGCGCTCGCAGAAACACTCGATTTATGTCAGCGAAGCAACGGTATTCGTGCGCATGGGAGTGATTAAGAAATGTCTGCATTTCCTTTCGCTGACTCTGAACAACAGGCGAAAGAAGCAGTGTCGCTGATGAAAGTATTTACTTTCATGTTCCTTGACCTTCCATTTACTAGCTTTGATGCATTATGTCCTTCCTTTCGGGCAGGGCTGGGCAAGATATTTCGAAAAAGTATCTTCGATACCGATACTCGATACCCTGAAAAATTGTATTTCCGATGCCGATACAAGATACAGGATCGAAATTGAGTTTCGATACAGTTACTCGGTACTGTATCGTCGATACTTCGATACATCACTGAATTCCTAACATCATGAAGGTGCTAATACGATTAGCGGCATTAGGAAATTTTACCGTGTTTCCTGGAATCTTTATAGCATTCCTATAGCGTAGTTTTTCTGAAAGGACTTAACGAATATGCCTGCACGAAGTTATTGTTTGGGCAGCTCTCCTTGTCAGAACTTCACATTGAATTGAAGCCATAGCTGCAGTTAAGCGATTTCTTCCACGAGCAGCCTAGCGAAATATTTCTTTAACTAACGCTCTTCATGCGAACCGCCCTGTGAGCACTTGGCTATATATACAAATACAAAGGTTCAACATGCGTGCGTTTGGAGAACTGAGCAGTGATATCGCCATTAGTGCAATAACAAACTTTGTTCCGCTTTGTTCATATCTCTCTGTGTGTCTGGTTAAGCCTTAGCAGCTTCGTGGTACGCACTCGGTACTCAAGCACATGGTGAGCACCTAATTACCATTTTCTCCTTCAGTTTTAAAGAAAGGGAATCTGGAAATGTGGTTGACGCTGATGGGCCGGGCCATTTGTAGGGAACTCAAGCGGTACTACAAGCCGAGCTGTCTCAGGGCCTGTACTACCGTCTGAGCGAGCGCCGTCAACCCAAAGTTTCACAGCGGTTTCAAGTTTTCTTTAGTATCGAGTATCCTCAAAATACACGATACTTTAAAAATGCATTTCCGATACCGATACTCCGATACTTTCATTTTCAGCACACGATAACTAATGCCGATACACAAAATGTATCTAAAGATAGTATCGAGGATACATGTATCTTCGATACTGCCCATGACTGCTTTCGGGCAACATCCATAAACCACGTACATTGCTTATTATGACTATGCTTACTATGACTGCGCAAGCAGCAAGGGTGGCAACGAATAAGCCCGCGCTTTGTATTCTTATAGCTTCACGACTTTTAAACGCATCGTAGTCTCTAGTCTGCACACAAGTTGCACCTTTTCGTTCCAGCTGTACTTGCGCTCCTGAGTGCACCAAGAACGTTTCTAAACGTTTAATTTCTTCCGTTCTTTCCATATGCAATGTCGCAAAACGACACAGTCTCGGCTAATGAAACTAACATTTCTCCTGGGCAATCTTCGAATCACCGCTGATGAGGAAAACGCGCCAAAAGTTCCAGGTTCAAAGGTAATTACTGACACTAGTCCTGCTTGGTGTCGTTAACAAATATGGTCTAGTCCCACCACTTGTCCGCTGTCCATTTTGGTCGGCTTAGATGCCAGTCGAAGGCGGAGGTCTCGAGTTTGACTCCAGGACCAGATCTAATTTTGTTTTCGATCTACGACCCATCTGAGAAAAGTGTATAGCCAATGTGGATGCAAATGAACAATGCCTTCCTAATTCCGAATGCATTTCGCTAGCTCCCTTTACACCATCTAGTAATGAAACCATTGTCTTTTTACAAAACATAAAACCATCCCGAGGCCACGTTTGTATACATACACAAGAATAGACTATAGCAGCAATGAAAATGAGGCCAAATCATTAGCCCCCACCCTCCGGGTGGCGCCTTTTATCGTTATATAATGAAGCAGCAGGACAAAATGGTACCGCAACCAAACTGCTCTTATCTCGATTCTATGGAGACTACAAGTCCATTCTAATCATTATTTGTTGCGCACAAAGGTTTTGCACACATCTTGAGACATTGAGGCATAGAACGGCGTCCTAAATTGAGATCGATATACTTTTCCGAGAACAGATTACTCCTCACCTTATCGCTTCCACCGATATTCCGGCGAACTTTGACATAAAATTTAATCCAGCCTCTCTCTACTTTCTTAGCGCAAAAAAAAAAAAAAAAAAAAAAGTTAACTACGAATTTTAACTACGAAGAACGAGGTCAAGCTAAGTTTTCTTCAGATATATTGCAACTGCTTCTCCACGACAGCAGCATCCGTTAAAAATGATTCTTCTCGTGGTACGTGCATCTTTTGCACGAAAAAAAAAAAAAAAAAAACTCATAACAAGGAGAACCACACAAAGCCATCCGTGGGCTTTGCAGTAACCTAGCAACCGTGAATGAAAGACAAGCTCTGTAGGTATATTGTATTCTTAACAACGTCTTTTCTCAGCAGTCCGAGTCTTCTGCCTATTTTTTTGTTGTTTTTTACACTTCCGTCGCTAAAAGCTTTATTGCATCACATTCAGTTTACTTCGAAGACAAAGGCTGAATTTTGGACAACGTTAACATGGTAAGGCATCCGCTTTCTTCCGCATTGTTTTACCGAGGCAAAGGTATCTTGCCACTTCGTCACTGGGCTGACACTGAACCCTGGATCCTTTAGGCATCCTTATCTACCTAATTACATCACTCAAGCACGTGTTTACCGAAACTGATAGCAACTTCATGGCTTCCGAGGCAGTGTCTTCTCACACGGGTGTCTAGTATTTCCTTGGCGAACAGCAGACAAAGCAGGAACAACACCGGCCTGTGCTTCTGGTCTAACTGGACAAAAGACGCTGCACGACACTACTGTCAAAAGAGCGCAAACTCGTCAAGAAGCATCGCCTTCCCCGAAAGAAACAAAATACTAGGCCACCGAGCGGCGTTTTTTATTTCCTCTCCAAAGATCCCGCCGACGCAAAAGAGAGCGAAAAGGCAAGCGGCGAGAAAGATGAGCCGATAAGGCCGCGTCAGCAACCCGACACGTGGGTCACGTCCGACGCGGCCGTTAGGAGGCGCTCGAGGCAGGAAGGAAATGCCGAAACCATGACGCGCGAGAGCGCGTGCAGTACAAAAGCGTACGCGATAGCCAAACAGGAACACGGGCAGCAGCAAGGGCGTGCGTTTACTTAAAACATATGACGCCACGTCACCAACTTCGGGTCCCAGAGAATACACCCGCGACCCAACAATGGGATGCCCTTGCAGAGACTCGCCTCTCTCGACTATATAGACGCTCCGCGCGCTTTCCACGGTGACGCGAGATTTTATATCCTTTTTTCTTTTTTTTGTAGGCGGAACTCCACAAGTAGAGGGGACAGAAAGCGCGGGAGCCATATTACCTAAACGCACTTCCGTTGCCGGCATAGAAGACGCCGCCACGAGAAATTGTCTTGTGCTTGAAACGGCGAAGGCTCGTTTGGCATGCAATCGATCTTTTCACGGAGTCTTTATAAAAGGCTGGGGCCAAATCAAAGGAAGTCCAGGTTAGCACGAGCTGCTCGCTCTAAAGCGCGGCTCTCTTAAGGCTCTGACGGCACAGGAATCGTTTCTGCATGATTGGAATCGGAAGAGTCGAACGTGCACTCAGGTTGGCATCCGAAAGTTCTTATTCTCGCATGAGTTTCTCAATGACTAAACGTGAAAACTCCTGGCGGGAAATGGCTACATTGCGCTTTTGTTCCTTTTATGTATCCCCATTTTAGGGCAAGCATTTGGGACATTGAAAACAAAGGAGCGTGGCTGGCGGATACGGTGGAGGATTCGTAGTGGCAGTAGTACTGAAGCTGAAATACGCACATAAAAGCAAATCGCATTCCCTGTAAAGAAATAAAAGGAGGGAAGAAAAAAAAAAACTGCCTTCATAATTCGAACAGGGGGAGAATGTTCTAAAAGGTTGCATAGTTTTTTAAGACATATTTGGAGGATGAATAAATTTGAGGAGCGCTGCAGTTTCTGAAGCAGCAGAAGTAAGATACGAGGCTTACAAGAAAAAAAAAAAAGAACGAATGCCTATAAAACTTACCAGGCTAAGAGTCGAAAAGATGGCAGCCTTTTAAGTCGCAGATTTGACCAAACACTGGTGGGGCCACACTCTGTGTCTAGATTTTCGACTGATTCTTTTCATTAGATAGCCTTCGTTTAGTAAGTTATATTATAAAAGCTTTTAAATTTATTAAGACGACGTCATGGGGGATTGTAAGCCTACTTTATGTCTTTGTTGCCTTTTTCGCATCAGCATAAAATTAAGGGAAGTAAGGAGTATTACACGATTTTGTGTGTGTGTGTGTGTGTGTGTGTGTGTGTGTGTGTGTGTGTGTGTGTGTGTGTGTGTGTGTGTGTGTGCGTGCGTGCGTGCGTGCGTGCGTGCGTGCGTGCGTGCGTGCGTGCGTGCGTGCGTGTGTGTGTGTGTGTGTGTGTGTGTGTGTGTGTGTGTGTGTGTGTGTGTGTGTGTGTGTGTGTGTGTGTGTGTGTGTGTGTGTGTGTGTGTGTGTGTGTGTGTGTGTGTGTGTGTGTGTGTGTGTGTGTGTGTGTGTGTGTGTGTGTGTGTGTGTGTGTGTGTGTGTGTGTGTGTGTGTGTGTGTGTGTGTGTGTGTGTGTGTGTGTGTGTGTGTGTGTGTGTGTGTGTGTGTGTGTGTGTGTGTGTGTGTGTGTGTGTGTGTGTGTGTGTGTTTAACTAGATACAAAATTTTATCTCATTAGATTTTTTTTAACAGCACAACTCGGTCTTTGAAGCCTTCTTTAGGCAGGTTCATTACGGTGAGAAGGGAGACAGTGTGTAAACGCGGAATAATGCGACGTATGGCGATTAGCACAAAACAGCCGACACACGCATCCGCTGTCCTGTAAAGGGTGCATCACCTAATGTTCCTGCGCATGCGGTGAAGGCAATTGTGATAAAAAAGGAGGCACTCGGTTATGTCTTTGTCCCTCGACGTGAGCAAGTAAATATAATAAAATCTGCACTGAAACTCCACATTTAGTCGTATTACTGATTCATAATTACCATGCACATAGAGCGAAGCCACACGGTCACAAAAGAAAGCTCCACGAATGGTCTCAGATCCCTTGCAGTTTTTGATGGTTTTTGGGGTTTAACGTCCCAAAGCAACTCAGGGTATGAGAGACGCCATAGTGGAGGACTCCGAAAATTTCGACTACCTGGGGTTCTTTAACGTGCATTGACATCGCACAGCACACGGGCGCCTTGCTTTTCGCCTCCATCGAAAAGCTGCCGCCGAGGCCAGGATTCGATCCCGCGTCCTTGGGAACAGTAGTCGAGCGCCGTAACCACTGCGCCACTCCGGCATGGTCCTTGCAGTTTTTTTTTAAAAAAAAAAGGAAAGTTTGGTTTTTTGTGAAGACCCTTGACTGAAATCGACTCAACCGTACGGGATTATCGCAAACGAATCTTTGTCACGTTTTAGATTTTTGTTTTCCAACCGGATGATAAACCGCTTCTATCTCGAGCTCGTAACAAGTAAGCTAATGAGTAACCTCGAGTCGAGCCATGTCTCCAGGCATTTAGAGCTGCGCAGTGCGCATTCATATTTTAGAAAACAGACTCAGTCGAATTAGGCCACAACAATTGCATACGTAATTGTCGTGGCATAATTCATACCTTTACTGGTTGGTGCTGTCTTCAGGTGAATTAGTCTCTGCGAGCTTTGGCATGGGAAAGCTCATTTCGCAAGTTTGCATAGAAGCACCTCATCCTGCTTGAAACCGTTCGCGGCCCATTTAACATACTCTGAGGCACCAGTTCTGTGTTTGGTGACGATTAGGCCCTCATTCGTACCGGACTCGCGTCTAGCACGTGAGATTCTCGCTGTAATTTGCTCTAATCTCGAACTGCTGCCAGCATAATCGAGGGACTGAGAGCATCTATCAGCATGGTTGGCCGGGAAATCCAGTTGTCGGCAAGCAGACTGCCTCGAATTTGGGATTTAGCGCACCCTCAGTGACAGCCGACGACGCTAACACGGCCGTGATAACGCACATTCAGTCGTGGCTTGAATGGGCCCAGGTGGAGCAGCCCGCAGCCGTCGACGGCGCGCCGTTAAAGGCGGTGACGTCTTCGAAGACTATCGCCGATCCCTTCGCTGTTTGGTTACGCAAAAGGGCCCGAGGCTTAGGCTCCTGAGCAGACATCGTGGCATCTGACAAAACAGGGCAGCACGCGCATCCTGTGGGGAGAGGGTGGGCGGGGAGAGGGCAGAGAGGGGCTGGCGCTGTGCGCATTTCGATACGCTCCAGCGTCGACGATAACTTCCTCGATCCCATTTTCGCAGCCGACCGACAAAAAACCCCCGCCCGCCTTCCATTTTTCAAGAGCAGCCGGGGTGCGGGCAACGCGTGGCCTCATGAAAGAGCACTTCCTCCTCGGTGTGCACACGCGAGCAACCCCAGAATGCCAGCTAGGACGCCGTATATATAAAGAAAAGATGAAAGAGAAAAAGACAAATAAAACAGCCGTTAGGCATAGAGAACGAAGGCGGGAGAGCCGGGCAGCCCGTGCTCTCGTGGTCGAAGAGTAGACGTTGAAGAAATGAACGACAAGACAAGCAAAACACGTGATGGTGAGGGTTCCAATTTATAAATAAAGGAAAATGCGGCCCTCAGTAAGCCAGAAGGAAGACGGGCCCGCTCAGCATGCATGCATTTATAAGCCGAGACGTTCGCACCCTGGAAACAGGTGGAAGCTGCGTGCACTTTAGGGCGGCTAGAAAATGGGGTGAGAAGCAACGCCACAGGCGAGAAAGGTGCGGCAGCACCTACACAACAAGGCGCCACTCTCCACTACACCGCAAAGAGCGACCGCCGCCGTAGCATGCATAGAAGAAAGCAACATTAGAGTGGAAAAACGTAGATCAGGGGTCTGCATTCTGTCCGTACTAAATCCATTAGGGTAGCCCCAATAGACCCTTAAATAAGCCGTTGTTATGTCTCCGAAAAAGTCTGTGAGAGCGACCTAGTCCAATGCCCATACTCCTACTCTTGCAATTATACTGGCAGCTGATCGAAATTGGACGACGATAAAACGTGAATCGCACCCGATATGAATGAAGGACCGAGAGTTTTACGTCACGCAAGATAGCGCTGTGGCCCAAAGAATATTCAATGGGGGACAAGCGGCAGGCGCCACACGGTTGCTTGGATGTTTTAGCCCACAAGTGATATTTCGAGAAGACTGATCACTTCCGTTCTTATAGAATGCATCGCGGTACATAACTGCGTGATAGGTAGAACTATGTGGATACCACTCAGTGCCTCTATCTAGTGACAATGCTGATGCCGCCACACTCGCACCCCGTTCGGTCAGAAAACAGCGGAAAATTAATATTGCGCTCGTGTGGACAGGGCATAATATCGACGGCCACTTCGTCGTTGCGATGAAATAAACCCGAGCAGGGCAGCGGTGATAGCGGCCATAAGGAGCAGCGCCTAGCGGCGCGTTTTCACTTGCACGCGCTGCGGGTGTTGCGTCTAGTCAGCGTAATGAACTGGACGGAATGATGCGCGTGCGAAGCACGAACTGTCGGCGCATGCGTATTGGCTCCATTCCTTCAGTGTTGGCTCATTCCTTCAGAATGATGCGCGCGCATCATTCCGCCCAGTTCATTACGCTGACTATTTGTTTAATAAATAAATAGTCGGCGTAATGAACTGGACGGAGTGATGCGCGCGCGACACACAAACTGTCGGCGCATGCGTTTTGGCTCCATTCTTTCAGTTTTCTGCTCCTCACACCCACCTCGTTCCTTCCGTACAATAGAAATCAAGTTTTACGAACGCGGATGACGGAACGAAACGTGCGCTCGCATAAGAGTGCGGTGCCTAAGTCCCCTGGAACGTTTGTTTTGTTTTAGACCGGGCAGAAAATGTATCCTTTCATCTTCCTGTTTTGTTTACCGCCAGTTTTCCCGAAAATTTCAGGATGCGCGGCGCCTGAATTAAAAGTAAAAAAAAAAAAAATAAAATTCGGATGTTTATTTCGTGCAGCAGTATAGTAAAGAGTGGAGGAGCTAGGCGCCGAACGAAGAAAATGTTCGAACAATCGATGACCCATGCGAGCAGATCTCGCAGAAGAGCACCCCCTTCCACAACACCTCCTCCTTTTTCTTGTATCTCCCCCACCTTTTTGTTTTTCGGTTCGCGCCAGTTTTCTTGTCGCGGGATGATTGCCTCCTCCTCCGCGCGCGCGTCTTTGCGGGGGACGACGCGGCGGTTTTCAGCTACGAGCGCACCGGCGCGAAAAAACGGACGCGCTCCCATGAATACGCGATGATCAAACGGGGGCGCCAGGGCGCGCCGTTCGAAACTAGGGACGAAAAACGTGCGAACAAAACGGAATGTCGGAACAAAGAGGCCAAAGGGGCTTAGTGCGGAGGCGTCGATGGTGCTGATCATGCGGCTCGCCGAGCGTGGGTATCCTTGTACGTGTATAGCACTCGCTGCACCCGTGTGTGGGTTTTCGGATGTCATTTAGGCTCCGAACCGCTACACGCACTCGCGGTGCATTTTCTATTTTGCTTCGTGAAATTAATAATGCGATCCGAAATTGAGTTAGTAAGGTGGCTATTAAATGACCTTTGTAGCGAGCCAAAGAGAAAACGCCACACGTGAAAGTTTGCTTCATCACACGGCGTACGTACTTCGGCAAGAGAAGGAACAGCACGAACGACACGAGACGGTCAGGGAACGGAGCGTGCCATCCAGAACGTGTGGCCTTCTTTCCACGTTCTCTTGTTGCGGTTCCGACTTCGCTTGCATTTTTGTATGTATAGCGGCCTGCCGAACGTACGGTAGCCCCAGCTCTACGATTATAATTCAATCATCCTTATAAAGGCACGAGCTGGCAGTGCAAGAGAAGCCTTTACGACTTTCACCCGGCGTCGACACGCGAAAAACGAGGAGGCAGCGAGTAAAATAAAAGGCGGCCAGGAAGCGAGACGCTATCCGATAGAGCGTGGAAGAGAGAGCCGCAGTGGTGGAGGCACAGCGTGAAGGATGCGCGCCCTGTTCCTTATCTCATCGACTTTCCTCTCTAATTGAATTTCCAACTACGTTATATCGAATCCCTTCGGGCGCGCAAAAACAAGAACGCTTACGCGCGCCCAATTTCTGTCGAGTGCGCGTGAGCGTACGTGTGTACCAGGCGCAGGTTGGGCGTACATATTTATACACGTGCAGTGTATCGCTACACTTACGGAGTTCGCGGAGCGCCCACACAAGGGGTGGGAGCCGGCGGTACTAGAGGCTAAAAAGTAACATAAAAATAAGCACGAAGCAGCGGGAGGCGCGCACACGATCGGAATGCAAAACAAGCTAAGGAAGGGCGCCCGTGCAAAAAAAGAGAAAAAGCCTCACCTGAAATTTAAAAATGCTCTCAAAGGGGGAGTCTGTTCTTGTAGTACTATGCTTCGTGCGTTGGTTACCAGTGGTGGGTTTTGTCTTTTCCAGCGCACTACTCGTTCCGTGGAGAGGAACGGAAGAGGGGGGGGGGGGGGGGGGAATCGCACTCTTCGGGCGCCGCGTTGGTGGTTTCGCGTTATAGCGCACTTGGGCCCGCTGTCGCGTGCCGGCAGCCAGCCGCGTAACGCCTAGCGCGCTTTCTTTGTGCACAGATTTAGCGCCCCTCGCGAGTTTTAATTAGTCGCCACGCGCAGAAGCATCCGGCGCGCGCGAGCGCGCACACTCTGCACCGCGGCCGGCCGGCCACGCAATATCTCGCATTAGCTCGAGCGCTTCGTAAATCAGAGAAAACGACGAATTCCCGGGCGAGGCTTTTTATCGGGACGGCCTAATAAATCGTCATAAAGCCGCGCCGCTACGGTAGCGTGCGCCGATCATTACACTGCTCCCATGCGAAAAAGAAAGCAGGATGCTCTCGCGCACGCCAAGACTGCGAACGAGCTGCGGAGGGAAGCTGCCTCAGTATTTATGCGGGGTAAGACCGATGGTTGCGTTTTTGCGGAAACTCACGTCTCGGCCAGCCGGGAAACAAGAAGACGAGGTGCAAGGTATACGCTCACTATGTGCGCCTCCCGTGCGCGCTCTGCGGCACCGTGGGTGCAGATTTGAGATTTGGCGGCTACTCCGTTCAGCCGATGTTCCGCGGCGCGTTAAAAGAATAAAAAAAAAAACGACTTTAAAAATATTATACGGTATCTTCTATGTAGGTCGCGTGTTCCTTCATAAGGAAGTCGGGGAAAGCACGGGGGTAGGGGGCAAAACTTTGTGCGGGCCTGTTAGAGAGCTTAGCCGTGAAAAGCGCTCCTTTAACGTTCTCTCTGATCTTGTGATAAATCGGATTAGCGCTTTCCCGCAAAATTATTTTTGCGTCGGGGTACGATGTACATACGGTGGTGCTGTGGATACCGCCCTTCCTCGGAAGCTTTTTAGCAAGAAACTAATAACGAGGACGTCCGGATTTTGCAAAAAAGCGCCCGCGCTGCTCTGATTTAAATGAAACTCAGGACTTCTCGGCGTCTCCAAATAAGTGAGGTGCTGATTTTAAATTCGTTACGATGTCAACAACCGCGTTAAAACACGTCCACTATCCTTTAATGGGCCTGATTTGACTAAGTAAAGAAACATTGAAACGTTAATCTCAACTATTGATACTATTCGCAGTACTTGTTGTGTTTGCTTCTTACGTCTTACCTCCATGCGTGCGCGTATTTTTCTGAGCCGTGAAAAATAAAAGAAAGTACTTCTGAACGGGATCATGAGCGGGGCAGTTATACTGTAAATTTCACGTAAAACAAAAAGATAGGAAAATAAGCAAACATGTTTTCGAATGAGGAGCATGCTGAAAGGAACTTTGCAACACCTTATATACCTTCCTTCTATTGTATGTCAGCGCTCGAACCAACATCAGATAATGAGGTAAAACATGTGCCTTAGCGAAGGCTAGTTGTATACTGACGGCAGTAAAAGAGGGGGCTGTACAAGTGGTCTTTTATTTCTTAATTCATCTGAGCTAATAAAGATGTGTTGCTAGCAGCCGTCGGTAGCATTTTTGAGTGTTTTTAAAAGACAAAACTACGTCCTCACAAAACAAAGGAAAGAAAGGGGCCAAGGAAAGAAATTAATTTTAAGGAATAAACCAAAATAAGGCGAAAAACTGTCAGTCACATAGAGTGCACACACACACGCGCGAAGGAGAAGAGGAAAATGAATATTGCAGTAACCATCTGGAACCGCGGGAAACAGAAGCGAAGGGAGCCAAGCGAGGCGAAAGAGGTGGCTGCGCGAGCTCCACCTCGCAACGGAGGGCCGGAAGTCCTGAGCCATAAAAGACGCAATTACCAGCTACGACGCGCAGCGCGACGAGCGGCACAGTGGCGAGAAAGAGGGAAAGAAAAGATGATGAGAGACTAGTAATGTGCCGCCGATTAGTTCAGAATTCAGCCGAGCTTCACGTGCAGACCTGTCGCTGGGGGAAAATGAAGCGGTGTTCCAAGTGCACTTTCTGGTATTTTTGCCTAATCTCTTGCCTGGTCCCAACTGCTCTTCTCCGTTTTAGTACGTTTACATTTTTATCGCTGCACAGGGGGAGGCGGCGAACCCGAAAAGAAAGGGGGTCAGTGACTTCTTGGGTAAGGATGGGGCTTCCAGGCCATGCGGACGCCGAATTTTATGCATGACGCCCTTCCCGATAGGAGCGAAAGAAAGCGAGGTCTCCTGTGATGCGGACGCGAAGAGGTGGGGGCATGGAATGACACCGTCAGGCAGCCTACGACGACGAAGGCAACGATGTCGTGTGCGATTCTGAATATTAAAGCACCGCGGCGGTTTATTGTTCTAGGAATGACAGCAAAAGAAATATCATGTCTACATTAGACCTAGTGTAGCGCGTTGGAATGGTGGCGACTGTTGGTACCAACTGCCGCACAGTGATGTTGGCAAGGTGACTGTCACACCTTCGCCGAAAGGTGGAAAAATTAGAGTAGTGCTTTAAATCTTCCTCGGTACAGACGTAGTGATGACGACAACAACAACACTACACCGACAAGAAGTCATGAAAAGATATGCTTGTTAAGGTATTTAGTTACTCCAATGACTGGTGCTATCCTACGCACAGAGGGTGGAAATATTTATTATTTCAGGCAGTAAACCATAGACAATGATTTTCCAGAGTGCTCGGACGCCTTACGCCGCCCTCATTGCGAGCTTCTTCACTCCACGTTCTCGATGGTCCGAATAAGTTGAGCAAGAATGAGCCAGACCGCACCAACGGAGCGTGAAGCTTGGACGATAATTCCGTGGCGGGCAGATGAGGCTACGCATTTGCCTGCAGGGCTTGCGTGCCAGTGCACCAAGACGGCGACAGGGCGATGCGCAAGCCAGAAAGGAAACACGCGCGGTCAAGTGCATGTTGTTCTGCCGCCTTGCGTGGATCAATAAATTCGACGCTCGCACGCTAGGTTTCACGCAGTTTAGCGCTGCGTGCGAGCGGCGCATCCACAAGCCGTGGAAAATATCTGACGCGGGGCTTCGCGCGCCCAGAGCTGCGAGAACAGCGCTTGACTTTCGGCGGCCCGTCGGCACGCAGCGTTCCGCGCGGGCTGCCGCATTAGGGCGAACCTGGCGCGGCCTGCCGAGATGGCGCGACGCCACGCGAGTGGCGAGCGGCCCCTGATCGTGGCTGCCTCGTGCATGGCGTGTTGGACGAACCTGTGCGCTTGCGCCTTAGCCAGCCGCGGCCTAATTGGCAGCCGAGGACTGCGATCAGTTCTCGAAGCACAAGAAGAGAACGTTCGCGAGTTTCTTTGAGGCAGATCACGCAGCGCGTATACTGTTGAACGGTTGCAGAAGTTTACGTTGCTTTAACTTTTTGACGAATGTAATTATTATCGCGATAAATGTCAAGGACAGCGAGAAAACCACCAGGAAGGAACAAAAAAACTGGCACGGACCGATAGGCGCCACTCCCCCTCTTATCGCCTCGCCACGCAGGGGCCGCCCAGAGCCTCGGAGGCATGTGTAGGAACTACTAGGCGTTCTAAACCCTGGAATGACGCATGTTCTCAGCATGAGCTGCGCTCTGGCCAAGCGAGTCGGACGCGAAAGTGTCGTCATTCTAGAATTTTTATCTTGCCTTCATGGCACAAGTGCCCCTGCGCAGCTCGATTGTGAATTGTTAACTTTCGTTAAAGAAGAACAAAAATCAGATGGTAAATATTTTTCGCAGTTTGGTAAGCGCATCTGAATGAAAGTTTTATTCTTCATACTACTTTTAGCGAAAGTGGCTTTAAGACTTTTGATCAGCTGAGCCAGACAAGTGGAGTTCGTTTGAACCTTCCTCAGTGGGGCACCCGCCACGGTGGCTACCATCTGGCTTTGGCTGCTGATACCATGGTTGCGAGCTCGGTACTGGCGGCCGCAGCTGCCGTGTTTCGTGGAGGCGAAGTACAGAAACGCTCGTGCGGTGTGCGACGTCAACGCGCGTTTTGGAACACCAAGTGTACCAAATATATTCGGAACCTTGCACTACGTCGTCCCTCATACATAGAGCCGCTGCGGGAAATTAAAACCCCACAATCCACAAACTTTAGTGACCCCTTTATAAAAGGCGTCAGCAGGGGACCTTACGGGGCCGTTCAAAGAAAGGAAAGGTTGTTACGAGATGTGCAGGTACTTTCTCCCGTTCTTTTTAGCCTCGGTGTAGCTGAAAGCTGGTCTGCCAAAATTGCTACCGTGGTTACGAAGTATAATAGACAACTGCGCCCGTTAGCAGCGTCTGGTATGGGCAAGCGGCCTACTTGGGCTAGCCAGAATGTTTGATAGAATACACACTCTTGATGGGGTACCGGGACCAAGTCGGCATTGTCTTTTCTCTCACCGTTACTCGTGGCCTAGGACTGGCGCCGGGACTTGGCTTAATTGGCCCGCGCGAACGATGAACAGAAGCGCACAGCCATGACCGTGGCCTAGAGCGCGAGAAGATGCATTCCCGGCGCAACATCGGGCGACGGGGGCCGCTCGATGCGCTGACCGCGGTCGCCCTCCCCAGCCCGGACTGAAGCACGGCAGCACATTTCCGTGCTGCTTTGATCCAAATTTAATGATTCATCCCAGCGCGCGAATGCAGACTCGTATGTGTGCAAATGAACGAGCCCTCACCACGGAAGGCGCCCAATCTTTGATTTCGCGCTACAGTGTGCGCCCACTATACGAGCGTGTGCGGCCGCTCCGCCAACACCGGATGCGTGATGCCAGCCCGTCCGCTACAGCTGGTAGCGGGGGAAAAAAAAAAAAAAAGTAAGAAAAAAAAAAAAGCTATCGCGCCTCTTAGTTTTCGGCGCCGGGTGGTTGGATTTTTGGCGGAAGAAAAACGACGAATTTAAAATCGAAATAATGTGGGGCTGCCTAAGCAGACAGCCGCGCTCCCAGAAGTTCACGGTGTTTGCACATACGTTCGCGCATATTGTTTTGCCCGCCTCGGCAGAAGCAGTGTGCCGGAGGACGGGATAAACGAAGGGTGAAATAAAGACGCCCCCCCCTCCCTCAGCCGCCTCTAGGAAAGACTCGAGTCGGTTAGCATCTGTCCGACGTATATTTATTTGAGCCCTGAAGCTGGCCACATAAACGAAACCGAGGTCGGCTGGCGGTAACTACATGCATTGTTGTCTTCCCTAAAGCAACGCCGGTGTACCCGCGACACCGAATTGAGTGCAGCTTAATTGCGCGACTCGAAATTCATAGCTTACTTGCCGGTGTATTCCGTGTGGGTTATCATCATCATCATCGTCAGCTTGACTATACCCACTGTAGGGCGAAGGCCTCTCCCATATTCCTCCACTTAACCCGGTCCTGTGCGAGCTGCATCCACTTGACCCCTGCGAACTTCTTAACCTCATCCGCCCACCTAATTTTCTGCCGCCCCCTGCTACGCTTTCCTTCCCTATAGGAATCCAATTTGTTACGCTAAGCGACCATCGGTTATCCTCTCTTCGCGCTACATGTCCTGCAAAGGGGGCAGCGAGTGCGTGGATACGAACCCGGCCACAACATGCCGTATTTAGATGGAAGCGAAACATGAAAACCTTCGCGCAGATGGCATTTTGATGAGCAACAAAAACCCCTCGCGAGGTGTGAAGAATTGCGTATTGTCGCATGCGTTTCCCACTGAGCTGATCTTTTTTTGCTTAAATATCCACTCTTTTCATCACTCTCAGTCCTTTCCGCCGCGGCGTATATAGTCCAGCACACACGTGTAATGCATCGTACAGAGAACTGCCGGTGTGTCGCCACTAGCCTTGCGGAAAAAGTCGGTCCCTGTAGCCAATCCCGTTCCTCCTGCTTATCATTTAAAGATTACCGAGCAGCGCGAGGTACGGCGAGATACCGCGGCTACCATACTCTCCCATACGATGGTGAGGTGGGGCTGAGCGGAAAGGGGGGGGGGGGGGGGGAGGGATAAGGAGGAGAAACGGAGGTGCTGCGAGGCAACAAATGGCAACCAGTGGGAGGTTGCAGAGTCCCCGGCGGCTCTAGCAGCAGCAGCAGCAGAAACAAACGAGAAAAGAACTGCTCGAGTTTGCTCGCAGGCGCTAGTCTCCGGGGGCCCGCAGACGGAGCGCAAGAACTGCCGGCCGGATACGCACCATGCAAAGCGCGGCTTACCGTCACGGCCTCGCGCAAAGGCAGGGGATATAACACTCGATTACGCTTGGTTTTTCCCGGCGCCGTCGTTCTAGAGCGCGCGCTTCTTCGTGCCACCTCGGCAATGCTAATAGCCGCGGAGTTCCACCACCGTTGGGGGGGGGGGGGGGGGGGGGGGGGGGGGCACGTCGTCGTTCGGCCTGGCACTGAAGTTTTCCGCGCCAGTAAATAGGTTGAGACCAGAATGAAGACGGCGTTGGTGGAAGGAAAATGCCCCAAGAAATGTCTGTCACGTCACATTGCTTATTATATTCGCCAGAACTCACTGTTCGAAACCAGGCGTTTCTCCACACAGCGCGCGCTTAATTGGCTGAAGAAGCGAGACACTGCGACTTGTTGGACGTTTCCTCAGCAAACATCACACGCACCGACTTGCTTACTGTTTCTTTTAACCTTCAGGGAGTGACAAAAACTTGTCGCTGGATTTAGAAGCCTTCTTTACGCAGTGTCCTTCATTCGCGAATATTTTATGGGTATAGAGATCATCCATCGTTTACAACCTGCTTCAACGGACCCATTCGGAACTGAGGAGAACGCGAGGCGTGAACACGTGCCTCCCATTTAGGAAATACGGCCTTCTTGCTGTCGTCCGGACTACTCACGGCCGCCGCCACGATCCCACACTGCTCCCGCAAATACAGCTGACCATCATCGGCTGAAAATGAACTATTATTAGCCCAGTTATGTAGCCCACTGTTTCGGGGAACTGCTACTAATAGTTAATGCTGATTCCGCAGTCGCGGCATTATTACTATATTCTGAGTCAGAAAGAGCGGTTGCATACAAGCAAGTATAGTACCCCACAGCGACATTGTCCAGAATCAAAGCCCCCAAAGGATGCGAGTATCATTTTGCCAGCAATATTTGTACATTTTCCGAGGATTATGGACGTTACTCGCAACAACTGACTCAGCAGGCTACATCTTTAATAATGAGCAAAAACGGTGAAACAGCTAAAAGAGAATTGAAAAAAAAAAAATCAAGTTTTTATAATATAGGCCTCGAGGTTTGCTCGCCGTTCTCGACTGATGCTTCGTGCCTGCTCCTTCAGCAGCCTTGACGAGAGTGGCAATCTCTCCCGTTTCACTCGCAGCTCTTTTCATCCTCTTGTTACTTCTAACCTCTGTGCATGAAGTTATCTTCTGTATCATCAAGAAACAATTAACGACCACACTGCGGCCAAGGTTGTTTAAATTCATTTGTCTCTTGTCCCCGTGTTATTCGTGCAGTGTTAACATTCTCCGAAATTAACCAACTCGTCCTCAAGAACGTCCGACTAAAGATTCAGTCCTGAGCAGCACCGAATGTTCCTTACTGCTGTGTTGGTCCGCAAACATGAAATACCTCCACTCCCGAATATTGCGCATATCTTGATGTATACCATCAAAAACAGGAACTATCTCTACACCGCATTTCAAATCACAGGTCGACGCTCGCGTTTTTATTACTTGGTTCGTAAGCAGGAACAAAAGAAAAAAAAAAGGAAATCGAAGTGTTCCACGCAGACTCTGTCACGCGGTAGCACCTGATATAAAATCAACGCTCGACGAAAGAAGGCCGCAGAGGCATGGAGGGGCATTTGTTGTGAAAGTGTAGGTCGTATATTACAAAAGAAACGACGTTTACTCCGAGGCAAGCAATACAAAATATATACGCGCAAGAGAACCGGGGGAGTCGCCGTCGGTACTTTGCCGTCATTCTCACTGCCTTCGCTATCTCCGTATCGGTTCGGCAAACGTCCTGAGGTGAGTAAGAAACCCGCGGGAAATCCGCCCACAATTTCCCAAATTGGCTGCGCGCAATAAAGTGCCGCAGCCCTACACGTGCCGTTCGGAAATATACTGCGCCGCAGCGGCTGCCTCCACGAGACGCGCGCCTCGCATGGTAGTGTGTGCGCTTGGGGTGCCGGTTTTCGCGTGTGCCGGGAACAGAAGCCTCGACCGGCCGAGCCCCGGCAGATACGCCAGCAGTCTTTTGCCGGCCCGTTAAGCGCCGAGAGGCGGGATCCGCGCATGGGAGTGGGGGGCGCCATGTACGTGCTGAAGGAGCGAAGCAAATAAAGCCAGTCTCAAGCAACGCGCTTCCAAAATGAAGGATCAGATGAACCGTGCTAAAAGGATGATGAAGACCCAACTTTTTTCCCTTCGTTTTTTTTTTTTTTTTTTTTTTTTTTTTTGTCAGACACAAAATGAAAGGCTGCGAGCCCTTGTAAAGAACAGCATCTCTTTCTCTCTTTCCTGCACTCTCATCTCTGCGTCTAAAGCACAGCCAAAGGTGATCGGTGCGTGCTCTCTCTCCTCCGTTTGTTTTATCCTTTCTCTCTCTCTTCACCCCTTCATTCACTTAATGACGGTTTTTTTTTTTTTTTTTTTTTTTTTTTTTTTTTTTTTGCGCGTTATTTGTGTTTCGCACTCTTCCGCTGACTTCATTGAGGCAATTGACGCGTGATTTCAGACGGCCGTGGAAAATTGCTATTCGCCTCCCCTCCCCTCTGCCAAAGCCTCCCCGTGTTCAAGCTAGTTTTCCGACAGATTATGACGAGAGTATGAAACGTGTTCCTTTTCGTTCCACACTGTGCACCACTTATATATGGTGCAGGGTGTACTTTTACAGCCTCGCTCAGTCGCAGTTGCATAATCGATCCTCTTCGTGCTCACACTCGGTGCAAAAAAAAAAAAAAGAAAGAAAGAAAAATATTCACAGATGAAAGCTGCCACTGAATGAACTCGTCTTTCTGCAAACCATTCAAGCTGCTCTTTATGGAGTGGAGAAAAAAAAAAATCTTCTTGCAATGTTTTTTTTAGTGGTGAGTGTCTGTGCTCTTTTTATGGGGAGGGGTGGGGGAAGGAGGAGTTATCATCGCGAATGCTTTAGAAAGATTTAAAGTCGCACATTACTTTCAGCGTTGAGTCGACGACACAGGGGGATAAACTTCTGCCTGGTTTGAAGAGTGTGATGCACAAAGCTGCCTGTTTGACAAATACATTCAGATATGTGCTGAAGACAGGGCTGTTTCGACAGCCACGTCTCACTTTAGGACATAATTCAAGAATATAAACCGTAGTCGTTGCTGGAATTAGTAGAGATGTTTGACTTATTGCGCCAGATCTGGCATCATCACATAGAAGAGCACTACGCACACTATCCTTCAAGTCGGTGTTGGAGGGAGAAATGAAGAATGAGACATCCTAACGATAATTGACTTAGTTGGTCGCTTTGGTCGTTACAGGCAATAACCGTCACCGCTTGAATGATTATAGGAATAGGCCCACGCTAATAAACTCATATAGACTGAGTGCTAGAAAAAAGCCAAAAAAGAAAACAACAGTGCGAATTGTAAATGTTTGGGTTAAACGCCTCTAAGATATGACATGGGGCTATATGAAAGGCTTCAGAATAATTTAGACCAATTTGGAGCTCTTCGACGTACGTCGACGCACGGCCCATGTGAGCGTTTCTGCATATTGTCTGCTTCGATATATGGCCGACGGGCCGCAACTGCACCCGCGGCACTGGAATCAGCAGGCTAACACCGAAGCCACAGAACCACAGCGGCGAGTGAAACTTGCCTGTTGTTTGAAAACATGACAGAACGATATCACACCTCTTAAACGGTTCGCTGTTGAGAGAAGTTAGCAAGGCAAGACAAGGCAAGATTTGCGCAGTTCATATGGTTCTACATGAACAAATGTTCGCTTGCGCTTCATTCACACCGCATGAGCTGAGTCGGCGTACGTACCTGCACCGTGCACGACTGAGACGCGCCGCAACATGCATTAATATAATAAATGCATTTGCAACGTCACGGCAGCATCAGGAAGTCATCTTTAATAGCAAAATGCCCATTTCTACTCTTGGTCATTAATCTATTTTATTTATATTACCAACCTGCCTACTGATATGTCTTTCATGCATGTTGTGCAAATTATTGCATACCACGATGCGCTACAAGTATCCTAACGACCAACTCGACTGCGTTGCGAAGTTTGCTTGTACTTGCACTTGGGCGGTTATATCCATTGGCTAATAGCGTTTCTCAGTCAAAATGCAAAGTAGTCTACTTCAGCCATATTTATTTTTTACTATCTTGCCCTCTACGAAATATTCGCAGGGACACGTACTTACATATTTTTAATATTGTTTTCGAAATGTGACAACAAGCTGTTGATGCCTTCATATCGAGTTTTGTATCTCTCTTTCACACTTTGTTTGCTGACCCCCTACGCGTCTGCCGGCACACAAGCAGGCATCTGTTCGTGTCATCTAGTTGGTTGTCAGGCTTTTCCTCAAAGACGTCTAGAGATGGTGGCATGGACGCAATGAAGATACACCTAAACGTATCTTTGTTTCTTCTCGTCTAGTGATGTGACTTCCACTCTTGAGAATCATGCGCCCGACGATACATTTTTTCTCCCGATGAGGCTTCTAAAGTTATCGCACTTATAACGCTGTTGTGCGTTAAAACCTTTAATATATGGCAGTGATGCAATTATCGCATCCTATTTTATGTAACCCTTGTTAGCCTGTGTTGCTGCTTTAAGGCAACGACGTGGGCCACAGACATCGCATGTATTCATCGAGACATCAAAGACATTCTTGCTCGTAACGTGCCCGCACGGGTACTATAGAAAAAGGGAAAGCCGTAAACAAGCAGTTGGCAAGCATATAAGCTGAAGGCTTACAGAATCAACAGCGCTCTGCCCCGAAGATGCGGTAGAAGGATGTCCTCAATTTCATCAGAAAAAAGCTTCATTTGTTAAAAAGGGTCACAAACAAGAGAAGGCGACCTCTCGGCATTACACTCTCCATTATTAAAAGAGAATTCCGTAAGTAGAGTTTCGCAAACAACCTCCTGCCTGGAGACTCAAAGCACACACGCGCGTACACCAGACGGAAGCCGCGCACGCGCAAACAAAAGCTCGCGCGGCTACGTCTATAGACCGGGCAAAGTCGCGCACGAAACATTTTCTTTCTCCTACCCCTCCTCCTTCCGCGTCGTCTTCTTTATGCCAGTCAGTTCTATAAACTCGACGGGGGCTGCTTATACCTCGCTCTTCATTTTCATGTTCTTGATCGATGGCTGGGCACTCATCGTGAATGCCGCATGGGCCACAATTTCCGTGCAGGCACTAAAACTGCAGCTCCATCTCCATATTCTTCGCCGAACTTTTTGTCCTCGCTCAAATCCAGCGACGTCAAGCGTGCGCTCATCCAAACTCACTGGGAGAGAAGCTCCGGTGTGCGTCGGAGAAAGCAATTTAGTGCCGCCTTTTATTCATTCCTCTCAATTTTATTTCAGTCTACTTCGGCCCTTTTTTCTCTCCTCGCTCTTAATAACGCCCGTCTCTCCGCCCGTTCTCCACCTCTATCATTTGTAGCTCCGCCGCGCTTCGTTCTTCTTCGCCTCTCTTGAGCTCATTCTCAAAGACAATGCCGGCTCTCATCTTACGAAAGAAAACACTTTACACGCCAAACAAAAGCGCAGATGGCTTTTCCTCCCTTTCTTCGGCTGTAGAAAGCATTCCACTTAGGGTCGGAACGCACGAAACTGCATTGCAAACAAATAAGAAGCACACGAATTTCGATAGCTTTATTTTTTATTTTTTTTTTTTTTGCTGCCAATGAAGAACGTGTGCACAAACTTTGAAGCGTTCAGAAGGACGTAATGCTATAACCCATTGCGACGTGACTGACTTAGCATGCGACGAAGCTACAAATTGTCGCTAATCTGGAAGCACCGCTGTAAGCGCTCACGAAAAGGCAACGTCGTAAGACAGCAACAGAATTTTGAGTTACCGCCTGCAGACACCATTTACTTCCGAGTTTAGCTGTACGAGGCATTTACGCTAGCGATTATTTCTTCCACAGTGACGCGTGACCCGTTTCGCTTCGACTACCACCTGCAGTCTATATGTGATTCCAGTCAAGAAGCTAGCGCTGCTTCAGGCGTCACGATGTGGTTGCGACAGACTGCCCGATCTTCTGTTTTTTTTTTTTCTTTTTTTCGTTGCTATCCGGCTTGTCGAACAAAGTAACCGGGGCCGATTCAGAATGGCTTGACGGATGCTTGCTTTCTGGAGGCAGACAAATCGGGTTGATGGCTTAAGATCTTGCCAGCCCAGGAGTGGTAGCACCATACCGAGGCCGCGTGTCGACAGCAGCATGCGTCCCCGAGTCCATCGATCGCGAGACCCCGGCCAGCGATCCTGATCGAAATGGAAGCGGACAAGGGTTGTTTGGGGCGACGCCGACCAACACCGTGACGGCTCTCGCGAGTCACGCGGCTTAGGGCGTGGATTATCCCCGCGCTGAGAGGCATTTGTCATGTCGGATTAGAACGGCCCGGCGCCTGCGACGAGGCAGCAGGTGCCGCGCGGCTCTTGCTTTTACTCGGTCGCTCAGACAGCCGACAGGTTCTCCTTGGCTACGGCCGTGCGCTTCAGCGCGTGTTTCTTTCCCATCTCCCCCACTCCTTCTCGGCCGCGCACCGACCGAAGGCTTGTACCCTTCCACGTGCATCACGGGCGGCTCTCCGTTGGTCCCGCTGATTGCAATCGGACCACCCGGTGCAGAGAGACGCAGCGAAACCCGCCGGTAATGGAATCGCCTCGGTAGAGAAACAGCTACTTCGTGCGTGCGCTGACAGGCTCTGAGCAGGAGAGTGGCTTCTGTGGCCTGAGATCATTGCCAATAAATGACCGTAACTAAACAAAAACCAAAGCGCAGTTTCACTGAGATCAGCGTGCATGCAGCATCTTGCTTACAGCGGACCTGTGCACGTCTAAATTAACCAAGGATATACGATCATTTCCATTCAAGGGGTCCCTCCAGGAACATTATGTAGGTCGTGTATCTTTTTCTTCTTCACGGGTATAATTTTCCAAAGAGCAATCATTGGGGACATATCCACTTCATATGTCCTATGCATGCGAGCGGAAAGAGCAGCTGTTGCCAGCACAGCGCTTTCACTTTTTCTTTTTTTTTTTTTGTCGGGCCCGAAGAATCAATTAAGTTGCCAGGCAGAATGAATTCGTCACGTAGCCCACTTGTTTGAGGTACCAAAGGGAAAAAAAAAAAAAAAAAAAGGCATCAGCAGCTACGCATAAATATAACAGGCGAGCTTTCTGCAGAGAGAGAGAGAGAGAGAGACTATGTTTGCACAGTCTACAAACAAGCGGGCGAGTGTCGGGTTGATATTGTGCTGCCGTCGAGAGTGGCTAATTTAGAATCCATGGGGTCGCCTAGCGCGTGCCGCAGGGAAGATAGGCGACACAAAGAAAACCCCCGCGACTTTCGTCAGCTTGCGGCCTCTGCGACTGGCCTTGCCGCAGCGAGGAATGCGGAACCAGTCGAGCGGACGGCTCACTCGTTTCCTTGGCGGCGCGGCCTGTGGAGCACTCTAGAGCAGGGGTACCTTTGCCGAGAACGACTCAATCTAGCGGGCCTTTCATTTCTTGGGATAGGAACACAGCTGTTTGAACAGCAACTAACGAGTTCCGCTTTTGGTGCGGGGAGCCCGCTTCTTCTATAGCTGTCTCTGAAGTGTTAAACAAAAGAAGTTGCTTACATTTATGCCAGTCCTTCAGCTACGCCCTTCCTCGCCATTTTTATACTTGACCCGAAATATCGAAGAGCAGGCACTGTTTCTTTGAACGCTACTGCGAGATTTCACTTCGGAAATGGGCGCTGTAGTTTCAAGCGCCTTCGTCGTCCCCATGAAATGCCGTGTCGCAAAGCAACATTGCAGTGCTGTCTGCGGCTCGGCGCTGCTTTTACAAAACAATATTGGTCTGGTCGACATCCCTGCTTCTGAGAGATGTGGCTGCGAGGAGACAATCGTACATTTTCGGCGCCAGAGCTCTGCTTTCGCCGCCGAAAAAGCGATACTCTGCGTTGTGCTTTGAACCAACTCGATCCTCGCCCGGGCAAGATTTTCAAACCGTCGCCACAACAGTCCACTGCCCTCGAGGTCTACAAGGTACTGTTTTGCTACCTGTGACCGACTGGTTAGAGTGACAAATTGACTATGGACCTCACCCCTTCTCTCCTTCTCTATTAAATACCCTCATCCATATTCCATAGCAGCAACCGCGGAACACACTTCTGGTTACTAATCTTGCCGCACTTCTTGCGCAGTAGGTGAAATACTCGTATAGTTTTCTTGCAACGTGTACATGACGGGCGACAAACATATATCCTGCGGCGCTGATTTGTAGATCAAGCAGTAAAACGAGAAACGTCATAACTCTGTAGATAGAAAACTATCGTGTCCTTACGCGTCGCTTATGAAGTGTAAGTTGTTCCACAGATATTCGGCAAGGCAATGTCTTGTGTGTGCAAAGGAGGTAAGAGCACGGATGGACACTGTGTCATCATTGACTACCTTCTCAGAAATTACGTTTTTTTTTTTTTTTTTTTTTTTTTTTTTTTGTCAGGTGAGTGCATCATCTTTGGGCAGACAAAAGAAAGTAAAAACTGAAGAAAATGACGCAGGGAAGGCCCGACGTGGCTCTTTCTCTCTCTCTCAGGCACGTCGAAAACCCCCAGTAACCCCCAATTCGCCGAAATCTTCTTGAATGAAAGTGGTTTTTTGGCTCTTTCAATCTACATTCCACTGTTCACCTGTGCTGCACAAGTGACCTGGCCCTGATTGGCCGCCGTGTTGGGTGACGTCACGAGACCACATGACACGGTCAAGAAGCAGGAGCTGCCAACTCAGGTAGCTCCTTTGAGATGGGAGTCGAACCCTCCGGGACCCTTGGATTCTAAATCAGACACGCTACTCCTTATTGGCCACGCAGGAAATTTCGTAAGGCTTGGTTGAAGCGGGGCATTTTTATCGACTGTACATGGGGTCATCTGGGCCCGTAATGTGTTACCTTACGGCTGTGTGGTAATAAGTTCGTGTGAGTTAAGGGACTTGGGGCGCCTTGCGTTTCGCTTGTATCGAAATGCGGCTGTAGCGGCCTAAGTTGAATCCGCGTCCTTGGGCGCGGATGCGAACGACCTAACCACTGAGCGTACGCATCGAAGCGTGGGTATTTAGTGGCCAAAATAACCAACCGTATACAAGGGGCGGAACCGAAGGTGCCGGAATCAGTTGCGCTGCCTCGAACGACAACGCGGGATAAAGCGAGCGGACTCCTGTATGACTCTCTAGGGGGCAGTACAACTGTGGTGGCACACTCTCGACGGACTGTGAGACTTTCGTCTTGCGAAGGAAAAAAGAAAAAAGTGCAGGAATGAAAGTAAGATGTTCTCGCAACGGGCTTGTCACTTTCAGAGGCACTGATTGGCAAAACGAGCGCGTTTTACAGAAATGCACTTGTATTTACTTGTCGCTTCGCAGCTACTTAAAGTTTGGCGCAAAACACATTATTGTTCGTCTATTATTGTTAATTTATTTCCTGTCCGTTTCCTGATCTCTCTGCTACGTACGAGGTTGAGAATATGGACAACATCGAAGTTATGTCCCCAAAGAGTGTTTAATTTGTGGCGCCTTATATATAAAGAGGCCATAGGCGCCCGCTTCTAATCACCGCACCATACCACCTGCGGCCTCGAGTTATCTATATCATAAACATTTCAAAGTTGAATTGATTGTCTTCCTTCTAGCTTCAAACCCGTCGGAAGCCCGCCTGTTTATCTCGCATTTATTGCCTAGAACTTAGTCATAACCTCCTTCTCTTGAAGCACTCAAACATGGCCATGATTCGGCGCTTTCCTTCCTTCCTTCCTTTCTTCTTCTTGTTTTTTTTTTCTTTTTTTGCGCCGCCGATTATTAGCAGAACATGATTTACACGCTTCAGAGAGCAAACGAGCGGGCATGTTTCAGACGGCGGGTACAGCTCGACAGTTTAGAACAGCAGGCATAGTGTACTTGCATAGCTTGGCATCACCGCGGGTAGACTTCAATGGACATTTTCGTGGCGTGCCTGCTGCGACGTTGGTATCTGGGGCACCGCCTCGCGTAGGACAGCGCTACGAGATAACGACGCGTACACGCAGTCTGCAGCAGCGAGGAACATTCGACACCGCGCTCGTCGGACTGCCGAAAGAGCACCTCAGACAAGCGGACGAAAGTTCTCCACGCGCTCAATGCGAGAGCGGAACGAGCGCGCGTGGCGCACGACGTTCGCGCAACCGCCCGCGTATCAGGCCCGACGGCCTCGCGGTGCTAATTCACTCAGAGCGCACGGAGCGCTGCTAGCAGTCACTGTAAATTGCCCATTAGCACTTAGGCGGGCAAAGAGTGAATCAAGAGCCACCAGAGAAAAGTAGGAAGGAAGGGGGGACTCCGTCAAGGCGCACGATTAATGGCCCTGCCCGCCGTCTCTGGCGCGTGCCGACGGTGGCCTCTCGCTTATGCGGCCGCCTAAAGGGGCCCACGGGAGAACGCGATTCGCGTCTCACCGGATCCGGAGCGCCGCCGCGGCCTCATGCTCTTCGCCAAGACGCGCCGCTGCTGCAGCCCCGGGCCCCAGAGCGGGCCTGTTTGCGCGCTCCGCTTGCGCCACTGACGGACGAGAGCGAGGAGCCCGCGGTGACCGCTGCCGACCCCAGATAGGCACGCCTTCTTGCCTTTATAGGATGGGCGCGCGAAATTTCCAGCAAGCCATCATGATTCAGACGCCGCGAGATGCGACGCTCTCGAGCGAGCGCTCGCGTCTCTGTGCAGGTTGGCGAAATCGTCCCTGTGCCCCGTATATCGTCATGCATGTTGCTGTTTTTGGAATGGGTGAGCGTCACTGCTGTTTTGCTGAAAATGTAGTGAGAGATGTGCTCGTAATAAACTTTAAAACTACAACGGAGGAAGCCTCTTTATTGAAACACAGTCTGAAACACATTAGTACATCATGTACATTTTGGGATAATCATGTCGTCGTGCGCCGGGTGCCAGCACCTCACTTGCCTTGTTCCTTCAAAAGACGGTGTTCACATTGTGAGTTAATTGCATTCAGAGATCCCAAATACTTAGCCCTGTTGCCTAGATGCATTAGCGTGGAGAAGTTGCATACTGGCGCGGCAGCTTTCATCTGCGTGCTGCACAAAGACCACTGATTTTTCTCAGACACGCGTATTCTCTATGCTTGGCCTGAACCACGGAGGGCATGCTGGCTGCTACGCCATTTGCGACATTAGTACAGCGGTGTACAAAAAGGTATAACATTTTCATTTTTTTTTTGAATAATTTTAAAATAATAAAAAAGGAAATAATTGTTATTTCTCAACATGTTTAAATGAAATCATGTCATCTCCGTCAACCAGGAGGTGTTGGAAATGCGACTGCTAGGCTTGAGTTCGCTTTTCCACTTCCATGTCCACTTCCCATTGTCTTAATTTTACGTTTGTTCTAATTTATAAATAACTTGAAGTCACTTTCAAGTCAAATGTTCTGCTAGTGCATGTATCACTAAAAATTATCCTGATGAGCGGGCCTAGTGAGAGAAGCGCGTGACGTCACTGATAATGTTCAAATGGCAGTTACCCTCAGCCACTATTTACAGGATGAAACGCCATTACTATATTGCAATGCATTTCAGAATAGCACCGTCGGCGCGAAAGATTTGAACGGACATAAGTTCAAAGATGGTTCGGTTTTTCGATCTTCACCGGGACACACCAAATTGACAAACTAAGCTGTCAAGAGAGACAATGTTCGCACGAACCGAAAAAAAAAAAAAAAGCTTGAAAAAGCTCTCGATTGTCGGATAGGAATATTTCCGAAATATTTCCCAAGATTGGTACTATGTTCTATAGTGAATCCATGGACTAAAAAGTCAAGTGTCATGTGCAGAGCGAAACAACTAGAACAAACCTCAAAATCTGCAGCATTTGTGAAGAGAATCGTGATTTCAGGATGATGTAGAGAATGAACACCATAGTGTGGATAGGTTAACAATAGCATTTCTTATACGGATAAACTTTTGTTAGACGGGTAGAAGTCCTTGTTGAGTTGGAATGATGGAAGTTTAAATGGACTAATTTTCTTCGTTACACACAGAAGCGGTGCCATGGCTTTCCTATTGTATCCAAACTACATATCAAAATTCATAAATAAGGATATGAATCCCTTCTGCCAGTATATGATCTGGGCGTGCAAAGCCCATAAGCCTCCCTCAGAACTCTTGCCTGATCCCTCTAAAGAAGCTTGGGACAAGCTAAGGTCCAGCGATGACCCTGGCATTCAGTTCAAGGCCGTCGAATGGGTCGGCGTTGCCAAAAGTCTCCACGGCCTGCAGCACGCTAGCTGACTTACCCTATTTCTCCCACTTATTGTGAATAAAGTTTTATCAGCCTTAGCCTATCTTGAAGTTTATCTCCTTCACAGAATTCGAGGGGTAATGATAGACGTTTATCACAGAATCGTTTGGAAGCTTATGCTCCCATAAACACGCAAGAATCTGGATTTGGCTTTTTGTTTCAACCGAACTACGATCTGAAGCGCTCTTCTACGCTTGTGAAAAGTGGCAGAAGGAAAGAAGGGTAAACGTTATGGGGCGGTGAGGCCGGTCTACTGAGATTTGTTTTTATTTTTATTGAAAATCTTGAATAGGCTTCGCGCAGAGTCCGAAGGACAAAAAACAAATCTAACAGTGCTGAGGAGAAATTCGACCAGCTGCTGCAAGAGTCGAACAATGACTGAACGTTCATTGAAAGCTTCCCGCACTTCATCCCTCGGCGAGGTCAAGCTGTGATCGACGGCAAAGACTTGCATGCGACGTATTGACGGCGTTAGTCTAGTGGGAACTAGTGGGAATAATCAAGTTTCAAATTCATGCTTAAGTTCGCAAAAACGTTAGAGATCACTCGGCCACTCGCATTGGAGAAATGCGAAAGCACTGACGCCTCCTCCTCACTCGCCGAGAGCAAGGCAACGACTGGCGCAATTCACGCCGAAGCGGAAGCGACGCGCACGCCGGCACATCATGTTCTGCTAGGCTACGCCAGGGCATCATTGGCGGCGGAAATTTTTAATCGCGCCACCACTCTCGCCGCCACCCTCTCCCATGACATCACACTACGCTAAGATACGCCTTGGCGTCACCGGCGGCAGATTTCTGTTTACTGCGTCATCGCTCTCCCAATCGCGCCGCCTTCCTCTCTTATGACGTCACGTTATTGATAGGATATGCCATGGCGTCAGCGGTGGCGCAAATTGTTTATCGCACCACCACTCTCGCTGCCGTGCGTGTGTGTGTGTGTGAACAACTTTTATTTCCACCAGAATGGAGGTTCCCTACTCCCCGCCCCGGCACGCAGGCCTAGGGGAAGGGGGCCGGCACCTCCGCGATTGGAGGCAGGCAAAGCGGTCTTGGTTCCTTGCGACATCTTCCGCCAGGCGGATGGTTTGCTTCTGCAGAGTTGGGTCCTCGCTCCGCAGAAGAGTTTCCCAGGCTTCTACCATCCATTTTTGTCTTAGCCCCTGGGGAGCTAGCGCATTCCCAAATTACGTGGTTGAGGGTCCTTCTCTCCCTTCAGCTTACATTTATCGTCCTGTCTCTCATCTTTCTGGACGTGGTAGGCAAATAGAGGGTGTATGTAATCCTCTACTTGTAGACGCCACCACACAGTCGCCTCTTTGTTGCTCAGACGCTTATCCGGTGGTAGCACCAGCTTTCTACTTTATCTATAATTTTCGACTATTTCTGTGTAATTTAATAGGCGTTCGTCCATGTTCTGGCAATTGGGCGGCACCACGCGGTTACCCGGAAGTAGAGAGCTCGGGCTAACACGTGTGCCGCCTCGTTAGCAGGAACAAACGCGTGCGCTGGAGTCCATATTAAGCTAACTGTTGGTCAAATATTTAGGGGAATCCCCCAAGGTGGAGTAGATTTGTAATAAGGGAGTAATTACTCATTGCATCCACCCAAGAGCAGCCATACGGCTACAAAGGAAAGTTATACAGCTTTCTTAGAAACTTCGTAGTTAAAGAAAAATTCGTCCTGATCCGGATCAGGACGAATTTTTCTTTAACTACTAAGTTTCTGAGAAAGCTGTATAGCTTTCCTTTGTAGCCGTATGGCTGCGCTTGGGTGGATGCAATGAGTAATTACTCCCTTATTACAAACCTACTCCACCTTGGGGGATTCCCCTAAATATTTGACCAACACCATTCCCACTTCGAGTTATAGATCAATTCGCTCTCGCCCTACCATCTGATCTGCTGACCGTCCTGGTTAGTTGAGTCGGTAGAGCGACTGCCCCGGAAAGGCGGTGGTGCCGGGTGCAATTCCCGGATCAGGACGAATTTTTCTTTAACTACGAAGTTTCTGAGAAAGCTGTATAGCTTTCCTTTGTAGCCGTATGGCTGCCCTTGGGTGGATGCAATGAGTAATTACTCTCTTATTACTAAGGTAACTTCTCTATTCAGCTGTTTTTCGGTCAGGATTTTCACCGCTTCCGGCGCGATCCTACCCTTCAGTGGCGTAGCCAGAAATTTTGTTCAGGGGGGGGGGGGGGGGGGGGGGGGCTCACGTTGCAGCGCGTCCTCCTCCATATAGAATTTGTCGATGGATCAAATATGATTAATTCCAGCCAATAGCCAATAGCCATTGTGTATTAGGTGCTGCAAACGAATTCTTGAATGCCACGCAGTACGCACTGCCAAGACAAATGTAAAATATTAACTTTATTATAAAAGAACATATATGTATGTGACAAACATTGTGGCAGAAAATGCTTCCCTGATTCTGTCTGTTGAATAAGTACAGAAAATATTAAACGAAATCTAGAACTATATCAGTTCGAAACCAGCAAAGCAGTGCATATCGCTGATATGAAAACTTAAAGGCCAAGAAATGAACACTTTGACGGGAAATGCTTTATTGAATCTGTCATCCAAGACGCTTGTTTACATTTTTGTACACGTCCAACGGCCAATGACGCTGTCCTTTTTTCCATTTCGATGCCTTTTGGTCGCGGTCGCTCACCGGCGTTCGCAAGATGCGTAGGGCGGCGTAGAGCGGTGTAGGAAAAAAAACGAGGTGCAATAAAAAAACCAAAACGCTCCTGGGCCAATGTTCAGCTCCTTCTCTTCGGCGCGTAGGAAGAAGCGTGAAAACGAAAAAAAAAACAACCACAAACAAAAAGCGCAACCACGGAGAGAGCATAGTGTACGGGGAGAAGGGCGAGGGAGTACCACTAAGAGCTGCTACAGTACGGTGAGGATTCGCAGAAGGCACGAGAAAAAGAAAGCCCCAAAAGAGAGACACAGGGATTTTGAGGAAGCGGGGAGTCGAAGGCGAGGGAAATACCGCCTTTGAAACACTGAGCAGGAATGGAAACCTGTCTTGTTTCGTCGTCCACCCCACCTCCGCGGCCGGCGCGAGTTGACGCGACGAGCCCGCTCGCTATCTAAACGCCCTAGAAACTTAGTGCTCGGAAATGGTTCCTGGCTTTACGTGACTCCGTCTGCATGGGCGTTGCTACGAAATGTAGCCCCCAAGTTCGTAATGTTCATGCCGAAATGTATTTTCGAACGAACCGGAAAAAGATATTGTAGACAAAACCCAGAATGCTTTCGAGCGCCGGTAGTTGTTTTGGTCGGCGGTGCATGACAGCACGAAAACATTTGAGGGGGGGGGGCTGAAACCCCATAAGCCCCCCTGGCTACGCGCCTGCTACCCTTTGCGTAATTGTAGATGGCTGTTTTGTTCTCGCTAATTATAAATTTTGCTTCCGTTCCTACGCAAGCGAGCGCTATTGCAACTTCTTAGAGCTCGGGCTAACATGTGAGCCGCCTCGTTACCAGGAACAAACGCGTGCGCTGGAGTCCATATTAAGCTAACTTTTCTATTCAGCTGTTTTTCGGTCAGGTTTTTCACCGCTTCCGGTGCGATCCTACCCTTTGCGTAATTGTAGATGGCTGTTTTGTTCTCGCTAATTATAAATTTTGCTTCCGTTCCCGCGCAAGCGAGCGCTATTGCAAATTCTTAGAGCTCGGGCTAACACGTGAGCCGCCTCGTTCCCAGGAACAAACGCGTGCGCATGGAGTCCATAATAAGCTAACTTTTCTATTCAGCTGTTTTTCGGTTAGGATTTTCACCGCTTCCGGTGCGATACTGCCCTTTGCGTAATTGTAGATGGCTGTTTTGTTGTCGCTAGTTACGAATTTTGCTTCCGTTCCCACGCAAGCGAGCGCTATTGCAACTTCTTCAGCTATTTCGGAGTAGCGGCTTCTGATAGTGACTGCCGATACTGGGGCACCTCTGCTGTCGACTATCGAGGCTACCGCCGCACTCGACTTCCCATTCGCCGCATAGTACGTATGCAACTGCATCACTGTCCAGTGGCTCGAAGCGCTTTTTGAGTGCTTCTGCTCTTTTTTGCCACCTTTCCGCGTTGTATACGGGGTGCACGTTTTGAGGAAGGGGGGAGATAGGTTATCTCGGTATATCTGTGGGATGCTCGACTTTTGTTGCATCCGTCAGGCCTACCATATTTAAAATGGCTCTTCCTGTAGTTGTTTGGCTTAGCTTTTCGAGTTGCGACACTCTGACTGCCTCTGCTGTTTCTTCCCACGTGTTATGTACCCCCATAGTGAGGAGCTTCTCCGTGGATGTACTCATTGGTAGGCCTAAGGCCCTCTTTATGCATCGTCTAATGAGTGCTTCTAACTTACTTTTTTTTTGTTACTCTGCTCTGAGGTTAAATATGGCGTAGAGTAGCTTATGCGGCGTATCACATATGCCTGCATAAGTTTGATCAAGCTTCTTTCTTTCAAGCCTCGGCCCTTCAATGTTATTCTCCTGAATATACCTAAGACTTGTGTGGCTTATAGCCTTCCAATTTCTTTAGTATCCCGTCATTGTATCCGTTCCCTTGAATGTATAGCCCTAGGATTCGTATTTGGCCAGCCTTTGGTACAGACATTCCTTCCACTTTGATATCGAATTCTCCGATTTGCTTGCACCTCGACGATTTTGGGTTGTAGACTGGTAGTTCTAATTTCTGTGGTGAGCACGAAAGCCCCTACTAGCCGCGTAGTCCACTACTGTGTCTGCCGCTGCCTGCAGTCGTAGTCGTCTCTCTATGCTAGCATCACTCCCCTGGTTTATGCAGAGATTAATGTCGTCCGCGTGCATGCTAAATTTGAGCCCCTCGATGTTTGTTAGCGCTTTTGGGAGACCCAGCTCATCGCCACGTTGAAGAGGAATGGGGAGAGGACCAATCCCTGCTGTGTGCCCCTGCTTCCTAGCTGCAATGTGGGAGACCCAATGTCTTGGAATTTAATGCAGGCTGTTCTGTCAGTTAAGAAGTCTCTTATGTAGTTATATGTTCTGCATCCCCACTCTGACCTCCTGGAGACCGCTGAGAATCGCCTAATGCCTGGCGTTGTCGAAGGCTTTCGTTAAGTCTAGTCCCAAGACAAAATTACTTGGCGTCCCTGGATCGTGTTTTAGTCGGAGCATCAGGTCCTGCGTGCTCAAGCGCCTGGTCGGAAACCAACCATCTTGTGCGGCCACAGGTTGTATTGCTCCATGAAACGCGTTAGTCTGGTTTGGATCACGTGTTCCATTAATTTCCCAACACACGAGGTTAAGGAAATGGGTCTTGGGTTTTCCAGTTTGGGGGGCTTTGCCCGATTTTGGTATTAGGATTACGTTTGCCGCTTTCCATTGCTAGGGTAGCTCTCTTTAGGTCCAGATTTCCTGCATGTACTCTGTTAGGGCTAGCTCTTATGGAGTCATAATCTAGGTTCATCAGGTTTTTGTTGGTGACTCCGTCGGGTCCCGGGGCTGATTTGACTTTGTGTTAAATGTTTCGCTCTGAACTTTGCTTCTGTGATAGGCCCGTCAAGTTCCTTGCTAGCGGCTCCACTGTACCCTGGGAAGGCTCTCGCTGCCGCTCTCTGCCATGATGTCACGTTGTTGCTAGGATGCATTATGACGCCAGTGGCGGAGGTCTCTATGGCAACCGCGTTAGCATGACGGCACCGCAAGCGCACCCCTTTGTTGAGATGTTTTTCGGCAAATTTTGTCTTACCAATCTTTATAAATTCATGTTAATTAATCAGTTTCTTATTTATTCCCACCCTTTATTCGTCTTGCTTGTGGTTTTCTGCCACAAATTTAATGACTTCCGATTTAGTCTGAAGGCACTAGCGGTTTTGCACGTCCTCTCGCAATATCGGCACCCGTGGCTACTTCTATGTTTAATTCACTTTTTGCCTCTAATTAATTAACTAATCACTCCAGAGCGAGCAAATTTGGTAGTTTGCAAGAATTTGTGGCCCTATATCTCATACAATTATTCTTTTTCTCCTAGCTCTTCAATGAACAAAACAAACGTGCCGACAAGTTTTGAGTACACTTTCTGTGACACATAGTCAAGTAATGCTTTCGCAGTAATAAAAACGCATGTTTCCGCCGATGCCTTCACAGAGTGCAGAAAGCAGTTATTCAATAAATTTGCTGTGGGAAACAGTTTTGCCCTGCTATGAAGACAAATATTAGTTGCAATTCACTCTAAAAACAAAACAAAAAAAAGCACTAACAGGGATAGTGAGGTTAGTCCTTTTGGGGACCAAATGCAAGGGGTTAAACACTTAGTCTCCAAAGGGCAAACTGGAGGAGAAGGAACGGTTGCTCCTTGCAGGGTGCTCCCCAAGAGATTAACAATTGGTCCTCGAAAATGATCCTAAGGAGAGCACATGTTGCTCCCTTAAAGACTAACAGTTGACCCTAAGAAATGATCTCTGGGAGTGCAACTATTACTCCCTCGGGATTAACTGTTTATCCTCAGAAATGATTTTTGGGAGAGCAAATATTACTGCCTGAAGATTAACTGTTGATCCATATGAAAGGAGTGACTATTAAACCCCTGTTACAAACTTTTTATCCACAGACTGGTCACCCTCGGCCGCTGCGGGCATGCTAGCTTCGGTCGACTGAGCCGCAATTACCGGTGCATGAATGCATTATAAGCTTCAGTTTGGAAACATTTTATTTATCTCAATTACCCTCTTGGCCCAGTCGGCAATGTAGAAGGGATGAGGACTGGACGCAAAGAAAAATAAAAGGAAGAGAGGGAAGAACAGGGGCACATTACATTGTAAGTCATGAAGCCAAATGATGTTGACAATGCAGAAATCCCGATATGAAATGCTAACAATAGCAAGAAAAACAAAGGTTACGCCCATAAGTAGCAAATTATTTGATACCAGAAGCACAAAACAATTGGAATTAAAAAAATAAAAGGAAAACATCAATGAAGCTTAGCTGTAGCATACCGTCAGCATCATCAATAAAAGCAAAAAAGTAAGCAGACATGAAGTTCTGTACAACTACTAACATCGCCTTCAAGCAGAGGAACACAACCTGCCCTTCAAGGGCGTGTGGCTCAAATTATTTATTGAGAATCAACCTTTGTTGCACAGTACTTATAGCTTTCTTGTGAAGTCGGAAAGCACCAGTGTACCAGGCAGGCAGTTCCATTCCGATGCGGTTTCAACTGCAAAGTAATATATATATATATATATATATATATATATTGCCACGTGCTTCGGGGCGTCAGAAAGGAAGAAGAAGCTGGGGAGAAGAAGAAGAAACACGAGCACACACCACTGTGGCATTTGTATATATATATATATATATATATATATATATATATATATATATATATATATATATATATATATACCGTCCTTCGTCCTTCTTCAAGGAAGAATTGAGAATGAATTCTTCCAGTGCAGAAAGACGGCCTACCGTTCGAAACTGTTGGAATAAAATAGATAATCGGGAAAGTTGTGTGACATCCTGTTTGAATTTAACTCTGGCCCATTAGTAACAAGCAAACCATGTCTCTCTCTCTCTCTCTCTATATATATATATATATATATATATATATATGTGTGTGTGTGTGTGTGTGTGTGTGTGTGTGTGTGTGTGTGTGTGTGTGTGTGTGTGTGTGTGTGTGTGTGTGTGTGTGTGTGTGTGTGTGTGTGTGTGTGTGTGTGTGTGTGCGTGTGTGTGTGTGTGTGTGTGTGTGTGTGTGTGTGTGTGTGTGTGTGTGTGTGTGTGTGTGTGTGTGTGTGTGTGTGTGTGTGTGTGTGTGTGTGTGTGTGTGTGTGTGTGTGTGTGTGTGTGTGTGTGTGTGTGTAAATTATCAAGATGTGATGAGACATGTCAGTGGCGTGATAAGTAAATTTTTCAAGGTTAGATTACTGCCACAAATAAAAAAAAACACAAACGGGGGATCTTCCACGTCTTTCATGAGTGTTACGCTCTATAAACGACCATAATCCCCGAGCATAAAATGTTGCACATAGCTTTTTGTGCCATGCGCACAAGTTACGATGGCTTAAGGCTGCTGCACAGAAACACAAGTGAAAACATGCACGTCCTCTATTATGTGCTAACGAATGCCAGCAAAAAGCTTTATGTAGCCATGTGATTACCGCTACGAGTGCACGCCAGCCACACATGAATGAGCGTCCGCTCGAAGCAGTGCACGTCCCATTGCGCTTGTACAACACTCCAAGTAGTCTAGAGAAAGTTCACACCAAGCATAGTAAACATGCAGTATACCTACCGCAAAAAGGTAGACATGGTTCGCGACTGATGTCGCTGCACTTCCGTGACGCACCGAGCGTCGATATCGGCGTCGAGATCGTTCCTCCAAAGCGCAAAACAAAATGGCGCGGCGACACAAACAAGCGAACCGCCGCCTGAAAGAGGCGCCAAGATGGCCAATGGCCAAGGAGCAGCGGCTGCAACTGCTTCGCAAGCAAGACAGCAGTGTCGGTAAGGGGAAGGTCATGTGACTACTCCGACCTATTCCGACCGGCAGTGATTTCATGCCCGCTCATTCCGCGACGCTGAAAGAGGCATTTGTCCTATGGGAAAAATCGGCCAATTTCGTCGCTGAACGTGTTTTTCTAGTGAAAACCACTCCCATATCGCCTTTGTTGTGTCTCGCCTGGTTTGGTTATGCTTCATCGCACAAAATGCTTGCAGGAGGAGAGCAGACGCGCATCGGGGCACCCTAGCCCTGGGCCGATCAGGATCATGCTCACTATAATGAGTAATTGTGATTCTACGAATCTCTCGCCACAGGACACAATAATAGGCAGTTGTGCTCCCATTGTCGCCCTCGCCAATTCGCGGGCGAAAGGCGCATCGGAGTGCAATTACCTATTGTATAGTGTGCATGGTCTTGCATAGGCCAAGGCTCCCCTGCCTTTCACATGCTGGTATGTTTGCAGCATGCGAAAGCGTGCATCCTATATAGGATGCACGTTTTTTCATCGACCCAGAAACACGTGTGCTCTGTACCAGAAACGCGCACCTCAAGAGGCACGGGAAGAGAGAGGAGGAGAACGGGGATCAAATGAACAGTTGGTTTTCTCGTTCCTCCTTTCCTTAGTCTTTTTCAAGGTAAGGCTAAGCATAAATCCTCAAAATTCGCACACGGCACGCTTCTAGCCGCAGTTGCTCCTCTCGCGGAATAACGGCTCGATTTGGGAACCAACGTGTATGTTACTCCCCTCTTCAGCCGGTGTTTTTTTCCTAGAGTGTTGTGCAAAAACTCTTTGCACAAACTCTTATGTTGTCTCCCCATCGGGCTTATATACTCGATCTTAATTGCGGTAAACGAAAGCTAGAGTCGAAGAACTTAAATAGCGTACACATTTTGCTCACTGCTGAGTAAGAAAAGCTGCAACTGATGAGTAAGTGCATGTATTCTGATTGCCCACGGAAGCCGCTGTATTAGCGGCCCAAGCGCCTCATGGAAGCAGTTTTAAGGCTCGCAGTGGAACAATGTTAGCGCCTCCTGGGCACTGCAGGTTTCCTACATCGAGGCTCTCTTCTTGCCCGTCTGGTACTCGTTCTTCACCTTTCTAATTTTTAAACTTCCACAAGGGTGACACGGACACTGTATCGCCTTGCCTACGCGGCCATGTATTTTGCTTTTAGTATACTAGTGGCATGCTCTTCCTGCACAGGTGGGCTTACCTAAATTACTGTCCAGACGAGCTTTGCACCGCAGAAGTCAAACTTGTTGAACATTCGTCCTAAATCGCCAAAGAGATTTTATGCGATTTTTGCGGGCAGCGACGGAACTTGACAGCTCAAAATTCGGCGCATGCTGAACGGGTGGCAGCACTATGCCTCCGACGGTCGGTAATTTCAGTACACCAATTTGATCGTAGCTTATATAGAGAGTCAACACCTGTCAGAGTGAGGGAAATGCGGTAAATGTTTCCTTAAAAGCGTGCCTGTCATGTTGTCCGGTTAATTTGATACCTGATCCATTGTGTTAGCCACCAGAGACAGTCTTGTCAGCCAGACGACGGCTATAGAAAAATGTGTAAGCTTCATTTGGGGCTCAGAAGTCAAGAGATCTTAGGCCAAGTATGCGTTCCTGCATTAAATGCGACAGCACGCCTCCGACAGCTGATTACGCAGCTCGCAATCAAAACCCCATCATATATGCTAACCTCCAGTCAGCCAGACGTATGCCATGGCCGTATTAAAAAAAAAAAAAAAAAAAAAAAGCCTGGTTTTGCTTGGTGGGGCGACGGCATACTCCTTTTGTCTGTTATAGCTTTCTCAGACGTCACGCACAGCAGGAGTGCGATCACATGTGCCTCAAAACTTAATCATTATACTCACCGCCGGATAGCTTATGATCGACGATTTTAGAAGCATGTGTTTATTTGTTTGCCCTGTGCGACAGCAGAAGCTCAGACGCCCGTTCTTTTGATCCAGCTTAGCATTTTACTGTCTCGAGCGAAAGCAGTGCGCGTCCCATCGAATGCGAGCGTCCCTTTGGGCGCGGTTATGAAACTTACGCTTGCTTCGAGCAGTGGCGGCTGGTACGAGGTGGGCCGGTACGAGAGCCGCTTTCGTACGTCACTGTGGATGTCGCCCAGGTACAGCTCGGCGGCGGGTGCGTCGGACTGGCGCCGGTTGGGCAGAGGGCCCTGGTGCACGATCCGAATCTGCACGCGCCGCACAGAGAAACAAGTTGGTACGAGAGGAGCGACAGCTAAGCGCCCACTGCTTATTTTCTCGGAAACGAGACAGCGCACGTACTGGCCCGGGGACTTACACATCGGGATACCAGTGTGGTCTCGTCGATCAAAGAGCCCTTTCAGAGCGAAGAGTTGAAAACATGCCATGATACTCTAAATCATTACAGATTAGAACGGCAGACATTGCCTCAAGCGGACAATATTCTAAGCAGAAAAGAAGAGGTTATATGGAGAAAGTTGCAGGCAGGGTTTTTTCCCAACCCACTCGCACTAAGCAGATGGCATCCGGTTATACAGGACTCGCGGTGCAAACACTGTAACGAAATTGCAGGTATGATACACATGGTGTGGACATGCCCTAGATACAACGAACCAGACAGGAGTTTGGAGTCCTGGGAGGCTTTAATGGTCAGCCAAAACAAAGACGCCCAAACAAAAATCATCCATCTGGCCCCGGACACCGCTGAATCCCAAGGGATTCCAGCCTGCTGAAATGGGTGTAATCTTTTCCTTGAAGGGTGTTAATAAAGTTATTCATCATCGAAGTCGACGCCACGCTGCGGCGCTGCTGCGAACTAGGCTGAGAAGGATCGGCAGCACGTGGAACCGTTTCCTTTGTGAGTGCTTTATCGGCACATTCGCATATCGTTGTCATGATTTCTTATGGAAATATTGGTGATTTTGATGCTACCAACACCACACTGCGGCCCCACCGCGATCCCGGTGACGGAGAACTCGCTCGGCATATCCTCCCTGCGTGCTGCACCTTCAAGTGGTCCCCGGAGCGTCTTGGCAAAAACAAACATTAGTGGGATGAAATTCGCGCGGATTATCATTTTAATGCCTTCCACTGCCATCCTTCCGAAGGGAAGGCGACCATCTCTGTGTGCAGAAACTGCGAACTGGCGAGCCAATCACAGCATCGATGGCTGTGTGTTCGCGGAAATTTCAGAGAGATGACCTCTTCCTTCCAAGTAAGTACTCGGTGCAATTATAGCTTTGGTTCCTTTTAATTGAACGTATACGGTGATAGTCGCGGTTAACAGCTGCAATTACGGCCGTAATGCAAAATTGCGCCTCGTCGTAACCCATGCTTCAATTAGCGAACCGGTATCCTGTTTCCTTTTTCCTCTCTACATTTCATAGTTTCCTACTGACACTTTGCTAAACACCTTTTTTCGCAATATAAAACATCAAACTGAAAAGACCAGAGCTGCGAGAGGTGACCGCATTTGAGAAAAGACAGGTCGAGTTATCTCGCCGGCAAGGGGTACGTTTACACGCTAGATCCGGTGACAAATTACGCTACATTCGTGTTATGCTTGGGGATTGGATTACCGCCAAATGAAAGCAGGAGCCCGCGTCTACTGTTCAACGCCATCGCGCGCCTCCGAGAGCATGCCCCGAGTCGATGTATTGAGTACCCGCCACAACGTATACAGTCATGATCAGGCTTATCTCGATGCGCTCGAGATATGCTCTGCAGAACAAACAAAGCGGACGTTGCACCAGGTGCTCAAAATTCATGGTCAGTGTTTACGTCCAAGTGATATTTCATAGAAATAAAAGCGAAAAACGAGCGCATTGTCTTAAACATAGCTACGATTTCTCCCGCAGCACACCACCGCTTCAACGCTCTCAACAAGTCTGCTCACGAATGCACTCCACCTGAGAGAACGTTGTTTGCTTTACTGGCCACACGCGAATCCCGGCCTCGGCGGCAGCTTTCCGCTGGAGGCGAAAAGCAAGGAGCCCGTCTGCTGAGCGACGTCAGTGCACGTTAAAGAACCCCAGGTGGTCGAAATTTCCGGAGTCCTCCACTACGGCGTCTCTCATAGCCTGAGTTGCTTTGTGACGTTAAACCCCACAAACCAAACCAGCAAATGGCAGAGGGTGGTGGTGGCGAAAACGTTAATTAAAAATAGAGAGTTACATGGAGGTTGCTCTGGGGTCAGGCTTAGTGCCCTTGCCCTCACAAACACTAGGTGGAGGGGACCCCAGTGGCTTCCGCTTCCGCTATTGCTAATTTGACCAACGCCTTTCGGGCTTTCAGGTCGGAGCAGGCGAGTAGGGTCGCCTCCCAGTCCTTCTGGGTGGGGTTTGGGTTAGGTGCATAGGCAGGGTTTGAGGGGCACGCCCACACCATGTGGAAGAGGTCCGAGGACATTTCCCCACAGTACGGACACTCCCCGGAGAAGGCACTGTCAAAGTGTTCAAGTGACGCCGGGCACATCATGGTGTTCGTAAGGAGGCGAAGAAACACGCGTTCCTCCGCTCTCGTTAACCCTTTACACGGGTGGGGGTAAAGATTGTGTCTGTTTTGGTACAGTTGTGTAATTTGTCTGAAAGTCTAGGCAGGTGTGAATTATTCTACTGAGAGAGCGTAAGCTTGCCGAGTTGAAATCCTATAGCAGCCGGCTGTGGAACGTGAAACTATCGTGAACCGTCTATAGCTTTGAGCATTATGTAATGGTTCCGCAAACCTTTGTTAACTTGCGGCAATGTGGCATCAAACCCGAAACATGGTCGCATTTTTGTGAGTTCTTCCGACGCGCAGACAGTCAGCGCTGGCGATCTTGACATCGCATGTGGGCGACAATCGCGAGCGAATCCGCTTGCGCAGCGGGCGTTTGCAGACAGAGGCGAATATCTCAGTTTCTCATCGGTTCTTTGCTTTACACCTACTAACAAAAAAAGGGGTTATTTGACACTGGAAGCGGATCCTAAGTGAAACAGAGTCAATTGTGTCGTGTAGTCAAGGAAACATGTTACGCCGCACGGTTGATCGTAGAAGGAGTCCTCCGTATGGTGGCCATCTTGGGCTCGTATGTGGTGCCGCCTATATTTGGTGAAAATCGGCAATATTACAAAAAAAAAAACATATTATTTCTACAGCAACCTTACATGTCGCAACAGCATGTACACCGTCTGGTACCGTCTTGTGTACTTGACTGTAGCAGTTTGTGGAACTGGGCCAAAGTCAATGAATATGTTTAGCAAAAAAGAAAAAAAAAATACATGCGTATGGACAAATGATGGACGGGCAACAGGCAAATGTTGACTATTGTCTGTTCGTAAACAAACAAAAAATACCACCACGAGGAATGCAACTGCGCATACACCGTTACAAACCACTGAGCACCACAAAGCATCGAACTTACCAATCAGCATGGCTTAGCAACCAAGCATATGCCTGGTATATTTTGTTTTATTTTCATCTTTATTCTTGTTTGCAGCTGATTAACGTACATTAGGACTCAACTTTATTGGGGCAGTTACGCCTCGTGAAGCAGCCAGGTCGGCAACAGCAACGTAGCCCAAGGTGCGCTTGCTCACGAAAGAGATCGACTAATTGGATTTAGGCTGCCAGAGTAGCTCCTAAGAAATACGTCGTAGCGCCTCATAGCCCTCCATAGTGGGGAGCTCCAGGTCAATTCAATCTTGCTGAGTTCTATTATTATTGGCACCGATAGGTAAATTGTACATACCTAGTACATTGCGTTCATTGAAACGCTTAGTCGCAGTCAGGATCCTCATGCTCAGCCGCAGAATGCTCTGGCCACTGAGCCGTCGCGGCGGGTGTTGTTATCGAAATCCTTTATTCTCGAAAAGAGAAGGCAGATGGATATACAGAAAGGTATAGTGCCCTTATAGCAGGGCCCCAGCGGCCATTTCCGCCGTCATTGCCTGGGAGATCATTAGATCGCGGCGGGCTCCCACGAATAAAAGTGAGAACACTGACTTCAGCAGCAGTAAACGTTCACGTCACTGCATGAACTTTTACTCTGTTGAGCGCACAAGGTGGTGCTACTAGCCACGGCACGAAGACATGACCGAAATGCTCTCTGACTCAATAATCCAACAAGGTGAGTTGTTGAGCGAGTTGGTGACGATGTTCCATATCTACAGCTTGATAAACAGGACAGGATAAGAAACATGTCTGTTCAGTGTTTTAAAGTACCTTAATCTAATGGCCTTAACGCACGACGTGCCAGAAAATGATTGTGTTAAGTTTTTACATCCGTCGCTTCACTTCAACTCATCCCGTGTTTGTTGGACGTTTGAGTCCTGTGGTCAAAAACCAATTCTTCTATATAGATTCGGCCATCCAAAGCCCGTAACAAGAGCCATTGTTCATTCAGTGTTTTACAATGTTGTAAAAAAAGACATGTGAGCACAGACTGGGCCTCAGCTTTAACAACCAAGTAAGTAGCCTGACACAGGCCGGTTACCCTGTCGACGTTCAGACTTCTGTGACAGAAAAAGTACAGAGAAGAGTAAAATCTGAGATGAAAGGCGAAAAACACACCAGCAGAAAATAAGAGAAAGTTGTTGTGCCATATATGCATTAGATACCCGTAACCTGAAAAAGATTGGCAAGCATGCCGGAGTCGACGTCTTTTTGGCCCCTAACCGACTGTCCAGACTGGTCAGGAAAGTTAATTCGGCAAACGATAAACCGCGTGGCTACAAAAAAGGCGGGCCAAAAAATTTGTAAAGTGCCAGGAAGGGGTGATCTATTACCTGCCGCTATCATGTGGGAAGACCAGACAGGCCGATGTCTTAACGAAATATTAAAGGAGCATGATTATAACGTCATGCATGTCCCTATCACCGGTCAGCCAAGCACTGCAGCAGCTGCAAAAAAGGTGACGAAGACAATGATAGGAGTGCCTGCTAGCCTCTGTACAATGAACGTTTAGTAATAGGAAGGCATCGTGACCAGTTCACAAGGAAGGTGGTGAAAGCCCAAATGACAGCCAGGCTCTCGAAAGATTGTATAAGCGCATCATCTGTGGCTCTGTCAAAAAAAAAAAAAAAAGAAATAGCTTATCCCAAATGCGAATGTTGACGCGTCCCTGTAGGAGTGTGTCTTCTGTTTACTCATGTTACGTATGCCTTGATTTCCATCTCCGCTATCTAGTGTGGTGTATATACCGGCTGGACAGGCAATAAAAAAAAAAAAATCAGTTGTCAGACAGCGCTGTGTTTGTCGTTATATGTTTCTTCCCTTGTCCTGTTTATCTCGCTGTAGATATGGAAGTGATCAATAATCCACCCTTCTTTCGATTATATACGCTGCTCAGGAAAGTCATAGAACCGTTTGTGTAAATATATGTACAAGATGGCTGCATTGAGACCTATAGACGCGTTAGATTCACAGCGAGGTTTGGGGGGAAATTTTTTCTTTATCTCTGCTGGGAATTTGATAAGGTAGTTAGTGGTAGCTGAGCGCATAGCGTAATAGCTACGGACAAAGATCACTTGTGTTACCATTAGAGAGCGGCAATGCTGAAGTGCCGCAAAAAGCTTTGAAGTGCAGCCTGGTTGTAAAACGCATATTGTTCCCTCTTGTAATTGAACAGAAATTCGGAACCATACTTCTTACTGAAAAGTCACACTATGCTGTTGACAGCTATAGAGTTGATGAAAAGTGCGTGTAAACTATCCCTGCACTAATGTTTGGTGATGAAGTTTGCGCGCGCTGACCACTACCCGCCACAATGTCGCAAATGCCATGTCTTTCAGCGTGAGCGTAAGGCCGTGGTTCCTTAGCTGACGATGGTGCGGCACTGAGATTCGAGTGCACGTTAAAGAATATCAGGTGTTAAAGACTATTGCAGAGTCCCCCACTACGATATGCTTAGCAACGCACAGCGCTGATAGGGCATGCAGAAATGCACCCGTCAGAGCGACAGACGTGAATGAGACTGAAGCAGAACACAGCAGAACAAAAACGAGAGCATTGGTGAAAAACCGAGGAAGGATTTTTTTTTTAGGTAGACTAATTTATGTTCCTAATTAGTTGGCCGAATTGTGGCAAGGAACACATATCGACCTGGTGCAGTCTTCATAGCGGTGCTCTCATTTTTCGTGCTTCACATGCGCCATATGCGACCACGCTATAATATAGAGGGCAAATGATGCATTTTGCATGTTTTTTCGTAGACTACTGCGGTAAAGGACATTCGTGACAATTTTTATTGCTCGTGCGTTGCTGACATAGATACCTTGTGTAGGACTTTGAGCTTGAAATCACTCAAATATGATGCAATATTTAAAGAACCCGAAAATTACCTTCACAGCACCTAACATTAGTGGACGCGCCCAGTTGTTAGAAAGCGCTTGTGTCGTCTTCTGTTCTTTTGTCCTGTGTTTCGCGCTGCTTTAAGATAGATTGTAAATACAAACGGAGTCAGGTGATACCCACAGCTGGTGATACAGGGGCTGATGAAGGGACGTACCAACTGTAGCTCGTTGAGGGTGAACTGCAGGCCGCCCGTGCAGACGAAGTCCTCAATGAGCGGCTTGTCGGCAGTGCGGCCTTCCACAAAGCTGACGAGACGGTATTTCAAATACGTTTCCCAGGGCCGCTTCACTTCACCCGGACATGACCTATAACGTGGCAAAAAGATTCGGTGGAAAAGAATTCTGTCAGAACTTGGTTGCATTCAGAAGGTCTCGCATAGCTCAAACTTTACCCATAAAATATGGATCAACGATTTACGAGCTGAAAATTTCCTTGGAGGCCCCTTAACGAAACAGCAAGTGCGTTTCTATTAATAGTTAAGTATAAACATTGCAATAAGTCACTATTTGACAGTAGTATTGTTAATAGAAGTCTGTCAAAAGCTGCAATTAGCATTTCTAAAGCTTGCAAAACGATCTTCAAAGGTGCGATTGTTCCAGCAAGAAGATGCACGCATCTCCAATCTCCTAAAAATTGCAAATAAATTGCATCTTCCGGTTAATGCACGCTGCCACGGGACTTTGACGCATGTGTGGTCGGTGCTGGGACGCTCTTGCGGCTGCAGTATGGCGCAATATCGGACCTTTGCGTGTTTTCTGTCCAAGTAGGGAAAAAAAATTACCTTCAAAAAACCTTCCTGCTTAAACTGCTCTTTTCGGATTTTTTTTTCCACACTTTGAGATTTGGTTAACAATCTTTTCATCTATTTTTGAAGGTTGGAAAGCTTTTTTTTTTACCGATATTAATCAATTACCGAATAGGAAACGACCGTGCTTATATGTGGTGCCAGCGAACAAGTAGGACTCGCTTAATTTCTCGCTCTCGCAATGTGTTACTTTTTCTTGGCCCCAGTCATACCGAACACCATAGTGCAATGCATGCATCAACAACCGTTGCGATGACTTTCGCCCATTTGCCTAAAAATAAAAACGAGACGCATCCACGAGAAAAAAAAAAAAGTGAATAAAATATAAGAAAATCACACCTTGCCTCTTAGACTTTTAGAATGAAGGAAAAAGGGAAGGGGGCTCACTGGAAAACTGGCGAGGCGCAGTCACATCATTTCAAGAAAAAGTACTGTGAGGGTGAAAACGCGCAAAGGCACGCTAAAAAGAGCGAAAAAAAAAAAAAAAACGACAGTGTGAACGCATAAGTGCTTTGCATTTCACGTGTTTTTCCGGCAAATGGTGCCTTGTCACAATTGCACCATTCACTGCTTAGAGAAGTTCAAAAATAAGGAAAAAGAAATAACGCAGAAGTCCTGGTTTTACTCCACTGGTCACCCTGCCTCTAAACGGTGTGGTAAATATCTGCGAGTACCCATTAATATAGACTCACTAACGCAGAAAGCATGTTTAGTGAATGCCACGAATTTTTTTTTATTTTCTTGCGGTGCTCCCAAAACAGGCGTGTCCTGCTCTGTATTTAGTCAGCCACTCGTATCGACGGACCAGCCCTCGGGAGAGAGCAGAGGCAGCGAGCCTAATCGCCTTACGCGCCTCTAAATGCGCCGTGATCTGCCCTCTCACTCGGATGCCTATGGCGCGTGCATCTGCAAGGGTTATAGAAATTATATGGTTACATTCACGAAAGGTAAGTAAACATAAACACAGCAATGAAAACGAACGTTCGTTACACCCAATAAGTCTGCTTCCGATGCTCACGTGCGATAAAATCAGCGAAAAAAAAAATGCTGACAAGAGTTGGGAGCAGTGTTGTGACCACAAACTAGGACTTCACTTTATTTTCCCCTCATCTAGACCCAAAGTTTAGGTGCTGTAGCACTGACACTTCCGATTCGCCATGCATCACGCGAGCGCTTTCCGAACGCTCTCTCGGACAGCACGATGTCCAAAGATTGCTTGGGTTAGGGAAGCGGAGCGCACCTGTTGACGGCCCTGCTGAGGCGGTCGGCCACCTCGGCAGTGTAGGCGATCACGTTGAGATGCGAGAGCGAGGCCTCGGCTTCGGTCGCACCCGGCACCACCCATGACAGGCTGGACAGTTCGAGTCGCCCCCAGCCGTCTAACGCATATGCCGGAACCGTGCATGAGCTGTCCAGGTAGAAGAACTGTACCATGTGGAACTTCGAGTCGTCGAAGAAGTGGTACTTGCGCAGGATGAACTCGGGCCCCGAGCGCACTTCGCACCTGCACGGAAGAAAAGCTTGGATGCTTACTCGTGCCACGTTGCATCCCTGCATGACGGTACTGTTTTATGCAGTAGGTGCCCTTCTCCTTGCGTTACCCTTAATGGAGCTACCTTAAAGGCGCAATTATTATTATTATTATTATTATTATTATTATTATTATTATTATTATTATTATTATTATTATTATTATTATTATTATTATGATTATTATTATTATTATTATTATTATTATTATTATTATTATTATTATTATTATTATTATTATTATTATTATTATTATTATTATTATTATTATTATTATTATTATTATTATTATTATTATTATTATTATTATTATTATTATTCGAGACTCAAATGTATACTTGTGATGGGACGAATCACACTTACAGCATTTCATCCGTCCCTATAACCGTTGCAAAATCTTATAAATATCTAGGTGTACATCTCACATCAACACTTTCTTGGGTCACCCACATTAGAACCATTTGCTCCGACACTTCACGCACACTTGGCTACCTGAGAAGAAATCTGAAATCTGCATCACCTAACATAAAACAACTCGCGTATGAAACATTTGTGCGGCCAAAATTAGAGTATGCATCATCCATCTGGCACCCATGGCAATCGTATCTCACCATCGAATTGGAATCAATCCAAAATCGTGCAGCCCGGTTCATCACTTCATGCTACTCAAGAGAAGCCAGTGTCACCGCCCTCAAGCAGTCCCTCCGTCTCTCAACACTAGAATCACGCCGAGTCGTTTCCCGCCTATGCTTACTTCATACATTTTATCATAACACAAGATCACGGCACGCTCTATTAACCACCCCACTACGAACGTCCTCCCGGCTAAGTCACGGTAACCCGATAGCACGCATCAGTGGCCACACGTCTGCTTACAACAACTCATTTTTCCCCAACGCAATAGCACTATGGAATTCACTGCCTAACGACATCGCTGCATGCACTGATCACAAAACATTCCGCGAGAAAATAAAAATTCACCTCGCATAGATCTTGATCACTTCTGCGCTCTTTGTAGCGAGTATTGCTTGACATATCTTTAATAAATGATGTATCATTTGCTGGGAAACCCTGATATGACTACAACCCCCTCTATGTTTGTTTCTATGTTTGTTCTTTTTATTGTTATGCACGTTCCCATCATCGCCGTTGTAAACCAATAAGCCCCCCCTTATGTAATGCCTTCGGGCCTTTAAGAGATCAATAAATGAAATGAAATGAAATGGGCGCTACTCTGTTATCCAGGTGAGCTTAGGCCTTTACTACTGAGGTTAGCTTCCAATGAAGCCAATGTATTAGCGTTATGTCTGTGCGAAACACGCTGATCTATTAACGACGTTCGCACTTCCACACGTGGGCGCAGGTGCAGTGCAGCTGTGATAACGTCCGTCAACTTAGGTAATTCATTGATCATGCCAGCGGACGAGTGGCACGTTCCTTGCCAAGCTTAGTGACCCGTCGAACCGAGAACAGCGGTCCCAATGGGCCATTCGGGGAAGAAAAAGAAAGACACGGTGAAAACGGCCTTAAAAGCTATACAGCTTGCAGCATGCTCACTTTCTTACTGGCGCCAGCAAAACAATCAAAGCTGCTTAATTATAACCCTCTTAGTATGCACATCTATATATATTTTTTTTTTACATGCTGCGGTCTAAAGGAAGGCAAGTGACAACAAAAGAAGGAATGCATACAAGTTAACTTGAAAAATATGCGGGTTTGTCTTCCAAAAGCTGTTCAGAACGGCGCTGTCTTCGAGCATATGTTCTCGCTCCCGCGCGGGAGATTCGCGAGGAGCATTTGCTTACAAATTTTTGTGACGGCTGTCATATGTGCACCTTCTTTTCTGACCTGGCCCCCACTGCCCTAGTCGTTCAGCGTGCGAATGGTCGCCCCAACACTGACACGCGAAAACTCATTGAATTGTATAAGGGCTAACATTTCCCTTTTCCAAAGGAAAGAAAGCATTAACAGTCTGCACGGGCGGCTAAATCTGAATTCCCGAAAACTCACTGTAGTTGTTGATTAGTGTTTTGGCAGGAAGAACTTTCCGGTGGAATAACATTAGCTGAGTACACAAGTTGGAGTGCACGAAAGGAGGGCAAACAGAGATATGAGCGAAATGCACAGCGTAAGGACTGAAGCGGCACAAATTAATGAGTTGGCTGATCCGTTATTCCTTGCTTAAGTACGAGGCTGCCATTAGGACCCTAGAGATGCAGCCGTCGTAGTGCAGAGATTAATATAATCCAGCACTAATAACTGGGACGAAGAGATTAAAACGTCGGGTGAATTCTTTCTCTCTCTCTCTCTCTCACTCGCTCGCTCTCTTCCACTGAAGTGCCTTGTTTTCAAGTTATGTCAGAGCGAAAAGTTCGGAACTTGCGGTAATCTTCCGGCCGTGCTCGTTCGGCACGCGCACCAGGTCTGATTAAACAGAGGCGACCAAGCTACCCCCCCCCCCCCCCCCAGCCTCATACGACAGAATATGAAAGGGATCCGAAGAAACTAAATGCACCATTATGCTTCGCATTCGCTATATTACACTTGAAATGATCTTTAGCCCTATAGGAAAGGCGCTTGGGCCGAGCACTACTTTGAAGTATGTACACGGCACGAACGCTTTACGTAATCTTTTTTTTTTTGTGATGGTCAAAAAAGTGCTTAATGCAAATACTTAACGAAAAACAAGGGAAATACTCGCGTTCGACGCATGCATAATAAATGGCGGCGGGGTTAAGAGCGCTTTACGCGTGTGCACGGCTCGATCACTCGCGCAGTAAACAGTATACTCAGGCCGGCAAAAGCAATATGCAGCCACTTACGTCACACAGCGCGGACCGGCATACGAGCAAGCCTATTGCCCTGCTACCGTTTCGTATATCAGGTCACACTTTATTATTTGCTATGTTTTTCTCGGACGCGCATTCCCTCGAAAGGCTCCTTTGCAAGCGGTGACAGAACCCGGGGTGGTAATCAGTAGCAGCAGCTTATTCGCTGGCTCCGCTTGCTTCTTTGCTGGCCTCTTATGTACACCGTATATATATGAACACGCCGAAGGCGCCGCCAGACAGCCTCGAGGGAAGACTGATAAACAAAGCCGCTTCGCACGGTCGTTGGGACGCAGTTCGCCGGCAGAGAAAGTAACACTGTTCATTCAGCTCCGGTGGTCCATGCAGCATTCAGGCGTGCCTTCTGTACATCGGATTCAAAGGCAGGCGCAATGCCAAGAAAATAAGCAGGAGGCAAACGTCGAGCCGTATCACGAACAGCGCGCGCTCGTCGAAGAACTGCCTCTCAACAAGTGTATATAGGAGCCGAGGCAGCGAGGGCCCCGCGCCGGTGACGCTGCCTCCTCGGAGAGGCCGCGCTCTCGATGCCCGCGGAGCGGTTCTTTGGATTCGCTTAAGGTGCTTACGTCGAAATGCTTTCCGGGACGCAGTTAGCTTAGCGTTGTTTTCCCGGCACTCCACCTCACCGCGTCCCCTTCGGCACCACCCGCAGGGCCGGAAACTTTTATTTCTCGCTTGTCACGATGCAAATCACTCTCCGAGGTTGTCTGCTGCTTTTGTTACTGCTGCTGCGTCGCACGAAGCGAAAAGTGCTTAAAGAAAGCGGGTCGATTTGTTCGCGGGAGGCCTTCGGCTCTTCGCGCCTTCCTCTCTCAGTCCCGCGCTCCTGTTTCCAGACTCCAACAGATGAGCCGTGAAAACGTGCCAAGTTGGGGCTTTGCCGAGAAAGATAAAGCTCCGGGAGGAGATGAAAGCTACCGACAGCGAAACAGGAATAACGAACGAGATGATCGCATCGTTACGCGGATCCTCCTTCCCGGCGTTTCCGTCGCCTTTCTGCAGCTGTGGTTTTTCGTCAGCCCTAACTAAAACAAGTATTCCGGTACAGTTCTGCGTCCGGGCTCTTCTGATTATTCAAGATTACAAGATTTATGCACTGCGCGCTTGCCTCTCCGACTTCTTTTCGGACCATTAAAGGTCTTCAGGCCAAACGGTAGAAATCGTAAATTTAGGTGTCGATAGAAGTTCTTCATTTAAAGACGATGAGAAGCTGCGGAGCTGTTTATGAACCCCACTCCCCTCGCTTTTTTTTTTCTTTCTCTGCAACCAGCCACATATCAAGCGTAGAATCTGGGCTCAGCGGGGATATGTAGCTGCTGCGGAAATTTGACAGAGGATGGCCGGAAAGCATGGCATTAAGAGTTTTCGGCTTAGGCCGAAGTGAAAGACATACAAAAATTGCGTTTTGTATAAATATATCGTGAAATTAAAAAAAAAAAGGCGTTGAAATTAAAGGCAAATATCTGTTCCTAATATATATATATATATCTATCTGTCTGTTTTCTTACCTACTTGCATAACGCTTTCTCAGAACCTATTATACCGAGCATTAATACGCACAAAAATTTCGAAGGTGCTCTCTACGTGCACCTCAGTGGGAGCCTGTCGTTCACAAAGCTTAACATTACTTCATGGATTTGTTTTTGATTTTTTTATACAAGAAGTCATGCTGCGTCTGTTTTGGAGCTCATGACTTTCTGTATGCCGTATACAAGTATGGGAGACATATATATATATATATATATATATATATATATATATATATATATATATATATATATATATATATATATATATATATATATATATATATATATATATATATATATATATAGCAAAAGTCTTATACCGGCATATTCCTGCCTTGCGGGGAAGCATAGCTCAGTTCTCTCACAGTTTTACTTCACTTTGGTCTCTCATGCTCGAGAAAGCAGTTTACGAGTGCATTTTTAAAGCAAACCATATATATTTCTGGCCACCAGTCGAATCTATGAAGCGATGCCTCAGCTCGTTGTGGGTTTCTGCCAGCATGTGCCCGGTACAGAGCCGGTTTGGGCTTCCGAACTGCGGGAAATGCGTGGTGGTATTCTGCAAAGTATATCCCAACTAATTTTTTCCCGCATTCTGCGAAAGTCGCGGCGGCACAACTTATTTTCATTTGCCCCTTTTGCGGAGACTATAAGGATGCATATAAGGCGGCATGTTAACGCACATTGGCACTTAATTCCCCTACCACCACCACTGCTAACACTATCATCATTATCACCACCAGGACAACTAACCGCCTGTCAGAGTAGGGTCCAGGTTTGTCTCGCCATGAAATGACTTGGCTTCCTTACAACATCAACCGTTATCTGCGATCTGCATTGCATGCCTTACTCACGTCCTCTTACTCTTCATTACTTTGTCTACAGATATATTTCACTTGTACCTTTATTTTAGTTATTGCAAAACTTAAATTGAAAACTTTAAATTGGAAGCGAGGTACAGACCACATGCGTCGATAACATATACTGTGCGAAAGAAGCACCCCTGCACATCCCTTTATTCTAGTGAATAAAACGCGGGGCCGCAATAAAAAAGTGCAGGCTGGATGAAGGTACCTGTTATTTATTTTTCTATATTTCATAACATTTTCATGCTTTAAAGCTAGTCGCGGACAAATGATCACGACTGCCATTTGCGGCCGCCTGGGGGGGGGGGGGGGGGGGTAGTAAACAAATAACTCACATACGACATGTTCTTATGGTACATAAGTTGATTGTTTGGTGCTCTCTCGAGTCGAACGGCCGTGCAGAACTGTTTGTGACGCACTGGATTACGCGCCGGCAAGAACGCGCGCGAATTCGCGGTTCCGCATCAGCACGCGCCCGCCGCTTTCCAATCATTACTGTCGCTGGAAATCCGGAGGAAAAAGCGAAGAAAATGACGAAAGAGAGCTGTTTGCAAGCTCGAATACGCTCCTAAATTCGCGATCCAATTGAATCTGCATAACAGCGTTCCGCCCGGCGCTAATCTGGCTTGCAGCGTGTCAGAGTCACCTTCGTCTGCAGAGGCGTGCGCTTTCTTCCCCAATCGGGCGGTGCGGGCCTTTACTTTTTCCCTCAAGACGGCCGTTTTGTCGAACAGCGAGCTCGGCCTGAACAGGGGCCAGAACGAACAGCGGGCGCTCTCGTTCCGGGCGCGGCGCGCAAAGACTGCCCGCCCGAGTTTGTTTCAAAGTAGCGTTGTGCGCCGCCCACCCAGGAGAACAGCCCGCGCGGCGGCCTCGCTCCGAGCGGAGAGGCAAACAGAGGACGACGCAGAATTTCGTGAGGCACGCGGGCCCCAAGCGGACGCGGGAAGAAGAAGAAGAAAAAAAAAACAAAAAAAAAAACGTGTTTTTCTACACTCACGGTGCCTCGGTTGAACTGTCGCGAAGCCTTCTTTTATTTTCTCGAATAAAGCGCGCGGATAAAACGGCCATGCAGAGAATTCTGGCAGATGCGAACGTGTTGCGCACACCGAGGTGCGCGAGTCAATTTTTCTGCGGTCCTATTTTTCTTGCCTTTTTTTTTTTTTATATTTCACCCACTCTCGTCGAGGTTGCTTATATACAGCGAGCCGAGTCGGTCCTCGTGACGCTTACGTAAAGCGGGTTGTTGTTGGAAAAAAAAAATCAAAATAAAAGGTGGATAAGCGACGCGAGGCCGCGATTATATGAGCATCTTTCTTATTGGAGGGACCTTCTTCTTTTTCGTGCCTGGTCAGTTGTGCGGGACCAATTTGTGCAAGTTTCGCGTCCGTCGCGAAGCATGGCGACAGCCGCCGCTCGCCACGCGCCCCCAGGCACGCAAGCGAGAGGAGGGCGGGAGCTCAATTTCCTCTCACCGAGCATAATCTGCGTTACGCAATCCGCGTGTCGCACTCGAGGCGAAAGCATTAGCGCACTCTCGCGTATCAGCGGTTCATGCCATGGCTCCGTGGCGCGAAGCAAGTGAATACAAAAGTCGCGATTCGACGAGCTGCTCGGGCTCGCGTTTTTTATTCGCCATGAAGACTGAGGCTGCAGAGCGCTGCAGTAGGGCGTTCTCCTTGTTGCCAGCTAACTGTCCAAGTCCCTCCAAAATGTGCTGCTCATCTGATACACAGCTTCGCTGGTATGCTCAGTTTTTGCACCTACTTTCTGCCCATCGCTGATGTTCAGTGAGCGGCTTTAGCTTTCGACTGCTGACCTGCTGAAGGTCACAGTTGCGGTTTAAGTGTTTAGATGCAGGCGAACGAAACACACACACACACACACACACACACACACACACACACACACACGCACACACACACACGCACACGCACACGCACACGCACACGCACACGCACACGCACACACACACACACACACTATATATATATATATATATATATATATATATAGTGTTATAGGAAGTTATAGACCCCCAGGTGGTTTTAATTATTTTTAATTATTCTGCGGCATTCAACAACGAAATCCACTTAGAATTCCTTACAATGAAACAATTTCTAAGTGGGACATACTTTGAGCGTAACTCTGTACGTAGCCATCCCAACATATGCAATAACTTACGTATACTCGTGCACCATTGGCGATGCAATGCTTCAAAAAACGACGCCGACTAGAAAGTCGAGATCATTGTTTCGCGCTGTTCGCCAAAAGGTGCTCTGAAAACCGCTCTCTACATCTCACTGCCTTGGTCTAGGTGGTGCGCGGATCAACGGCACAAAGAACGGATCACTTTTTCTCGTCAATTTCTGGGAGGCACTTTGGTCACGACCACGCTTTGAGAAGCGCCAACCCTTCAGGACTTATGGGCCCTCAAAACTTAAGAGCGCTACATGGCTACGTCGCTAATGAAGCGCCTGAAATTTACAAAACCCCGAGCAAAATCTTGTCTTGCTTAATTGTGGAGCAGCCGCGCAGCAACGCTATAACAGTTAGCTATGCATAGTCATGACACTGTGCCAATACATGATAGCCCTAACTAGGGTCGGTCATGTCCCGACCATGACTTGACCTCGATCCTTGACCTTGATCTTGGCAGATCGAAATCACCTCTCATCCTAGCATCAATGCCGAGGCAACAGCCAGTCCCCGCAGTATTGCGCCGCAGTCGTGCAACCAATCAACAAAAGCAAATATTTAGTTGATGACAATTGTGTGTCACACTTGAGCTAAAGCTATAGGAAGCACAGGAGCATAACCAGTACAACACAATTTCCCGCTTACGATTTTAGTCAAAAATGTTTACACCTTTAGCGTTTTGTTTAATATTCGCGTATCTCCCCTCCCTCCACAAACTCGCCCCTTAGGAAGGGGGCTTTCGATATATTCTACGCAGCAGCTGTTATTATTCCTGAATGGACATTCTTTTAAGGCAACTACACACGACAGACATCCACCATAGTCACTGTTTGACATGCTACGTTTCAGAAGTGAAGCTTCGCAGATGACTACTCAAGCGGTAAGCACTATCTAAGAAGCTATCGACAAATTAATGTAACGAAGGCATCTGCTTACCAATGATAACGCGCATTGCCGTTTACTGCTTGTGACGAATATTGCTTCTGGTAAAATAAATACTACCACCAACTCTGTGGAACCGTAACCATAAGCAAATGCCGGCGAACAACACAAAAATCTGGTTAGAAATATCGAAGAGTGTGTGTTCTGAAGAACGCTACGAAAGAATGAACGGAAAGAGCCGCTAAAGAAAATAGGAACTACTGAGAAGTATATGCACGGCAAAAAATAAAAAAAAAATGTCAGGGCTGTTATGATTATTTAACACCGTTATGATTGTTGACGTTCACTGACTGAAATGCTTCAGGAGCGTTCCTTGAAAAAGAAATTGATTGCAAGTAAGCGCGAAAATGTTTTTTTTTTTTTTTTTTTAACATGAGTAAGAAGGTTTGAAAAATTATCCACAATATTTCAAGGTCGAGAGCCTGCAGGGGACCAAAACGAAGAGATGTGCCAGTGAACGTTATCGACCCTTTCAGGGCTGGAGACACCACCGTAAGAGATGGTGGCGCCAGCGGCCGCACTGCCCAGCCTGGCCGGGAGAAGTACCCACCGTCGGTCAACGGGGGTAGCGCTTTGCGCCATACGCCTCTGACAGCCGGGGCACAGCGCCAGCTCATCTGTTCAGGTCAAAGTATTTACTTGCTCAATTTTTATTCGTAATCTCTGTCCATTGTTCGTGCGGGGAGCGGAAAAAGAAGCGTCAGCTATAAAAAAGTAAAAACGTTGCAATGAAAACAAGCCGGTGTCTGGAATACCAAAACAAAAAGAACAGCCAATTCGAAGTACCAGGCGACGACACGAACCTGTCTTCTGAAGGGAAGGACCCTGCACTCTTTAGAGTTTAGAAGAAAAATGCTTTCACGTTTCTCTTTTTATAAAGGGTTATCTTTTGCAGTGATAAATAATATGCCTTTGCATCTGTGCCCCAGTATCGTTTTGGCGCCAGGCAAGACCCGTTCTTTCGGGATGACTGTAAAGATGGCTTGGTTAGTAGAGTTTAATGCCCCAAAGCGACATTGGCTATGAAGAACGCTGTAATGAATGGCTCTGGAAATTTAAACCCCTTGGGGTTCTTTAACGTCCACAGATATCGCACTACACGAGCACGTTTTGCTTTTCGTCTCTATCGAAATCCGGCTGCGCCACATCGAACCTGCATCCTCGGGATTAACAGTCGAGCCCCCTTAACCCCTGAGCCATCGCGGCGAGACCGTAGTATAAGAAGTTAGATATTCCGGCTTCACTGTCATGTTGTTAATTTAATAGCACGTTACTGTCATGCAAAGAAAAAGATGCATCCGAAAGCTCTGTTTCATTTACAAAGGTATACCAGGTCGCAACTCCGGCCACAGACTTATACGCCTTGATCAAAAATATAGGCACCAACAAATGCTATAGCCGAGAACTGGATATTGATTAACGACTTCTAATGATGTTTAAGAAAGCGCCCGAAACTTAAGTTTGTGCTTGGATAACAACCTCTTAACTCGTGGAAGGTAAGGTTCTATGGGAATCACGCTCACTTGTCAAGAGCAGCGCAACACGTCAGCAACAGCGTGAGCACAGTCAATAACGCCATGCAGATAACAGCGTGGCGAGTGAACGTGAAGTGCAGAACGCGCGGCCGTCATTGTAATTCAATCAATGTATATGGAGAGCAAGCATAAGGGCGATCAAAATAATAAAGAAAAATGGGTTAGAGTTTGCATGTTCGATCCTCTGCGTCCATGAGCTGTTTTGCTTTACTCAAATACGAACCACTATAAAGTTTACGTTCGCGCTCTTATGCAGTCTCCGTTACAGTTTGTAGTTATTGCGTCCTGCGCGATCGCTTTTTTTCCTTCCTGTTCCATCTCGAAAAAAAAAGCGAAACGCAGTCGCAGTCGCCGGCTTTAATCCATCTTTACGAGGACAAGCAGGAAACACTCAGGAGCAGCACCCCTCGTGGACGTCGGCTGCGACAGTCTCGATTCCACATTGACGGAAAGCCACCACTCACTGGGCACGATACTTGCCAGTCAAGTAAGAAAGGAAGTGAAAGTGAAAAATACATTCCTGAAGAAAGTACCTCATTGCTCTAGCGCTCTCCCATTCTTGTTTAGCGTTTTATACAGAATGACCAATGAGAGTGAGAGTTCACGCGAGAAAGAACGCTGCTTTTTTTTTTTTTTCTCCTCTCGTTCCTTTTTGCGCGAGAGAGCACTGCCATAAACTTGAATTCAAGTGGTATTCATCGAGATTTTCAACTATGATTCTCAGCGATAGCAATGTCTCAAGCTGATGCCTGTTCGCGAACTGTGTGCGCGTGCTTCAGCGCATGTGCTGATGCCTTCCCAAATCGCACCTTGGCTGGAGCTATTTAAGTCACTAGCAGGGAGACGAAGACGTATCAGGGATACAGCGTATAGAGCGCAATGAAACCACGCCACTAAGTAAAGAGCAGAGGAGCAAAAAGACGAAAGAGCGGGAAAGAGACGCCACAGGGTGAAGTGGAGTTAAGAAAGAGCCGCTCTGTCTCCCGAGCCGGCGCTGCTTCGGCGCCAGCCTGATGCGCTCTGCGAACCGCGGGGAGACGAATGCCGATGCGGGAACAACAGCTGCAGCTAACGGCGCCGATGACACTCGCGGGAGAGACGAGACCACGCGGCAGTGTTGTACCCCGCCCCTCGGGGCTATACACGGCCGGCTTTCCTTCGCTGCTCCAGTACCTGCTCGCGTGAGCCGCGGGACAGCTCTCGGGGCCTCTCAGCCCGAGGTAGAGAAGGGAAGGGCGGACGCCGCTGATTTCCGAGGAGACACGTTTCGGAAATCGCCGACGAGTCGGGCAATCAGGTTAGCTGCGAGCGCCGTGTGGCCACCGCCCGACCCAAGGCGGCCGCCGTCGCCACTCTCTCGCATCGCCCGCAGTGCAGCGCTTCACCGAGAAGATGGCGCAGCGAATGGAGTGGGACTCGCGTAGAGACACAAAGAGGAGGCTCAGATTAGTCTCCGGCCAGTTACACGATCAGTGCAGGAGAAGCCTCCAACTCTGAGGTTTTTGAACGCTATGGGAACACGTGTAGCGCTTTGACCTGAAAAAGGATTGCAGTTTATACTTTCTTCGAGGAGATGATCTTACGTATATACGGATATAAACAGAGATCATCTTCCGGATAATGTCAACACGCGAGCAAGAAGCTGAATCTCCTTATCATCCACTGAAGTTAGCTGCAGGGCAAAGCCCTCTCGGTGCAATCTCTATTTAGCTGTGTCTTGTGAGTCACCTTATTCCCAACCTAAGCTCACCCTTCTTGACCTTTCGCCACTCGCGATTACCTTTTCGAGGTATACGGCTCAGCGGTTATGCATTTTTTGTCCAAGGGCAGTTTATTCGTTTTATTTCAGCTAACATGTCAAGCTAACAAAAGACGAGACTAATAACACCACATCAAGCAATGGAAAGAAGTACGAGTGTGGCGTAAATAAACAGGATGACTGCTGCTGCGGTGAACAAGCGCGAGTATATATAAGCGTATATGCTTCCATTCATAGGGGCTTCCTGCAAATGCCACCCAACCGACAGTTATTGCTTTACTCATGATCCTGGAATCGCTGATCTCAGATTTTTTTTTTTTTTTTGTCAGATCTGCTTCGAACAATTGTCGGATGTGGCCCAACTGGCTTACGGACGCCAGTATACCTCATTTCCTATACCGTCAGCAGACTGCTGGGCGCTGTTTTTTTTTTTTTTTCATTTAAAGGGCCACTGTCCACCCTCCGGTGGAAAATATTTTCTTCCCTGGTGACTGTGAGACGTCGCCCCCAGAACGCAAGGCCGCAAAATGTTTTTGAAAAGAGTAATTAATAACGCGGTTACAGACACCGCAATCCCTCGATTCTGTCGTGTTTTTCTCCTACCGTTCCCTCGCAAAGGTTTTTCACTCTCCTGCCCGGTTGTCTAGCCTCCGCAAGCCAAATTCCCCTTCCTCCTCTTCGTTTAGTGGGAGGTGGGGCATGGTACTCTGTAAGTGCGAAAAAAAAAAAAAAAAAACGGGCGAATGAGCGCGCGCCGCAGCATTCAGTTCGGCCGTGGCGCTCGGCGCTCAGCGAGCGGTGGACACAGTTAGTGGCGTACGCCCATCCTTCACCCGTCACTCAGCGAGACGGACCAATGGATGTCATTTGCTAGTCCGACGTCACCCTAGGCCAGCGTAGAGAACGGGGAAGCTGATTTCCCGAAGGGGAGGATGAGAGAGCTTTGATCTGCATTTTTGTTGCTTTGCGGCGCGCATATCGCTGTAGCATTTTGCACGAACTATCTCCGGTACCTGATCGAAGCACTGGGCTCCTTTGCTTAAAAGTTCATACCTTGGACAGTGGCCCTTCAAGGCTTGAGCCCACTGCTGCTTTCTCTCTGTTCGTGTCCTTACTGTTTCGATCCAATTTCTGTTCGTGAGTGGCATATTAGCACAGTGACAACAACAAATTGGAGGCTGTTTCAGTTGCTGCTGTCTCTATCAGATAATGACGACGAGACAGACAGCATAGCGTACTACGCCTACCCCTGAACGCTGCGCAAAATGTGTAGACGACAGCTGTTCTTCCGAGCACTATACGACTATACTGGCTCGCGCAACTGGTCACCGTGTGCTCAACTACGGCTTTCCGTTGAGCTTACCAGTCCACAGCGTGCACGCGCTGTCGGTTTGCTGTGCTTAGAGTTGAGGCGGGCGTAGAGGGCCCGCTCGGGCTCCATTAGCCTGGGGCCGGTCAACCGCGGAGGCGGGTCCCGGCGCGCGCCAACCGCCCTCCTCGCGGCGGCCGAGCACGCACCAGGGCTCGAGCAGGCGCCGTGATGAGCACCGGTCACGCCAGCAGAGCCAGGCTCCACAGCGAGCACCACGGAGTCGCGCGCCCGCACGCGGGGAAACACGCAGCGGTGCGCCGCCCCGGGCTACGGACTTCAGCGCCGTGGGACGCCGAGCTCCCCAGTAATTATCCACGGCTTCTGTTAGCAGCGGGAACCGAGTGAGCGCCAATGACGACGCGGTTAAGAAACACACTGTTTTAGCTTCTCTCTGTCTCTCTCTCCATAAAGAAAAAAAAAAAACGTCAAATATAAACAGTAACGCCTGTATCCTTCTTTGTCTTGTTGCCATGAAATGGGAAAAAAATATTGTTACTTTTTCCAATCCTGCTTTCATTAAATGAAGAACAAACGACAGAGGAAGCGCGAGGAAAACGAGAGCATCACATATACAAAAGCTCTGTCGCTGCATTTATTGTTAAATGTCATATGCATGCAAAAGGTTAAATGTAGAAGTGAGGAGAGGCGACCAGGCCGCAGAAAATCGGTTATCAGGTGCCTGGTATCACGAAAGCTTTGAGGACACAGCACGGCAAGGAAACTGAAAAGCAGTATCAGGTGCTTCGATAATGTCAGAAAAGCTATTTGGGCGGAGGACGACGAGGAAGGAGAAAATCAGTATCAAGTGCTTCGTATTAGAGAAGCTGGAATGGCAGAGAACGAATAAGAACTAGAAATATGAATATCCAGAACAGGAAAAATCAATATCAAGTGAATGAAACAAACAGCGGAGCTAGAGGGACAAGAAAATAGACAGGAAGGGCTGTTTTTACGAAATGTTCGCTTTTTTTTTTTTTTTTTTAATTAGAAAAGCTCTAAGCATGCGGGACGACAAGGAACAAAGAAAATCAGTACCAACTGCTCCTTATCAGGAAAGCTCCAAGGACGAGGGATGACGCGGAAATAATCACTATCAAGTGGTACATGTCGGGAAAGCTCCAAGGGCGTATCCTTTGGAGATATAAGTAACGATAGCTTTTTACAAACTCTAGAATCGGTAGCGAAATAAGCTGTTGACATAAGCTTAGCGGAAAGGCTCAACCAAGTAGAAAACACCTACAATCACCGAATATTTCTCGCGTTTGCAGCGTGGTGTTAATATATGAAGACAGATGGGTGGTAGTTATTTCACGTTCGGAGCTGCCAAGGGGAGTAAATAATGCTTAAGTTGACGAGAATTGCACCGGGCATTTTTGTAGGAGGTGTATGTATTTATTCATCAACTGATAATTTGTGCAACGCAGCTAGAAAATGAGGCCATTTCAGTCTAAGTGAGAATAGAAGCGAAAATAAAGAGTCCGTTCCTTGCATGCTTCCTTCGTTTGATTATTGCCTTCAGTTTTTCGCTGCGACTGTTTGGCTCCCACCAACTTTTGTCCCGCTGCATGAGCTAGACATATTATAATCTCACGGGGCCTAATATAGTTTAATGCATTGCGGGCTCGGATTGGGCTTACCTTACACCCTTATACCTACAATACGGGAAAAGTTTGAGCAGTTGTCCGCAATAAGATGAAGGGGAGCAGGCACTCGAAACAATAAATAAATTTATACATGCATTTTTCATAACTCCATAAAGAAAAGGTGCCTCGGGACACCGCAGTAACGTAATAGAAGCCTCTCTCCTGCTTGCATTTTTTTTTTTTCGTTTTCTGTGGCATATGCCAAAACAAAATGCATGTTTGTCCGGACTTGGAGCAATACGTGCCATATGAGGATATGAGACGCATATTGTTGCCTCGTAACAGAATGCAAATCACGCGCGCATGCGCACTTAAACACTAATTAGGAAATGCTCTGGGCTGGTCTTTTTCTTTTGCTCCTATGTTTTCAAAGGTAATCAGTACGTATTCGTGCCCTCGGGAGCACACACACACAAAACAAAGAGAGAGAGAGAGAATGAGAGCAACCCCTGCAACCAGAATGATGGTCGTCTCTCAGCTGTCTTTTGCAATATCCACCTATGCCCACCTGTAAACAAAGCCTCACCAAAGCTCAGAACGCTTCGGCAAATACAGGCTTATTGGGACACGGCCGACCGTGATGTTATCCTGCGTACCCAGCACGGGAAAATGCGTGGCCGCTCCATTCTGCGAGTCTACGCGACCGGAAGGGAGCAAAAAAAGCACACAGCGCTAGCAAAAAGCGACTGAAAGTCAGACTTGCAGCCCTCTCGGCTCATCTTGCGCAACTCCGGATAGCGCTGAAGCGAGACTGAATCGGCGTCATTACTTATGCGCATATTTCAGCTGCTGCATACAAGCACGCGCTGTCGGAAGCGAGGAGACGTCGACTTTGTTTTAAATAATATCGAGGGGCGGACTGCTCGATAAACCTGCAACGCTCTCTTTGGTATTTTGCTGCGGTACTTACGGGATGGAGCGGCCAATTCTGAGTCCCATTCGGCGCTGTGAAGCAGGTCTTCTCCTTCTTTCGGCTAATAACAAGAATATTCCTCCAGTTCCGGAGACTCCCGGCGCGCCTTATCAATGAGTTGGATTAACATGCGCGTACCGTGTGAGCCCGTTCAAAGGTATATACGCTCCGCCTAATAAGCGCAGCAAGCCCATCTATTTGACGCCGGTTCGCATAATTCACGTGCAGCGTGTTGTATCTTTTATTTGAGCCTGCAATGTACGGAAGGAGACGCATTGACCGGAATGATCTGAAATTGCAACAAAATTAGACCAGAAGAAAACTCGATGAGATTTTAAATGCGCGACACAGGCTCGCGAAATGTTATTCTGCATATATCGATCTACTGCGCAAGGAAGACTTTGCAAGCCAACGCGGTAAACCGACCGAAGATCTCTCCGGCTTGTTGCAGTTAAGCGCATTCAACAGGAAGGTCGGTTCTATAGTGCATATGTGACGTACCGCCTCGCACTTGGAGTTATGGAGACTTAGCCCTGTGCTGTGACACGCAGACAATTTTCGTTACTTTTTCGTCTTTCCATTACTGTTTGGTATCAAGGTGTTATGCGAGGACTATCGAAAGATATTTCCGAGTGTTATGTCACGATATTCGCTCTTGACACCCCATAGGTGGCACGCCTTGCCTGAACCTCCTGCGCACGTGAGCACGGCGCACAATACGAAAGCGAAGCAAAAGCTTCCCTGCCTGGTCACTGCACTCATTTCGCTCTGTATTAGTGGAAACCGTTTTTCTTTAAAAGAATTCCCAAACTGATATGAACCCTTCCGTCTTTTCTTCGTGTCCCTTCAGCTCTGCGTGCACGAGATCAGCGGAGGACGGTCACAATGTGCTGCTTAATAGAAGTCGATTTATTAGCTTTCCATTATTGATCTTAAGAGACTGCAAAGGCAGTTTTGAGAGGACCCCAGTGGGTACGTGTTGAACTGAGGCCGCCGCGGGTCGGCAAAAATTTGCACATTTTTGTTTCTTATTATGTGCAGAAAATGCAAAGGAGGAATCGATGCTTCCAGTAGTTAGTCGTTACTGACCCTTAATCGGCAGAAATAGAAGGGACTTGTAGATTTTCGTGAAAATGTATAGTTACTGAAGAAATAACATAAAACATTGCGCTAATTCTTGAATTGCTAAAAGCGATAAAGCGGCGCCCAGTCCCATTAAAATTCGCATCAGCCATTATTGATGCAGGATAGTATCCACTTTTGAGATTATAGATTTTACGGCTCATAAGATTCGCTTTGACTTCGCGTGCTCTTTCAGCAGGCATTCGCCGTGTCCGGTCACTGATACTTTGGCTATAACATCAAAAACAGGAGGAAAAATGGAGGTTGTTCGTATAGTGAGAATCTGATAGTGAGCAGCATACTAAAATCATAAACAAAATTAAACATATTTACAACCTGAACCGCACGTGATACGCTTGCGTAGCCTGCTGAAAGATTCAGCTGCGCTCGAGGCCTTTCTCGAAAGTTGCGTCTTTTCGCTTCGCTTCACAACCTGGATCCACGAAGGGGGCCGGAAGATACCTTTTCTTGGGAATGAGTTGAGTTGCTGAGGTGAGTTGCTTGACAATGCGTGACACGCGACAGATGTCTACAGACAAATCACCATGCAGTCGATTTCAGTTTTCTAAAGCATACGGGCATCACCCACGCTCTGCAGAAGCTGATCTACCGGCAACAGGTAGTCACTCAGTGGCCCTCAAAAAAAAGAAAAAAAAAAATAATTAGAAGACGAAGCGTCGGCGCATGCGCTGACGTATCAACTTACTGTAGTAGGTTGACTATAATCACTATCATGCACAACGTGGAGAGGGCTTCCGACTTGCAGCGTCGGTGATCGAGCGAAGGCAAGGAACTCTATTGATATATTTCAAGAACTACTGTCTCATTCAGAATGGTGGTATAGCTGCATCAGCCTGGGTCTCAGCAACGCCATGAAAAACTTCCAATGAACATAAAACTAGAAAGCCAGCAGTGAAAGAGTTACTGAAAATGGCTGCAGTTAACTGACCAACTGACTGCAACTGTTTCTGCTTCCTGTAATGTGCACTGTCGTGAACATAGTCGCAGTCAAGTTGGGATCGTCGTGCAGCAGGCGCCATCTGTTTTATTGGAAATCCGTTTCTATTAAAGAACATCACCCGCTTTACGCGACACATCCTCTCTGTACCGTACCCTAACATTACACCGCACTTCAGGGTTCATAGGCGGCCCATAAAGAGGTCAGATGGAAGGCGCGGCTACAGCATCTTCCTTGGAAGCGTGAAAAATAGCTGGCGGGACTTGGGGCGCAACTGCTGAGGCGCAACCAGCCTCGGAAAACGGGGCGCGTGAAGTCTTTCGTTTCCGGCACGCTGTGTGCCTTCTGAAACACCGAAGGCCCGGCGGAGGCTATATCAGCGGACGAGCGAGCGTGGCACGTATCGATTCGACTCCTCGCGCCGCAAAATAATCGCGTAGAGACGAGAAGAAGAGCCAGCGCGCTGTATACGCAATAGTTTCCGCCTCAATCACCGACCGGCGCATACGCGGAAGATAGCCTCGAGTGGGGCGGACGCGTCGCGTAAAAGGAGGCGCACCGTACATGGCCCATCGGAGACCTTTTCCCCCAAAGTGTCATAAACTGGGCGCTAATATCTGGGCGGTGCAGTGGCCGCCCCGGCAAGTACCGGCGAGAGAAGCGCCACCGGCTGAAGTGCGGGCGCGCCGCGGTTCGGCCTTCACCGCAGGTTGTGTGTGCGGAGGCAACAAGAAAAAAAAAAAAGCACACGGGGGCTAAATACGCGCTCCGGGCAGGCGGCATGCTGGCGGGACGCGACATAAACGAGCTCACCCCCTCGGCAGACCTTTGGGCCGGTACGCGCTGAGATCGGTCGGCACATAATCGATAAGGGGCGATGTCCAAGTGGATCCTGCGGCCGGCTGAGAGGACAGCGGCCAGGATGGCTCTCTCGAGGATAGGTTTATCCTGGCCCGCCCGGCTGTCCGGATCCGCGACGCCCTCTGAGCCTGCAGAGAGCGTCGCTGCAGGTTCCGTTTCCTCGGTTTTGACAGCGCGGAATGGGGAGGACGGCAGCCGTCCTTCTCGTGTGGGATAAATGCCCGCCATGAAGCACTCGACGAGATACCGCGCTGCCTTGAAGGGATTGAAGACAGCATTTGACAGGTCTTAAGACGCTTCTTAACCTGCTTGCTTGGTTAATTTGAGTAATAAATGCATTTGGTCTCCTGACAAGTGTCAGCGACTTAATTGTGCGATCGAGCTTCCAACCATCAGTTCTTCCCAAGCTGTTCATTCGGATGCTTCTTTTTTTAATATATGAATTACAACGAGAAGGTCGCGAAAGTAAGACATGGCACCCATGAATGGAGTAAAAAGCAGCGATAAAAGCTTCTCTTTTTCTTGTGAACTGTAAGAAATCCGCTGTCTCTCACTGGGCGAATTAAGAGGCATTGAAATTTTGGTGTACGAGCGTCGAAATCATCGTGGCTTACTCCCTGCAGTTGAAGGCTCGGCCGCCATTTACTTTGGTTAACACTTGAATTCTTGTAATCTACTTTGACATTGCAGACTGCTTTTAGTACTAATACGTGAGTTAAATTCTAATTCACAATAAAAATTTTGATTGACCTATCAACCCATTGATTGATTGATTGATTGATTGATTGATTGATTGATTGATTGATTGATTGATTGATTTCGTACCCGATGTGGTGGTGCAGTAGTTGGGACGCTTGCGACAACTGTGCCCAAGAATTTGGGATCGAATTCCGGCCGCGGCGGCCGCTTTTCAGTGGAGGCGAAAAGCAAGGCGCTCGTGTGATGTGCGATGTCAGTGCACGTATAAAGAACCCCAGATGGTCTAAATTTCCAAATACCTCCACTAGATCGTCTCGCATATCCTGAGTCGCTTTGGGACGTTAAAACCCAATAAACCACTACCACATTCACGTACCGCCATACCTGCGTGTTGCCAACGGGCCTCCATGCTGTCATTTTCCGTTTCTGAAAATAGAGCGCGCGATCTCTCTTTACTCAGCCTACCGTACATGCAGTGGGAGCGACTCGGAGGAGCCTGCACATCCTCCAAAAACAATCTCCGCTCTACCACTGGCGAGAAATAGGGAAGCCGGTCAAGCTGCGGGTGGCCTTCGCTCCACCGACTTGCGCTCATGCACCCATGAGTTTTGCCACCTGATTGCTCATAGGCACGGGGGTTGGCGTGAATAACGGCGCGTATACAGAACGCAGCCGCGAGTATGCGCGTACAAGCGGAACAGAGCGCCGGGATGTTGCGTCCAGATAGATGGGCACGCTGCATTGTTCATCCGTCAGGCGCACACGCACCTTTCCCGGCCGTCCGGCGGTGGCGTTCAATTACTGGGCGCCAGATTCGGCCGGTAGACAGACATCAATCAGAGGGGCGCCTTGGACGGTGTGGCGCCACTATATCCGGCCCGGTGTCAGGCTCGAGTCGGCGAAACCATTTGTTACGAGGATCAACGGCATCAACGCATCCGCGTGGTAATTAAGCCAGACGGCGCGAGCACTTCCGGTCCTCGACGAGGACGCGCGCCGGATGCAGTCCGCTCAACGCTGGGACAACAATCAGCGCTGCAGGGCCGCGGGCTAATGGAGCTGAGTCGGCGGACACGCCTAAATCAATATCCGGCGCCCGCGTCGCCAAGGAGAACGGGCCGCCCGTTCGACACACGTCTACTCCACTCCATCCAAGTGCGCCACTCTGCTTGGAAGACGCTCGCGCTAATTGCGCCAGCGGCCAGCTTACCTGACACGCTTGGCAGCGATGAAGGAAAGCACGGGACTCGCACGCTGCGCACGTGCGCTGGCGCGGTTTCGTGCACACGAAGTGTGCCGCTATCAGAGGAGAAAAAAAAAAGCCACTCTTTTTGCTGTCACAGGGCGTGGAGGTTGCCGCCTTTCAAGCCGTGACAACCAAGCCATATGATAGGCAGAGAGAGAGAGAGAGGGAGAGGCGCTGGCAATTAACTAACCATACATAAAGGACCCAAGTTTCTTGAGCAGGCCCTAAAGGCAGCAGCAAAAAATTGAATAATGACGATAACTCTGAGCTTATGTAGCGGTCATGTGACACGGAGGAAAGGAGAGAAACACCGTCTGTGCCACATGCAACCATATTAAGGGTGATCGACATCACGAACGTCTGTCAGCTTTTGGAGGTTACTTCTCAAAACTTCACGGATAATGGCACGAGAATCCCCAGAGATCCTTCGTGTACGTGGGAACTTTGGTCTTTTGACGAGACAAAACGATCGCTTAGGAAGCGAGAAAATGTTCAATTGCGGTATTTGCACATCATTCGAATTATTTTAGGCGGGGTGGTCACGTCTTCCTGCGCTGTTAAGAGGGCAAATTCTTGCATCACTGAAGCTCTCGACAAATACATCAGAAAACTTTCTTGCACACGCTTCCAATAGAATTTCGTCCACGGACGTCAACTGGCTGAGTTACCACTGATCATAAATATAGTAAACTCATAATATGCTCACACTGATGAAGCTACAATTAAACAGTCAGCTTTTCTCCATTTGGCTGTGCATTTCCCCTCGCGTACCTTGTAGGGCTCGTGGCGCGCCGCGCATTCGAAGGCCGCGCCACTTCCCAATGCTCCCCGCGCGGTGCCCGTTTCCCTCTCCCCGCTCGCTCGGGGATAACCGGTCCCGCGCGAGGGGGCTATGGGGGAAGGCACGCGCCGCCGTCTCGCTCTCTTCTTGGTCCCTGGCTCGTCGCTCCTGTTTCTCTCCTGGCTCTCTCCACGGAAACGACCCGCAGCCACCCGGACGACGACCCCGGACAGCCTCGACGACGCCCGCGCTTAACGTGAGATAAAAGATGTTTGTTATCCGGCCCACTGTGTGTTTGTCGTACGCATCCCTCGGGCAGAGAAAACGCCCACAACCTCGAGAAGCTAGCCTGACTGCACATTAAATACATAACAGAACGTGCGCATATATATTTAGACTTAAGACCAAGATGATCCAGGATGAATAAATGCCCAAGGAAGTGTACGCGCATTCAGCACTTATAGATTTTATTCTAGCCACACATTTGAGATGTTGCTTTATATTTTCGTTTTGACTAAGCATAAACAAAGAGGAAAGAGAACTGAACAAAACATATCAGTTTCAGGTGACTGCTTATAAATATATTTTTTAAATCTTCAAAGCAGAAGATTAAGAGCGTGGAAATAGAACAAAAAGGGTGAGTCGTATCTAGAACAAACTGTGACCAATTCACTGCCCTTAGCGTTGCCGGGATGACTCAAAGGCGAACAGCGCGACCTCTGCTATATTCTACTGTGCTTTTTCGCAGACTCCGTTTTTTCAGGTTAAAAACGCAAAAAAAACAGCAAATAAAATAATTCCCTCACTAGTTTTCCTACTTCCTATTCATGAGCTATTCTGACAAGGTGACAGCGTTTCATTATGCTAAGATTTACACGCGTTTAAGGAACATGAATTAACAAAGCAGGTCTTTTCAACTCTCCCCTAAGAGCTTTAAAACGAATGAGCAGTTATTGCCGCTGTTGATCGCCGGGTTTAGCGCACGCATGCACGCACCCCCCCCCTACCCCCCGCGCGCGCGCATTCACGCACTCACGCACGTACGTGAGTGCACACACACACACACACACACACACACACACACACACACACACACACACACACACACACACACACACACACACACACACACACACACACACACACACACACACACACACACACACACACACACACACACACACACACACACACACACACACACACACACACACACACACACGCGCGCGCGCACGCACAAAGAAAAAAAAGGTCGTGAAAGCAGCCTCATCCTCGCGGAATATGGCGGGAAATGTGAATTTCTAACACCGATGTTAAAATGACAATACGAAAACTGTGGTCGCCGTAATAAAACCACAATTAACACTCGTTGCCGAAACTTGCTGAACAATTCCACCAAATATCAACGCAGCAGTGTTGAGGGTCTCATTCATTGAAGAGCTTGGCGTAGTTGTCGGTGATGTTGTAGTGTCGAGAAAATACGTACTGGTCGAGAGGGTCATAACGTAACACGAAATTGAAAATGAGTAAAAGATCAGAAAAAAGTTGGGAGCGCTTTAACCATCGTTGAACCGAGTTAGACGAGCGATAGCTCGGTCTTGCTTAGCTTCGAACGGTTTAAAGTTTGTTTTCGGATTCATCTCGTAAACACACTTTCAAGGGCATATGAATTGATATTGTAACGTAAAGCTCGAATTTATAAAGTTAATAATTACCTATTTATTTGTAATCAATTACGATGCGTAATTAAGAAAGGTCAGTTATCATTGTCATAAGCCGCACAACGTTATAGCACTTGCATTGGTATGGCCTGACCCGAAAGTCTGATATTGAGGCTAAGGTCAACGCCAAACGGTCGCAGTCCGTTGGTCCTCGACTTTTGCATTAAATACAGCGCTCTCTAATATGTGATTACAAGATTGCAACATGGCTCTAACATCATTATGACATGCAAGAGTAGAAGTAAATTAAATAAAATCGAAGTAAATAGATGGGAATTGAACCAGTGACGCTGGGGTCACGATAGAGTCAGATACGCTGCATACCTTTCAGGCCTTCGACGTGCGTTTCTTTCACTTGGACGTTAGGTCTCAGCGCGCTAGGACACACTAACAGTTGAAAAAACGTTAAAACAGACAGAACGAACAGAGCGCGAACTCACAACTGTTTAATGAAAATGCAACACCTGTTTTTATACATTTTGTTTTTTTATTCATGCTTTGTCATGGGATTATCACAAATAAGCCCATGTCGCTGCACCTATATCCGTTCTTGATAAACTCAATTTGGGCTTTTATTTATCGAGAACGGGTAGAGGTGCGGTGACATGCGCTCATTCGTGATAATCCCATGACAAAGCATGAATAACAAAAAAAGATGCATAAAAACAAGTGTTGCGTTTTCATTGAACAGTTGTGAGTTGGCGCTCTGTTCGTCCTGTCTGTTTTCACGTTTTTTTTCAACTGTTAGTGCTTCCCAGCACGCTGAGACCCAACATGCAGAACCAACTGGCCTCTATCATAGCACTGTTTCACTTGGACAGCTCTTGAGTGAGAAATAAATAAAATCGGTGTCCGTGTCTGCGCAGTGATATGCAAACAATACCCCGGGCCCATGAAGGGATCCATCAATGATATCGCATCATACCCTTAAAGCTGAACTTAAGTGTCCCCCTAATTTCAAAAACACCTTCGGAGAATGATGGCACTCCGCGTGGATGCTATAATTTACGATAATTTATAGCAAACGGAAACGTTTGCTTAAAAAAAAAAAAAGAAGAAAAGAAACGAAGAGGTTTAAGTGTGGCATCTAGGAGCGGCGGTATATATATCGGACGCTGCCATGGTTTCGCTTTTGTGACAGGGGGCTGGTTGGGGGTCATCCATGCTTTTCTGCTAAAACAAGGAGACGCGCACACGTGCCCTGGGTGGGTATTGAATAGCAAGTAGGAACGGTTCAGACAGCCTGGGCATCGCTTTCAGAGTGAGCAGGTGTGTACATTCTGCGTAGCTCAGGACCCAACGCAGGGGGGACCCAACGCAAGGCGAAAATTAAAGAGCAAGAAAAGACCGAGACAGGCGAGCGCGCATACCCGACTCGCAGCAGCGACGTTCTCGCGTGCCTGCTTCGCTCGCGGCGCTTTGCATCTCAGCGGGGACCCCGACGTGCCATGACCGTGGAGGCGCACTCGAGCGGGCCCCCTCGTCACGCTGTTTGCGCATCCTTCTGGCACGCGAGACCAGCGACCAGCCGGGGACGACGCGGCAGCGCGCGCTCAAATATTGGACCTGCCGGGAAGCGGCACGGCCACTTATCGCGCGCCGGACCACCCGCGCGGAGCCCTCGGGACACGGGCGAAGCGCGGCACGCCGGTTCGTCGTCGTCGCGGGTTCTTCTCCGTCGATGGGCTGGCGGCAACCCCCTGACAGGTTGGCGGAAGATGCGCGACAGCGACACGACATGGACGATGCGGAGGCGAGGGACGAGACCCGGAGGTCCGCCTCTATTTTTGTCTTTGGATCTTGCATTTATGCAGCTTTCCATCATCCGCCGTGGAGCGTCGGGAAGCCGGCTTGCTTTCAAGTTCGGCGCTTGTATGCACCCGCTCAGCGACTTTTTAGTGGGCTGTGGGAAAATCGGGACAATTGGACGATGATGTGTCGAGGTGAGTGCTTTTCTGCCACCTAAAACGAAACCTACATGTCAAGTGTTACTGCTGCTAAGCACGAAAAACAAAAAGGTGCAAAGAACAATTCCGCCAATTTAAGTACTAAAGAACACGGTCAAAGCGAGCTGCCCGCTGTTAACTGCAAAAAGAGATGGCATAGATTTGATCTGCGCAATTGGAAGTAATCGCTTAAAATTTTCGTTCAGAACTGGCCTTATTTATTTTGGCGCAAATAAGCCGCGGAGAAGGGCGCTGTAGCATCCTGCTGGACACTGGTACACTTAAAAGCGCAGAAAAGAGTTTCAGAACACTGAGATTTTTTTTTTTTTTTTCGTTGATACAACTCGTGACACCCAGCCAGGTGGCACTAAAGTGACAAAGTGGTACCTGAAAGCGACACTGTTTACGGAGAGCAAGTCGCCTTCGCGGTGACCCAGGAAGCGGTCACAGGTACAGAACAGTTAGGAAGCAGAAAGGCTGGGTTACGTGCCTCGAGTCATCATTAGTTTTCTGAGGTTGAAGTTGAAGTCGAAAGTTTATTAGGTGATCCCCCCCAAAAAAAGGTACGAGCATACATAGCGAGAGGTCCCATGGTACAAGGCCGCGGGTGGGACCTCCCATGAAAATAAAGTTTCAATAAGCAGCTAAATAAATAAATAAATAAATAAATAAATAGAGATATACACAACATATATTATTAAGCAACACAGAGAATAAATAGCTAGATACAACAGTGAAATATGAGTTGCAGAAAGATTTAAATACAAACAATATAATGCAGGCAAACGCAAACACATGCTTTTACTCGAGTTTCAGGCCAGTTGGGGAAAAGCACAATCGGTTTCGGTGCGTGCGAGATATCGATGTGTGTGGAGGCAAGTGGATGACTGGATCGAGCGGAGATGTCCAGAGCATACTTAGACAATGAAAACTTACAGATAGTGCGCAGCAATCAAAACGCAAAAATAATGCTTACTACTGCCACAGGAAAGGGGACAGGCCGACGTTCACCCTTGACTGAGAAAAACCGCTCTGTCAAAATGACGCACTCAAGACGCAGGCCGAGTCGACGTCGACCAGAAGCCGTTAGCTCTGCGTTTGGCGTTCGACGATCAGCGCAAGAATCGATGGGCGCAAGGGCTCTCCTGACATGTCTGGATGCTGGATAATATATGCGTCAGCGCCATAATAGCATTTTCCGCCAGTTGTCGGCCGCTCTGTGCGTATATATGTACTTCCAAAGGAAAGGAAGCAATGTTTGAACCCCCATTTAACCATTACTCTGAAATTGTGCGCGACAAGCACACTTCTTCCTGTCATGTGACTTTGCGTATTTAATATCCAAAAGTCATTTTAAACCTTGATACAGAAGTAACAACAGAACTTGCCCCTTTGTGCACACTGGCTGTTCCCTTGCGTACAGAAGGGGCGTGTATCCAAAAAGCGGGCCGTTCTGTGGTTGCGGCCTTCGAGCCTACAGGCTTTCCTCCTGAGATCGAGGGCACGTACTGCAGCTTCAAAGAACCAAGCGCGAGCTACCTACATTTAAATTTGTGCGCAAGAAATGCGCGTTCAATAGCCTGTGCTTCGCAATGTGTGTGTCAATAACGGCGTCCAATTTATGCTCACGGTCAAAAATCCGGAAAAACACTGAATTTTGGAAGTTTTTTATTGTTGTTGTTCATCTTCAAATGCACATTTTCTTCCCATATCTATGCAGGCACGTGCATGAGACCAGCGTTACTCAAAAATCTTGGGAGGACATTGATCTGACCAGCCGTCGACCACCGCGAATCGCTATCATCTTGTAGCCGAACTCTACGAACTTAGAGCATAATCCACAGCAGGGAGATGATTGGCATTGCCTTGCGTGCTAAATATTTCTCACTCTTTCAACAGCATGATAAATGCACGCAAAAACCACGCAGAAAAATAAAACGTGCATTTTACACATTATACAAAATTATATATTTAGGCATATATATGTACATAAGTTGCGAGGTCAAGACGTGCTTGAAAAATATCAGTTTTTTTTTTTTTAAATTCGCCCTCCAGTATAAACATCGCGTCAAATAAAAATGTTTCCTTTAACGAAGCCGAAGCAGCTATATTGCCAGGGAACGTTTTTCTTGCTTCCAATGGGGATAAATATAAATTTTAACACGACGACTATACGAAGAAACAAAGAAATGACACCCGCTCAAGTAAGTAGTAAAAAAACTAACAATGCATTCGTATGATTCAGCACATACAAACCTCCATGAAATGCGCTCTCAGTTGCAACTTACCGTCAGTTGCAAAATCTATTATGTGCATGTTTCAATAAAGCCAAAATTTTATGGAGCTCGATCGTTCCTTAAGGTGTCGAAACGTTTCTTGCCAATGTGAGTGTTATTCAAGGGGAAACCAAGTGTCTGCTGGTCATTTCAGCCTCGTTAGAGTTTGAGTCAACATGAAGCTATTTGCTTACGAGTTACTGAATCTCAATTACTTTTTGTTTGGCAATAATTTTCCTATAGCATAATTTTTATCGAAGTTCATTAGTAAGTATACCGTTTCAGCAATATTTCCTAAACATTCTCTTGGAGCTATAAAACATTGCTGTAAAACGAAAAAAAAAAATTAGAGGTTCAACTATTCTTGAACCAAGCTTTACGAGCGTTAGCCATCGGCCGCAGTTGCTGCTGCCGCTTCGATCTTGGCTTGCTTCCGCGATTGGTAAGCTTTTCGGCAACGGACTAGCCTGGCTTCTTGTAGTTCGATGGTCTCGACAGCCTGTCTGGCGCGGCTGCGGTCTCTGTTTTTAGCTATAGATGGCGTATATGTATGGCACATTTATCTAGATTAAATTAAGGAGCGGCGCGGATGGAACTTGATGAAGACGACGATGTTAGTGCACGGCAAGAGAGTGTGTTGAGTTTTACACGAGGCGTGACCGGCTTCGGCGATAGTATATAAAACTCTCCTGCCTGAACACGACGATGAAGAAGACGATGTTTACTGCACTACGTGGTGCAATCTGCGCAAAGCATGAGGTATTAAGGGTCGGAATAACGCAAAACCCGCAAATGAACGAAGTAGAGCTTACGCTATAAGAAATTCCGGAAAAATAGAACTCAGTCTCGTATTTATTTCAATAGTTGCACCTTTTGCTGTTCATGCAGTAAGAATCAACCAATATAACCTTGGAATTAAGCCCATTGATTTGTACCATTAAGCGAGTGCGTTAAAGACACCGACATTATTTGCAGAGTCTGCGTGTGTTTTTGTTTGTGTGCTTATGTGCGTTTTCGCAGCCACACGCGTGCGCGCAAGCATAGAAACTTCAAACGAACAAGTATAGAAAAATTGCAGCCAGCTCTTTTGATCTCGCAACAACGCATCTCATCTCGATAATAAAGATACCTTAATCTGCTAGCTAATCCCGGTACATCGGCCTGAGATAGTGCTTGCGCACCATCATCAGCTAGCGCTTCAATTTCCACATTCCCATAGTATTCTCCATTCGTCCATATTTTTTAATTCATGAAGCGTACGCATAAACACCTCATCAGGACGAGTTTAATGTATTTAGATGCTTTCGCAACCTTTACAAGCACGAAAGAAAAAAAAAATACGGCGCCTCTCAGAACAAGCGAGAGGCGAGGAAGCGTTGCCGCATTAAAGAGCGTGTCTGACATTCTTAATCTGTAACGACGAGCCGTGCTGCATTTTTTTTTCTGTCGACCCCAAACGTCGACGCGAGCCCGTAATGGTTTGTGCCGAAGCAAGTTAGCACCACAAACGACACGTGGCCGCGCGCTCAAGAACACTTTTGAGAGATGACCCTTTCTGGACTTCTTTCAATGCGCTGACCCATTCATTTTTGGAACTTAATAAGCGCGAGCCTTTCCTCTTTAGCAACAGCTGTCCGAAACAAAGCTACAGAAATAAACCTCATTCCCTACCCGAAAGGTGCGCGCAGTTCTTCCGTTCTCGTTCGAGGAAACGTGAGATTAATGACCATAACAAAATCGAGCTAATGCACTCCCTCAGTAACGGAACCTGTTATGAGCTTTCTTGCTGGGCCCCGCACAACATTTTTCATCGGGTCGATTCGCATCTGAGAAAGGGAACTGAACGGTGCGGATTCTGGATTGATTCAGCCAAGTTCTCTCTTACGAGGAAAGGAGCGCGCTGTTCTGACAGGTTTCGACAAAATAGCATTACTTTTGATCAATGACGAATCTTGCCTCGAGTTCCACTAAGTTCAAAGTGACGAAAATCAGGTCGCTCGGAGGCAAAGCGAATCGCACTTCATCGCCATAGGCACGTTCACCGAAAATGTGTGGCTTTTTGGTTCTGTTCGCTGTTCATATATGACTTTTCGTGGGACCGGTGCGCGGTCAGAAAGCGCATTTAGATTGTAAGAAAGGGTACAGACTCACTGAGGCGAGTGACCTTGCAGGATCTAAGGTGGCGCACAAGCCCATATCTGAGAGCTCATATTGAAAATGGCATCAGAAGTGGGCGGCGTAAGATTTTGCGGTCGAGTGCACTAACGCGCGACAGTGTGCAGTTATGTACAGACATACTGTGCCGATGGGTGAAAATCTCAAGCGCCACATATTTGCTCCAAAATGCAATGGTAACCACTGCCTCAGCAAGCGACGTCACCGCTGTAGCCCATCTGCATCAAACGGGCCGGAACAAGATACACAATTCTATAGCACAATTCTATATGCACAATTCTATTCTATAGTAGGGCGGGCTTTTTCGGTTGGAGCAAGAGTGTTGGCAAATTGTGAGAAGCAGCATGAAGCAAACTTGCCCATCAGGAATGCCGCTGCTTCAGAAAAGCTTGTTGAAACTTCTTCCTGGTTTCATCACTTCTTACCCTTTTGTTTTTCTCTTTAACCCAATTTGCAAGTATTTTGCTGAGCTAAGGTTGCCTTTCATTATTTGCTTTCTACACCTTTCTAGTGTGCGATAAGTTCTGTACCCTGGAATTCGAAAGACGCTATAACATTACAGGAACTTTAGGTGCGCATTTTAGCCGTACGAGCGCACGCTACAAAACAGCAGCAGATTTGAAATGATTAATATTACACTTTGCCTGTCTAGCTTCAGCTCACTTTTTCAGGCTTTAGCACGACCCTGATGGTAATCGCTGCGCTCCTGGTGGACATTGCTGCAATAGCTTCCATCTTCGCGATCAGTTTTTGGTCGTTTCGCATTTACCGAATTTGATGTCGATAGAGGGTCGTTCTATAAGCGCATTATGAACACAGTAGCTCTTTCCCCATAAAAAGGCCACTTTGCTATTGGGCTAAAAAAATAAAATGAAGAGGGGACGGGGGGCATCTCTAAATGGAAGCTAGCCACTTTTAACTTTGATGTGCCACACACACACCGCGGAAAGGATCTCTTCCGGCGAATGGCCGAGGAGTTTCAGTTGTCAGAGTAAGTGTTGTTCGCCTTGTTTGCGCCTGGCGCTTCCACACGTCGCCGAGTCCAGGGAAGGCAGCATGCTGACGGCAACAAGCGCAGCAGAGCAGCACAACGGGCAGAAAAGAAATCCGTGGCGGAAGAAACAGAATGCTGGGCTCCTGCAAGCGGCAAGCGAAAGTGTGTGTGTGTGTGTATATAAGTGTATATATATAAGTGTGTGTATATAAGTATATATAACACTTCGTCACTTTTTCCGTCACTTTAACGGCTTGCACTTGTTGCACTTGTCTCTTGGCTGACGGCGCGCAGTTTGTTTACGATGTCGTTCCATGCCACGGAAACTTCGAAACAAGAGCGCTGGTGCACGCCACTGTGGACTGCCACGAACAGCGCGCACGCGTTCCGAGAAAAGCGCGTCGAGTTGGCAGTCCTTAGCTAGAAATCCTGCAGTCACTTACGCCACTCTTGGCGCCCAGGACACGGAGTCGCTGCCCCCCCCCCCCCCCTTTTTCTTTTGCGCGGCAATAAAATAAGAATCAACAAACAAACCAAAGACACACCGACGCGAGAAAGTCGGTGCGGAACTCGTATCGACCTCCGAGAGAAACCCTTGAGCCAACTCGGTTTTTCCCTGTTCTGGTCCCTGGCTTCGCGCAGCGTTTCCCACTATTCATTCTGGCGCGACAGACTTTAGAGCTGACGAAAGGCGTCACTCGACCTGCGCGCCAAGGCCTCCCGAGCCACTCGCTTTTTTTTTTTTTTTTTTTTTTCCTCATCCGCGGTGTTTGCCTGCCTAGTCGGAGCACTGTATGGAGCCGCACCGCGTGCGTGCCTTCCAACGGCGGACTAACAGCTGGCGCGGACGCGGTGCCGCTCCGCGGTGGTGTTCCGCGCTGGGGAACCGAATGCGCTTCCGACTCGACGCGAGACCTCGGCGCGCCTTCGCTCTCCTTGCCCACCACTCCGAGAGCGCGCGCCGCGTAAAAGCTAGCTCAGCGCTGCGATAAGCCACCGCGCGCTTGCCAGGAATCAAGGCACCGGCTCGCTCACGCGCTCGCGCGCGAAATAAAGAAGCACTGCGCCGTAACACAAACACTGTGGTCGTTGGTAGAGCGCCGTGCAGCCGTTGGTGCCAGAAAAACCGACGGCGAGAGCGTCGCGACTCGCGAGTGCCGCTGGGCTTCGCGTGTGAGAGCCCAGTTTGGGTCACAGCGCCCGGCCCTGCTCGAAAGACCGCTCGACGCCGCCGGCCTCTGCGCATTGGGAGAAATGCGTGCTGCTAAAATTAAGCCCTGGCGAACATGTAGGCAGTGGAGATTGCTTCGACCGAAACGGAAACAAACAAACAAACAAACAAACAAAAAATGCTGCCGTACGCTTGCTTAATTCGATTTGCTTAGCTTGCCATGAGCCCTCGAGAAGGTTTTTCTGCGTACAGCTACAACGATGATTGACAACGGCGTTTTCTGTCACGCCACACTGACTACATCTGCAAGCACCGAGTCTCTAAAACAATAGCTCTAGGAAGCTAGGTCCTATTCTTACGTTATATGTAACACTAACATCTGCCGAGGTTCTTACAGGAACTACTAATAGCCCCTGTTTCCCTCATCATCCAAACAGACTTCTGAAACCTTGCAGCTCGTGGGCTCCCATAAGACAATGTATCCTCTTCATTGAGTTACCCATTAGTGAAGCGTCGCGCTACCGTCATCCTGGTCTCCATTTCCTCATTTGGTATACCGGCTGTTCTGGCTTTGCAGTGGTCTTATGTGGAAGCGCAGGAAATAAATTTTTGTGTCCCTCGGCTGCGAAGTTCACTTTTGAAATATCAATCGGGTAGTTTTTGTAAAACTTTGGCTGCGTTTACTTGGACGGCTAATGTCGCAGTGGCTGCTTACAGCCCTTTATAAGTTGGCATTGTCCGTCTGACAATTACTACTCGCGTTTTCCTGGGCGAGAGCAGGAATCGTGTTTTCGCTTGACGAACTGCGTGTACAATGTCGCACTTCTGGTCAGTGCTCCATTTACAATTTGTACTATTTGTACCAGCTTCCCCCGTTGTCTCTCAGTCTTAATCAAATATTTAGGGGAATCCCCCAAGGTGGAGTAGATTTGTAATAATGGAGCAATTACTCATTGTCATCCACCCAAGCGCAGCCATACGGCTACAAAGGAAAGCTATACACCTTTCTCAGAAAGGCGGTGGTGCCGGGTTCGACCCCCGGATCAAGACAAATTTTTCGAAAACTACGAAGTTTCTGAGAGCTTTCCTTTGTAGCCGTATGGCTGCGCTTGGGTGGATTACAATGAGTAATTACTCCCTTATTAGAAATCTATTTCACCTTGGGGGACTCCCCTAAATATTTGACCAACACCATTCCCACTTCGAGGTATAGATCAATTCGCTCTCGCCCTACTATCTGATCTGCTAGCCGTCCTGATTAGCTCAGTCGGTAGAGCGACTGCCCTGGAAAGGCGATGGTGCCGGTTTCGACCTCCGGATGAGGACGAACTACGAAGATTCTGAGGAAGCTGTATAGCTTTCTTTTGTAGCCGCATGACTGCGCTTGGGTGGATGACAATTCGTAATTACTCCCGTATTAGTCTCTCAGTCTGGGAGGACGTCCCATTGCTAACTCTCGTGCAGTGAACTTGACTGTTGACTGATTGGTTTGTTGGTTGAAATAAAGCTATTTATTTGCTAAAATGACAGCGCTTAAAATCTTGTCAGGAAAATATTATGTAGTAAGCAGATAAACGCCCCTTCCCATGATTTAATTTTAAGACGACAGCCTGAACCGCGGCGTTGAACCAAATCCCTGAGACAGATATGATGGACACCGAAAACATTTCGCCGCATATCCTGTGGTGCCTGGCTGCTCGCTCCACATCCGTCGTTGCTTGCTGGCAACTGTGACGCCAGCGGTTGTCAAGATGCCGAAGCGGCTCGAGAGCATGCACAATAGATTTCAGCTTAATGTGAAACTCCTCTGGCGCCCCCTCTTTTTTTTTTCTTTGCATTTCCCACTAATTTTACTTCAAGGACGATCGGTACACCAGTTTGCTTTCAGCTCGCCATCGCAGGCGGGAAGCATACTTTCTACTTCTATTTAAACTTCCTGTCCATCAGCCTAACGCAGCTAAATAATATTGATATTGGTTTGTAGGTTTTAACGTCCCAAGGCACTGAGAGGCGCCTGATGTTGTTATTACTAAACTTCATGTTAAAAAGACTTCCAGGAAGCACATTGGTTTTTATTAGGCACCGCTTTCATACGCACCGTACCCCAATCAGGAAGGTGAAACATACAATTTGTATTGCACGCTGTACGCATAGCATTAAAGAGGTTGCGTCTTAGCTATTTACGCAGCTAATTAAAAGCTGGTTGGGCGATGTTTTCTAGCGCGAGCGCATTGATCCCTTCTAGTAATGTTATAACAACGCAAGTGTCACGCGGTATTTTTAAGCTACTTGGTAAAATTGAATAAAAAAAAAAAAGGAACCCGAAAAAGCTGACGACACGTCCGGCTTCTTTCTCTACAGTGACGTTTGGCCAACTTTTCAGAAAGCGGAGTACCGCGACCATTGACCACTGACCACAAGCTGGCGCTTGAGTACGAGTAGGACGCCGTTCTGCCCTACATCTCCGTTTCCGCCTGGTTCTCAGATGCGCAGACTAAATGGCAAGGACGTCCACGCGTCACCTGCATCCCCCAGAGAGGGCAATGGAGGGCAGCCCGCTTCCGCGTGCGACGCCCCATCGCGGCGGCATGCAGCGTTAAGCACCGGCCGTTCTCGAAGAACGGGCCGGCGCACCACTGTGTCCCTGATGGCTTATTACTCGCGCAGACGGGGCACGTCCCGCTTTGTAATGACGTCGATTATAAAGTACTTAGTGCTACAAGCACGGGAGGAGGCGGTGGTGCACATTTGGAGAAGGCGATTCACGAGGCGCGAGGGTAAGGGTTCAGCTTGGGCGGCCCGTTATGGCCACGTGTACGCCTAACTGTATACGCCAGCTGCTCCTCCGTAGCCGTCCTTTCCGTTTGCTTATTTATTTATTTTTTTTGCCTGCTTCCGCGTTTCACTTTTTTTTTTTTTCATTCATTTCGCTTTCCGCGTAAGCCTTTCAAGGGCCGAGACCAAACGACAGGATTAAATGTCCGCTCTTCCGCTACGACCAAGCCAGCAGCACTAATCGCTCACCATTGCTGAAGAATTAGGAATGTGTTTGAGAGCAGGTACAAGCGACCATTATCTTCTTATCCCAGGGATCATGCCGGGTGCTTTTCACTATTGAATTTATTTAATCGGGAGCGAACTCAAGAACGACAACTGTCGGTAATAAAAATGTCATTGGGCGGCTGTTCGGTATATGAATGAACGAAAAGACAAACTTGCCGCTTCAGATGATATGCTTCAGGAAGGCAGAGAAAGTAGGGGCGCACGGCTCTTTCACATTACCAGTGGACAGCAGCTCATTACACAGTTACAGTCCACTCGTGAATACTTCAATTATTCGGATTATCTGCTGGCCCTGTACGTGCGACGAAGCGGGGCACCATCTCCTCTTTAATAATACGCTTCCATGTTATAGTACCATTTGTTGCTCACATGCAGAGACGAGTTCAAAATTAAGTTGTCTCTCTGAGACCTTCAAATATAGCAGGTTGGGCAGTACGCTTAAAAAGTAGATGGGTAGTTGAGATATTCGACAATTACACTAAACCAGCATACTTATATCACAACTGTTTGTCCTGACGAAAAAAACAAAAAAAAAAACAAACAAACTCATATTTCCACAGTGAGAGACAACAGCGCATTTTTAAGGGCAGATGAAATATTTTCCGAGTGCTAGAGAAGTAAAAAGCTTATTAAAGCATTAGGGTGTCTGGAAATATCTCGCACCTCCACAAATAACTTTTATTACAAGTGCTGCCGTTCGCATGCTCGACATGGCCAGAGAAGTATTGGGATTGGGATTTGTTCGCTTCGCCCCTTTCTATTCGGAATTAAAAAAACTTTGATGATATTGGGTTTCCATGACAGCATGATGCATGCACATCGTGCAGTAACAGACACCGTTGACAAAAGATCGGCATTAATTAGAGTAGTTGGGGTGTCTTAATGCACACAGAACTCGTTGCATGAGCTTTTCGTCGCCACTGAAGCGGCACGAGTGCGGGCAGTTTGTAAGAGGCGGACAAGGTTCACGACTTAAGCGTAAGCATGACCTGTGATTTGTCACTGCCTTTGCAGATGACCATTATGATTGGGCCACAGTCATGGTGGCCATGATAAGGTGTCCAACTCACTTAAGCTGGCCGGGCACGTGAAACTTTAGCATGTGAGAAGATTAGTGGCATGCTTCAAGTATGTCGCCAATTATCAACTATGGTTAGCTATGGCTGGCTCCCAACTTTTGCAAGTAATCAAAAAGCGCTAAGCAATATGCTCTGATTTGCCCACAACGAAGACGTCTCAATTAAGATGCTCATATTATAAAATATTTTCGAATAACGGAGACATACTAGCGTCGGAATGGCTTGCATCATATAAACGTATTCCACGATGACAGAGGCAGTCTGAATACTCGTTCTTTCCATTGTTTTAAGGCAAATATTACTGATTCAATAATATAAGTCCGTTCACTGGCGGAAGCTTTCGGTTCTTGACGCATATTTTGATGTAAACAGCCGAGTAATACAGAACGGACGCGAACAAGTCAGCGCCTGCACTACTTCTCGTTGCCGTGTGCCGTATTTTTTGCGCTATTCTCGTCTATACATTACTGAAATATTACTAATATGTTAGCACCTGAAGAAAGCTTTGTTAGGAACCTGAATTACTGATCGAAACTGACTGAAAACTTTACGTCAGTAGCGACAAAACAGTGCCTTGAAAATTACAGTACTTTAAAAAATCACCACAAATAAAAAAAAAAATAAATAAAACAGCGAGCGCGCAGTCACAACAAAATTATTAATTGAGAGAAAACCAGAAATACGGCAGCCTTAATTACATGGAAGCTGGTATCAGCGCATAAGAGCTACCGACAAAACATGTTTTGTCATTCACATAGTGAATAAGATGGTGATTGAAAAATATTAAAAAAAAATATGAGAGCGACAGAAAAGTGGGACCTTTCTTCTATTCCGACTGTCGTGCGGCTTTGAAGAAACGCGCAGTGGAGCGCAATTGATTTGGGGTGACTGGAAGACAATAAAAGTTAGCAAGCAGAGATCAACAAAGAGGGTATGTTGAGTAAGTTAGTGCCTTCAGGATTTCTCCGGCGGAGCACAATTGCACCGGGGCAGCAACAGTGCCATCCGCAGGGTAGGGGATAAAGGAGGGTGGGAGAGGGGGTACCGGCGAGCCGCGACCGACTCCGAGAGGATGCGGAAGCCTGGCGCCAAGCCGGCCGCGGAGGGCCGCCCATTCAGGGCCCCAGCGAGCGCATCCGTCCTTGCCGAGTGTCCTGGGAAATTCATTTCACCAGGAGCCAGGCCGGCGCGGCGCTGTTACGAATGGACGCCGCCCATTTGCTCAACAAGCCGGGACACAAAACGGACGAGCGCCTTTTCACAACGATCGACCTTGCTGGCCAGAAATCGATCCTGGGAATATCTCAGTCGCTTCCTTCTCCTTAAAGAGAGGAGGGGGGGGGGGGGGGGGGGGGGGGAGTCGAGCGCGCGACACACACGAACGTGTGGACATCTCGGTAATAAGTCGCGCGCCGAGGAACTCCGGCCACGCACTTGCACAGCCGCTAACGGGCCGGCCCATCAGCGTGGCACAGATTCGCTGCCGTCGCCCCTGGAGGACTCGCTGTCCGCGGTCGGAATCTGGCCGTGGCGGTACCGACAGCTGCGGCTATGCGCCACCGATGGACAAAGGAATGCCTCTAGTGCGCAGCAGCAGCGCCGAAGGTCCCGGGTGGGGGCGTGTGAAGTAGCAGTCTACCTAGCAGGCAATAAGCACGTCAATTTTGCAGTGAAAGCGCAGATTTTAACTTCCCGCGGTTTTGAGAACACTGTTATTTGAGGACCGACTTCCGTCAGAAAGAAAAGATAGTTTTCAGGTGCGAGAACGATATGATGCTCGGCCGCCCTCTTTCTATGATTGGCATCGATTGCGCGTACTAAATTTTGAGATGCCCATTTTTCGTGGTTGGCTTCTGACTGCAAGTTACGCTGGCGTAATTCAAGGTGAACGGGCCTGCCGGAAGAGCACGTCGTTCTCCGAACTCTTGCTCCGGTCTCTTGCTCCGAACAACAAAGAATTAGATAGAAAGAGAATGAGTGAAGATCTTGATCATGATTATCACGATCGCAAAGACGATAATAATTATAGGGTACATCGAGGTTGAGCATACAGGCGCGCCAATGAGCTGCCTCTGTGATAAACCAGCAGAGGGACGCCCTCCAGCTTGGGATCTTTTCTTCTTTCGCACTCCACCCAGTAAATCCCAGCCAGTCAAAACAAGGAAACTAGCACGAAAAAAAAAAATAGAAAAAGCTAAAAGAGGGCGCATCACATCCCGTGAGGCCCCCAAACAATAGATTATTTCCTTACAACTGGAGAACGAAAGGCGGCAAAGGAAGGAGCGAGTCAAGACGGCCCAGCAGGGATGACAAGGGACTTGGAAAAAGGAAGCGCTCAGGAGGAGCGTTGCGCACTGATCAGGCGCTCATGTAGACGGAAACGCCAGCGAGCCATAAAGAGAGACAAGAGAGACACCGGATTGGGCCAGCTTCCGCCTCGTCGCCAGGCTCAAGGCTGAAGCCCAGGTGACAAGCGCCTTCCCTGCGAAGCCTCCCGGATGAACTCGGCAGTGTTGTTAGCGCCCGTCTTCCGCGTGCTCCCCTCCTCCTCTCAGTGTCCCCTTTCGCCGCTACTTTGCCCCGAAACAACTGAGGCTCTTTGGCGACAGAAACTTTCCAGCCTTTCACATCTTGATCCGTACCAGTGCTTCTAGAACGCCGCCTCTAAGAGCCGGTGTAAATAAGTAATCCCGATAGATGCTCCTTGCCTCATGCGCTTGATACAAAGGGAGAATGTGAACAATTCATTGGCAGAATGCTGACGGGGTCACACAGAGTAAAACAATATATATATATATATATATATATATATATATATATATATATATATATATATATATATATATACTAAATACAGGAATGCGAAGGTAGCCGCCTGCTTGATGCCGAAGGTGAGAGCAATGAACGAGGCTACGAGGCTACTATTGATTTCCACAACTTCGGCAACAGTGGCCCAAAAAAAAAAAATAAACATTTTCTTCTTTCTTTGTCTTCGAACCATACCACTTCGATTGCTGGAAAAGATTCTGCTGTTCAGCAGCCCATGTTTAATCATGCAGGAGTCTCACGGTGGTTTCATAAATATACCTCAATTGCGTGCCCAGTTTTCATTTTTGTCTCCGTGTTGGTCACAGGTTGGTTTCAAATCCGACCTTGACTGCTCCCTTTTCTTTCTTTCTTTTCTTTTTTTTTTTTTTTTTTTTACCCATGAACGGTCAAATCTCCACAAGTTTTCTTCGTGCATTAATAATGTATTCCCCCTGGCCCCTATATGATCTCTTCTTTCCCATCATTTCGCTGAGATGAACGGACTAAAATTGCTCGCCTCGATTTGAAGCCTGTTGCCCATAAGAAAGCTGCAAAAACCATGAGCTGTTAAATCTATAGGCCGACAGTACTGCCAGATAGCTTTCTGAAGTTTAAACCAGCTTCGAACGGCGACCCCTTTCTTGCCCCTCCCCTTTTCTGCCGTGTGACATTGTCCGCACGCCGTGGAAGTTACACTCAGGTGGTAATAGGGTGCTTTATGATAAATTTAGCCGTCCTATTCGCACCTAAAAAAAAGAAAAAAAAAATGGAAGGAAAAGAAAAAGAAAAGAGAAGAAGCTACTGCGCACAAGCGTTTTTTGGAATCGCACGTTCCGTTTTTCGGAACGCAGATAAACTTGTCTGCGCTAAGCGTTGAGAGGACAGGAAGTGGGATTCGGGAGCACAACCGTTGGTCGGGACCGGCCGGTCGAATCTATGATTAATGAATTCTGGCAGCTGACTCTACGTTTCGTGACCTCATCGTATTTTTATTTCGCACTCTTCTGCCTTTGTTATTTCAGTCGTTTTTTTTTTTTTCTCTCTCTCTTCGTCTTTGCGCTTCCCGTGTTTCCGGCGCGGTCGATCCCCTTCTGAAGCCGAAGCAGAAAAGCACCACACTCGGATGCTGCTTCCATCCGACATCTGCATTAAAGCCGCGATTGATCGAAAACATATTTCCTCAATAATTGTTGCAAGCTGACAGTGCGCAACTTGTCGCTACGTTCTACCAGTGGAAATTTGCTATTTCTTCTCGAGAAATGATAAATAAATATGCCTTGCAGACGAAATGATTCCTTTGCAAGGGATTTCTGACACGTCGTAAGCAATCGCGCAGCTGGCAGCGGGTAAACAAAGCAAAACAAGTGCTTCATCAGAACACAACACCCGAAGCGTATTTCCTGATAGCAGGTTATGCAGTAAAATATTTTAAAGTCGTTAAATGTAAAGTTAACAGCGACGTAACTACAGAAAGAATTAAAGTTCAGGTGCAACTTGATTTTGTGCAGTACACTCACCTACAATTATCGCGAAAGCAAGCCATTCGTCAACGTTGACGCATATCACCGGAAGAGGCCATGCAAAACTACGCCTTCTGACTTTCATCAGTAGCGTCTACGTAGCTCCAAGCAACAGGGAACTCACAAACAAATAAACAAAGAAAACAATAAACTTCGGTGCACTTTTGGTTGCGCCTGTTGTCAAATGTGATAAATTTAGGCATGAAAAGAATTAACCCGCCAAATATTTTCTCCTTGTCATAAATGTGGCATGCTTCTAAAAAAACGACTGTAACACATCTCTTTCCAATCATACTTTGCATTTCTGTAAATTTGGCGTGTACCCAAATTAGCACTTTAAAAAGTATTTCGTGTGCATTAAAAGTATACAGATCCAATGTCGATTTAACTTCTCTATAATAATGAGATATTTGCTATCACGTTAAGGAAGTAAACAATCACCGAAAACGAGAAAAACATAGAGGAATGTTTTTTTTTATTGATGATGGTGATCAATAAAAAATTAGTAGTATAATCTTTTTATGGCTGATAGTTAGATAATGAGAAAGGAAAATATAGAAACAAAACAGTACATTTCGTCAGTGGGATTCAAACACAGCTCACTGTTCGATCACGTTCCGCGTGGCATTGGAGGCAATACAGGACGTTCTGTGACTGCCGCTGTGAACGAGGGTGACGCTGGTGAACGCTCTCGAGGTGAGCTTATAGGCCAAGTAAATCCGAAATTAGAATAGTGGGCATCCACCACCTGATCTCACGCTACATAAAGAGGTCGTGGGCTCGGATCCTACATTCGGTATACGGTTGTTTTTCTTCTTGTTTCTAATCAATTATCTTCCAGCCATAAAACAATTACACTACTGATTTCTCATTGACTAACACTAGAAATCAAAAAAAAGAAAAACGTATAAGCATTTCCTATGCTTCTGTTGACTTCCTTAAAATATGTATGTCATAACCAGCTCCTAATTTCGTCGTCTACACCTGCTCTAAATTTGCTATCACGTGACGCTAAGCTTTCAGTGTAGCCTGACTCAGTATTCCCCTGTGTCCCTTCAAGGCGATTCTGTGATCTCGCACAGCGTCTTCTGTACAATGCGACGTAATCAAGAAACGGACTCAATGCAGCAAATAACTATAGTGGGATGCATTTGTTTTCATTACCCATCCCTGCTCTTCAGTCGGTTTTGATGTAAGCGGAAACGATATATGCCTTCGCGGTGCGGCAGCATTCCGCGATAATGCAAGCTCCCACTAGTGCCTCGCGCAATAAGGACGGCGAATTTTGGGAGGAATCGCGTGGAAGCGTATTCGCGCTTTGTATAGTTTCCCACTTCAGCACCCAATCATTAGTCGTAAACAATATAGGTTCGGCGTCCCAAATTCAGTTCGCGTGCACAGGTCTGCCTTATTGCTGAACAGAACAGCAATCCCCACTCCCACCTTCCTCCAGCCACGCTCATTTTCATCTCCTTCCCCTCTTGTCCTCGGAAAAATAAATAATAAAAGAGGAGAAACAATGCTGACGCTGCCGACATCCAAGAGCGCGAGAAACGAGGGCGGGATATTAGAAAAAAAAAAAAAAAAAAAAAAAAGAAAGGCCCCTTCATCAAACTGAAGGCCTTCACTCAAGCCCGTGAACAAAGCAGGCGCGGGAATATACGCGCTGCTGTGCCCATCCGCGCCTTTTATGGCGCCGTTGTGGGAATCGCTGCAATCCTCGGGACCCTCCTTTGATAGTCGATTCTCTATGGAGGCTTCTCCGACGGTGCCAGTTGGGTGCCGGAAGAAAGAAAAAAAAAAAAGATTCCCAAAAGAGCTAAAGAGATCAAAAGCTCGTCCAGGACGCAAGGGGCATTCTTTGAGGACGTACTAATGGCTCTGCAGACAATCTCGAGTGCGCACGCAAAGCAGCGCTGATAATGAGTTTATGCAATTGACAATGCATGCCGTAAACAAAGCAAACATTTCAACCAGGATGCAAACACCACATGAACAAACTTGCCAAGGAAAATTGCAATCGAATGTGAGCGTTTGTATAAACGAAAATACATTTTCGAGAAAGCGCAAAGAGCAAACGTAATGTAAACTATGAAGTACGTATCGTGCGCTGAGGGCATTTTAAAACTAGACTAAAAAAAAAAATAAAAAATCGAGACCGCTAAACAAAATGGCCAGTCTTGAATTTATGAACAATATGTATCGTTAACTTCTTACTAGATATATGTTAGCCAACAAACGTGCAGATATCATAAAAAAAAAAAGTCGGGCAGCTCCTGGTAATTATTTTACTATCTGCATCCGCAAACTGCTACTTATGTCAAATTAGTTTTACACTCGAAGACTTCATTAAGCCTGTAAGAATCAGTTGTCCTAGCTGCTTTTAGCACCATATGACTATTAAACTTTTACCACTCTTTGCAACAAGTGAAAACGTGCACATAATAGGTGTACCAGCTAAATGGCCCGAGATTAAAAAAAAAAGTAAATAAATAAAAGCCTGAGTGTTTTCCACTGCAAGCAAGTGAATTTTATTAGGATTCACGTAAATTACCTACGAATACTTCTTTTATTCCTCCTGCTTTAAGAGTTAGTCGACATGAACTAATTAACTTTTTAAATACCGATCTGAACGTTCATAATTGAATAGGAAAGTGTTGAGCGCTACGAAAATAGTGCAACCCAGATGTTTTCGACAAGGTAGCCTTAATGTAGTCTCTTTCATTCGGCAACGTTGAAAGCCTAAGAAGTAAGAGGTATAAAGAATGCCACGTGACAGCACGCCTCGTGCGTGCGATTGCGTCGTAGTTAAAGCGCTCTTAAACGCGGCTGAGCTTACGCGTTAACAGATTTTCGCCTTCTGTGATACCCATAACAGGGCTCTGCGTTGCCGCTGGCTCAGAAATGAGCGCCTGAGTAGCAGCCGACGCGCCACAATAGCGCGCTGTAAACAACCCTTGACACCTATCTCGTGACCAGCAGTAAACCGAAGCTCTGTCGTGAGTAGCACAGTTGGACCAAAGTCGTTATTGTTTTACCAAGTAGAGAATAACAGCGCTGTAATCGCGGAGCATTAGGACACACGGAGCACGCTGTTACGGGGCATTTTTTGTTTTCGTTAATTCGTAGGCTATCATTTTCGCCGAATAAGAAGGTCTGCACTAAAGGTACCTTGTCGAAAGCACCTGGGCCAGACTATTTTCCCAACACTACAGGCTTTCCTATCCACACCTGAACGTTCTGAGTGATATTTAAAAAGTTAATTAGTTCATGTCGACTAACCATTCAAGTAGGCGGAACTAAAGATAAAATGTTAGTGGGCACTTTCAATGGCTATTAACAAACACTCTCTTGATTTTAGTAGTAAACAACACGCAGACATATAAAAAAAATAATGCTTCATCTTAGCTGGGACAACCTGTATACGTGTATACAGTATCATGAACTTTATTTCGAGCAATGCTTACTTTTTGATAAAGTCGATATAATGCTTTCCATTATCGTTTTCGCAGTTACCTGAGAACCCCTGCAAGAACCTACTTTAATTATTTGCATTCATCGATTATCCAAAAAAAAAAAAAAAAACAGCAAATGTGACAATTGCAGTGCACACATTTTTGTACCAATGTAAAAACTCAGAAGCTTTATTGACTGGCGTTAGCGCGGAGACTTATTAACGGGAGCGATTCTTGCAAAACGGCGCCAAAAATACCCGGCAGACAGAGACGAGGACACAGAACACACACGTAGACGCTGTGTGTTTTCCGTGACATCTTCTTTATGTGCCGTGTATTTTTTGGCGCCTTTTTGCAGAAATGGCGAACCAACTCACCCATCAGTATGTACTCGGTGCTTCACGGGAGCGAGATTGTAGGGCTAGAGAGATTACATTTGTAGGTCAATGCCCACCGAACGTATAAACTTCCAAGTGGAGTTTGCACGTACAGAGGGCGGAAGGAAGCATCGTACGTCGGGTCCAAGCATCGTTGCTTAGTGCTGCCACGCACTGAATGAAATTCCTTCTAAGTCGTTTTCTTGATGAAAAGCTGTTATACATCGACTGACAATTTTGTATAGTTGATTTTAGGCGGCATCATACGTTCAAAAGTAAGACATTACGAATGCTGACAGGTAAACTCAAACATTTTCATTTTTTTTTATACCGTATTATGATATTACCCCTTGCAGAATGCATTTACAAGAAGGTAACGGGGCTAGCGTAGAGAATCTCATGAGCCACTACCAGCTCCTTTGCTTTTAAGAAAAGCTCGAACGAGGGAAAACGAATTTCAGGCTTCACTTTTAATGCTAACTATCTAAATACCCATGCCCTCTATCTTCAATAATGTTGATTTCAACCGCTATATGTAAGATATTAAAGCGAAAACTTTACTGGCTTCGTCGAGTCAAGGTCATCAGAGCAGGGAATTTGGCCTCAAGGTGCGGTGCGAGGAGCAGGCGCCGTGCTTCTTGTTGGAGCGTGTGGTGTGTGGAGTCAGCGGCGCTCGCTTCTTCTACTTCGTACACCTACTTCTTATTCTCCACACACCTGGCAAACTTTATTCGTACCGGTACAAATCTCTACAGGTATACAACATTTCGCGACACAATGCCACACAGCCTTCCATTCCCTTGCTTATAGTATTTTCCTCCACCGTCACCGCTGCCCATGCATGTGGCTCCCCTCTTGGGACCTCCCACTTCAAAATGCCCTCGTTATCTTCGTGTCGTCTAGACCCGGCTATGGTGCTCTGAGGCTCGTAGACACCAATGGAGGAGTCGCTCACTGGAACCAGTGCTTCAGCTGCGTTTCCCTTACATTCGCAGACAGCCATGGAGAAGTTCAACAACAGCAAACCGTGTCTGACTATGCTTAATCAAACTTCCGCTCTGTGAACTAGGTTATCTATATGAGTCCAGCCCCGCTTAGCAACACAGCATAACCAACCATAACCAAACACAAAAAAAGCTTCCGCTTGCATAACAAGGCTTAGCCAAGCTAAGCTACGGCCATTTAAGTCAGACCATCGAATAAACAAAGTTTTCTTCTTTTAAAGACAGAAGTACAGATAAAAGCTAACTGCCAGCTTGAGGTGGCCAGTACAAGGTTATCTCCGCTATGGGTATGAGGTTTATTGCTTTCCCGGTCGCGTTACAGAGTCCTGCACTAAGGAGCGGGAACGTGCGGCTGCTTCTTCGCACTCACCCTAACACCCTTCCCTGCCTGAAGTCTCACTTCCCTCGCTTTGTCCTCATCAGAATCCCGCAGCGCAACAGAACGACAGTTTTTACGCGTGTTCAACAGAGGCCTGAATCTCATTCTCGATACATGTCGCCAAAGTTGCGCATTTATCCACGAAATGTCACGATGGGACAGCTTTGAACGGCTAAGAGTCATCGCCTGCTAATCTCTTGTCCTGAAACAAGCGCGAAAACTGTGGCACAGCCTCCGCAGTGAGCGTCAGACACCCGGCGCTAAGCCGCACTGCCGACAAAGAGGCGCGGATGCAATCGAGCAGGCGCTGTGACGAATCGGCCGAGTACGTGGGCACCCGCCGTCCACACCCCCGTCGCTGATGTTTTCGCTTCGCGGCCGGCCAAGGAGGCCCAGCCGAGCGTGACCCAAGCTGCGCGCAGTCAGTCAGTCAGTCGCCGCCGTCCGAGACGCTCAATTTAGCCCGGGCCCGTCATTTGTCTCCGCATTTGCTCACGAGTGTCGAGCGTGGCTCCGGAAAGCCGCGCCTGCCTCGTCCGCGGTCTCTTGTTATTACAAGCCGCAACAAATGACATTCGTCGGGAATCGACCCGCGGGCGAAAGCGCCTACTCCGGTGGGAGCAGCTGCCCCTTTCGCTCGAGGGCGGACGGCGCGACGCCGGATTTCTTTCCGGACACACGCCAGCGCCGTGCGTAAACAAACTTTGCGCAAAGATGCCGAGGCCTAGTCTGTCTAGGGCTGGACAAA